>NW_027287516.1:0-330000 GCF_022747635.1 Hetaerina americana
AATCATTTGCCCTACTCTCTATTCTTTTGTTTATGGTCCTATATATATATATATATATATATATATATATATATATATATATATATAAATTCTCTTAGGAGGTTAAAACATTACTCGTTATTTTGAAAAAAAAAGAATTGTGTAAGTACACATCGAACCAAAATTACAATATTATTATTATTATATTTTAACCACAACTGTCTAGTAGGTTAATTATGGGAGAGATAGCCTATTTCTAAAATTACTTTCAAGACTATTTATTGACCAGGGAGAGAATTGAAAATCATTTTACTTTTATTTTGCTGAGCACCTCTATCTAATCCATATTAATGAGATTAACATTCATCTATCTTAACTGATATTTCTTTAAAGTTATGTGCATTGCAAATTTCCCCAGTAACCAATCATATAATGTGGATATACTCGTAATTATGCCAAGGGTATTCCACGCAGTAATGTGCATTGGTGTGAGTAAATACGTAAATTTATGTGTTAAATTCGATCCGAAAAACCCAATTTTCTTCTCTGGGGTTTCGAACCCAGTTCTTTCGAATGAATTGCTGATGCCTGTCCACTAAACTACCAATTGTCTGCCGGTCAGCTGTCAAAGAATTTATTCGGACGACACAGAGTCAACGTGTTAATTTCCTAGCAAAAGTTAAACGAATTTTCTATTAAAATATTTAAACAATTGTCTTTCAATCAAATTAAATGGCCACAAGAAAAGTTTCTAATAGCTGATGAAATTCTCAAGAATGGCTGTTATCAGATGTTAAAAAATTGGCTTTTTAGTACATGGCCCGTCAAATATGACGGGAAATTAGAAAGAAACTTGGCAAAAACTAATCATTGGATTTTAAAATGACCATTTCCAGCAAAAATTACTGAGAACGGTATTTCATCAATTAATATTGAATGCTATCCATTTTGAGAATACCCTCACGTACCACGGTTTATGTGAACAAAAGTAATTTCAGTAAAGAATGGTCAAGTAATGCCACTATGACACAGGAACACAGAGTATGGACACTCAAATATCTACGAGTTGACGTTTCGACGGCACGGCGAACATCAACAGGATCCTTTTATCTGGGGGTGGGGAGAAAGAGAGGCCTTGACTAACGAAACGTCAATAATAGATATGTGTCTTTTACAGGTGTTTCTGTCTATAAATGTGTTCATCAAAGTTTTTATAAATGTAAGCCGTCGTTGAAGAGCGTTCTCTTTCGAAGAAATACATACCTTAAAATAAGGAGCGAGATAGCGCTAGCCAAAAAAAACACAAAGAAACATACAAACTGAGCTCCTACTATCCCCAGGGGAAGGTGGTTTGGCCACCGAAAACTTGGAATATTTCTGAGTGTCCTTTAGTTAATGTAAAATAAGAGAATAATAATGTGTCATCGAATCTTCGAGGGACAAAGGCGGAATGACATTCCACCTTCCCCCACTAACCTTGTGCTCGTCCTTTATCCGTCTTTCTGTCCTTTTTCCATTTATCTGTATCAGAATGAATTTATATCCTCTGGTTGGCGGGGCGACATGTGTGAATGTATACATTTGATGACGATTTCATCCATCGGGGTTTGGACCGGTCATAAGATATTATCCCACTGGTCGTAATTCTCCTCGGATGTTATGTATAGTTAATGGGAAATAATAGCCTCTTCCTAAGTTTATATACGTCGAACGGATCCCATTCATTGAAATTTTTAAAAAGAGTATATGTATAAGTAGGTCGCAGTAGTCCAGGGGTAGAACGTTGGACTACTGACCCACCTGGGAGGGCCCGGGTTCGATTCCCAGGCAAGCCTCTCAGGGCACCTGCAGTTCCACCAAGCTGTGTGATTTTTGGGTTCCAGATCTTCCTGGGAAACCATAACCGGCACAGGGAAAGGAACTGTCACCCCTATCCTGATGCGTGAATTTCACACACCGTAGATCTTAATACTGGGTGAACTCTACTATCACCTACCAAACCGACCGATACATATATATATATATATATATATATATATATATATATAACCATAAACACAGTAATCAACCCGAAGGTGCGAATATATATATATATATATATATATATATATATATATATATATATAACCATAAACACAGTAATCAACCCGAAGGTGCGAATATATATATATATATATATATATAAAATGTATAACACTTAGCACTAGTGGACACAGACAAAAACACAGAAACACACAAAAAAAGAGACTCACTATTTTTCGAATTTTCGGTGGTCGTTGCCACCTTTATCAAGGAGGAGAGGGACAGAACTGAAGGGAATACGAGGGCTGGAGCGATGGATGGAAGGGGAAGGTGGGGAGGGAATTCCGAAGGGACGGGTTTGGAGGGGCAGCGTTAGAAGGGTGGGGAAAATGTAGAAGGTGATGGGGGTGGAAGGGGGATGAAAATATAATTAGAACAGGGTAATTAGTGCCTAATATTGATTCCTGGCCAGTTCCAGGACTCCAAAAGCCAGATGAAGGATTGCTCTAGTGTTTTCAGTTTCAGAGGAGGATCAGAGGGTGGGAGGGATGCTATGATTGATACACTATAGCATTTATCAAATTTGATAAATTTGTTAAATAAGTGTTATACATTATTATTCACGTCCGTGAGTCTTTCAAAAAGTGTTATATATATATATATATATATATATATATATATATATATATATATATAACCATAAACACAGTAATCAACCCGAAGGTGTGAAGGTGTGATAGGTGTGTATATATATATATATATATATATATATATATATATTCACACACATTCAAACATGAAAACCCGCTACATGGCGAACACATATTCATTCTCACGGATACAGATATAAGGAAAAGGGATAGGAACACATAAATGGCGAACACTGGAGTGGTGGGTGTCCTGAACAAATACTCGGGGCAAGTGGTTGCATAAATCCCCCGCAGATTTCGGATGCAGATATAAGGAAAAGATATAAGAACACATGAAAAACGAGCACAGGAATGGCGAGGAAGGTGAAATAGAGCAGATCACAAGTTTAAAAGCGTTTCCTTGACTGGTATTCGAACCACGGATCTTGCCGGGCCGATGCTCTAGCCATTGAGCTATCGAGGAATTTTTTTTTATATTTTCAATAGTTTTAACACACAAGATTTTTTTAATAACTTTTCTTTCCGAGAGTTTCCATGTGAAAGGATTTTTTTTAGTTTTTAGTAACTCTAACGGATATAATAGTAAGACGTATCAACCAGATCATTAGGACTCTACCACCTGAGTGTATGGATTCCTCCGGAGGAAAATTGTTCCTTTTTCTTTTGTTCAGCTACGGCTTCAGTGGTCCGCGGCGATCGACCTCGGGAGTCTCGAAGCTTCAATGAGATCGCCACAAGACGGTAATTACAGTGGCTACAGAGAGAGAAATGTTTTGCTGACCGACACAGCATCCGTTGCTTAGTAACAGGAAATGGACCGATCGGGGTAAACACGGTCGTCCGCAGCAATGATAATCCACTCCCGTTGATTTGAATCTTACTGCGGCACGGAGCAAATTTAAACAAACTCTTATCACGGATTAATAAAATGCCTATCCTTTCCCTCGACACCGCCATTTGGAAAAAAAACACTCGAGAAAGCTGAACGCATCGTTACGAGTTCCTAAATATCCTATAAATTTTTTCCCCAGATTTTAATTGCTCATGTGCCAGCGACTTGTTTGTATGTTTTTATCGGATCTAACTGGTTGAATATGACGTGGGAAAAGGAGGACTATGACTTGCATACGATAACTATTGCCAAGGGTGGCACGTTTATGGTCCATGACCTTAATGATTTCATCCAAGGCGGTTTAAACCGGTCGTGAGATAATAGTCCACTGGTCGTGATTCTCCTCGAATACTAAGCATGGCAGATGGAAAAGCGTTTCCTCTTCCCCACATTTATGCAAACCGAATTGATCCCATTCATTGAAATTTTGACATTGGCGCTTGTTTTCTAATCCCTAAGGAATTCCACGTCCGCCGATGTTGATTCTTTTTCACTGGAACGACAACTGATTCGCTATATTTGCATCAGAAGAAGGAATATCTTGCAGGAATAACCCTAGCCACGTGTGGAGCTAAAATTAAATGAAAATAAATGCGTTTTGCTAAATTTTTGAAGGAAAAGTACTTCACTAGAAAATACACATAACAGGGAACCAACATTACACACGTGGAATCGGTCAAATACTTGAGTGAAACGATAACCAAGGATATTTCCAGGAGAAAACACATTCGTCAAATTTGCGGAATAGCGAATAAAAAGTCAGGATTCATCAAAGTAAAACTTGGGAATTGTAATGAAAGGGTCAAGGAGCTTTGCTATTTGACGTTAGTTAGGCTCCACCTTGAGTATTCTACAATTGTATGGGATCCTGATGAAGTCGCCTTAATTTTGGAGCTCGATCGAATGCAACCTAGAGCAGCTAAGTTTGTGGAAAGACGCTATTTAGTAATTTATTTAGTATTTAGTAAAAAAATTGTGCACATACAGCAGGATTGCCAATTTACAGTGACACATATAACAGGAACATATAAGGACACAAAAATACAAACATCAACAAGACTATACTATTGAGGGAGGTGTGAGAGATGTGTCAGAGAAAGGTTTATAAATGTGTTGGCTGGGAGTGAGAGGGGGTCAATACTTTCGGGAAGGGAATTCAGTAAAGCGGGGAGACGGAAGAAAAGGGACCGTTTGATGAGGGACTATCTGGGAACGGGTTGGTGGAATAAAGAGTGATCGCGGGTAACTCGGGGGGGGAACTCTGAAATTGATAAGGGAAATTAGTTCAGGACAGTCGTTAATGGAGTTAAGGGTGTTATGAATGAGTTTTAAATCGGATTTTAGACGTAGAGTGGAGAGATTACAAATCGAGAGCGAGGAAAGAAGTGATTCAGTGGGCGAGTCCCGAAGATGGGGGACTCTGTACTTGACAATTTTACTGAAAAAATTAGTTATAGTGTTAAGGGTATTAAGGTTAGATAGAGCAGACATTGACCATATAGGGGAGCAGTAGGTAATTAATGGTAAGATAATGGTTGAGAAATATGCGGTTAGAGATTGTACATCTTTTATTTCTGTGTAGCGGTAAAGTAGACCTAGAAGAGACATGGCTTTGCATTTAACTGCTTTGATATGACCTGAGAAATTTAGTTTGCGATCAGTTAATACACCAAGATCCTTGACAGTAGCAACACGGTTCAGAGGAACTGAATTAATTGTATAGTTAAAGGTAAGAGGAGATTTTTTTAGGGAGAGAACTAGAGTATTGCATTTATTTGAGTTTAAATTTAGCATCCATGTGCTGCACCATTCTGAAATTTTATTTAAAGCCTCCTGAAGGTGGTAGCAATCCGTTGGGGAATTAATTTCCTTAAAAATTTTGCAGTCGTCGGCATATAGTAACGTGTGGGCTAGGGAGGTCGGGACTAGGGAAGCTAAGCCATCAATGTACAGATTAAAAAGATATGGTCCGAGAATACTACCTTGAGGAACTCCAGATGTCACAGAGGACCAAGGAGATGAGGCGCCAGATAGTATTACTCGCTGATTTCTATTCGAAAGAAAGCTGGTCAGTAATTTGAGAAAGTTTCCATGAACGTTAAAACGCTGACTGAGTTTATTAATGAGGAGGTTATGATTGAGAGAGTCGAAGGCTTTTGAGAAATCCAAGAAGATGGCATCTAATTGAGTCTTACTTGTTATCGCACTAACAGCGTGGTGTTGAAAAAGTGCTAAATTGGTCAAGCATGACCTGCCCGGAAGGAAACCATGTTGGTTGCTAGACAGAAAAGGGGAAGTAAAATGATAAAGTCTGTTGAGAATAATCCTCTCGCAAACAGAAGAAAGAATAGGTAGTAAAGAGATAGGGCGATAGTCAGATATTTCATTTTTAATTCAAGTTTTAAGAATAGGGATAACATTAGCGGATTTCCATTGGGGGGGGGGAAGTACCGAGGGAAAAGCAGCGATTTAATAAGAGGCTTAAGGGAAGAGAGAGGGAGGAAGCGCAATTGCGTACAAATATAGGACTTATGCCATCGGGGCCAGGGGAGCGACGGAGGGGGATTTTACAAAGGAATTTAAAAACCTCCCGGGAATAATGGGCTATGAACAAGGTGGCAGTGTCACGACACCATTGGAAGAATTCAGATGAGAGCCACTAGTTGACCGTAGGCTTAAACACAGGTTAAAATTACTGCGTAAATTTGAGGCAGGTTACTTATCTGAGGAAGCCAAAGACCCCCATTAAATGTGGTAGATCAGGTCACCAACGTAAAATCAGACTGATTTATTGTAGAAAGGATAGAGTTACCGTGCCGTTTTTTCCTCGAACCATTAGACATCAAAATAGATGACAGCAATCGCGTAGAAGATAATTAGAATTATTTGTGTATATACTTATCGATACCCTGCTTGTTATTCTTTGTATTTAATAGACCCATCTTGTTAACAGTTCTAAAGCATGATTTAAATAAACGTATCCTGTTATTGAATATTGTTGCATGTAAGCACTTGATTTCGTGTGATTTAGGTTTGTCGGGTGCATGATCAAACTAATATTTGTGTAGAGTTAACATGATTTGGTTTTGCATGTGGTTATATTTTTCTTTTACTGGTGATGACCTGACACCCCCCGCCACACGCCCTCGTGGCGGTTTGCGGGGTAATATGTGGACGTAGATAAAGGTGATGAAAAGGCGCTACCTCAAGAAAAGCGAGAAGAAGTAGGCCTGCAGTCGGAAGAAGGGAATATACTCCGGGACGAGTGGGAGAGTTATGCTATTAAGGTAGGATGATCAATGGCGATCGATGAAGCTAGAAGGTTGGTTTGGGAAGAATAGGAATGATAAATACTGTCTCAGACGTTACTTGGTGGAAGTTTTTAATATTAGCTGTAAATTTAAGGAGACTACCTTGGCAGATTCTAGAATTCTAGTTGAATATGCCAAGTCGGTCTTCCTTCTTTTACGCCTAGAATAGGGGAATGGCGAAAGAGGGAGAAACAAAACTATCTATCTATTTCTATCAGAAGAAAAAACTACTAGTTCTAATTTAGATAAAAGGAAGAGATTTTTAACACTTCTGACAGTATCTGAAAGAAATAAATGATCAATCAGTCATCAATTTCCTCCCCCTGGTGAAAAGTTCTTTGCATAACGTAGTTCGTAGTCGTTCTAAGAGAGACGACTACTACTAACAGGTATATTGGAGGAAGATAGTTGGGACCCCTTTGTTTCTCGAATGCAAGAATTACTGACACTTTTAGAAGGTATAGGGCAACTGAGTTTACCTTACGATACAGATTCCCATGGCACCAAACGGCATTTGTAGAATCTACCGGTGGGATAAATCAAATGAGATAAGACACCGTCACCGACATATTCAAGTACTCGTTATTTCCTCGAACGATACGCAATCATAGAGTGCAATCATGCATGAGAACCGATCATCTCCATGCACAAATATGGCCCGTAATCAGGAATAACTGGACATGTGGCAATCGTACCGTTAGAGAAACGTAGAACCGTGAATTCTGAATGGCACACGAGCATTTGTTTGCCAGAAGAGCTTGTTGAAATACGGAATAAGAAGCGGCACCGAAGGATCATTCTTCATCATGACAATGCAAACTCTCACAGATCGGCAGAAACAACTACCTATTTGACCGGCCAAGACGTCGAATTGATGGGTCATCCTCCGTACAGCCTTGATTTAGCACCAAATGACTACTTTTTATTCCCGTTTATCAGGAAAAAATTGCGTGGCCAACGTTTGTCGGCGCCTGAAGAAGCCGTTGATGCATTCAAAAACCATCTTTTGGCGGTTTATCAATTGGAGTGGAAAAAGTGTTACGAAAATTGGTTCGAGCGACTGCAAAAGTCTATTGATTATCACGGAGAATACTCTGAAAAACAATAAAGCCATTTCCGACCAAAAATTACTGTATTTTCATTATTAGGCTGAAAATATAAATAGCAACCCTCATACTCTTCATTTCCGAGCTTACAACAATATTTGTCATTTTAGCAACTTTTGGGGACGTGGCATTTCGGCGTTTAGATCGTTGGACTACTGACCGGAGGGCCCGGCTCCGATTCCAAGGGACGCCTCTGGGCACCCTTGGCTTCACTCAAGCTGAGTGATTTTTCAGGCATCAGCTATTCCTGGGAAACCGCAGTCAGCATATAAAATGAGGAAGTGCCCCCCCCCCTTATTGCCCTGTTGATGAGTGAATTTCACACCCCTTTGGACTAGGGCACTAGATGAGCTCTCCCCTCACCTAGTATTACACCGACCTTTGAGTTTGATAACTGTGGTTAAGAACTTTAAGAGAATGTTTTTATAAGTGTGCCATTTTCAGGGACGAGCCTGAGAAATAGGGGACTAGTCCAAAATGATGGGGAGCCTTGAAATTTTGATGCGTGGGCGTGGAGAAGGATGGAAAACATGTAATGGACTGAAAGGAAAACAGACGATGAAGTTCTAGGAAGGTTAAGAGGGGAAGAGAGACTGGCTGTTGAGGGGAATTTGAAGTGAAGGCAGGAAAAGTGAACGCAAGAGAGATGCCGAGAGGAGGGTGGGATGTTGAAGACGGGTAAAAAGGAGGAAAATACCAAGAAAGCGAGGTAGAATGAGGCAAAGAGTGGGCATTTTGGATGGGATTAAGAGAGGTAGGAAGTATGCATAGCTTATGGAAGATTTGTTTTAATACAAAGCATGGACTAAAAAGGATATTTTGCGTCACGTATGTCAGAAATTCTAGGATTACAGTATTGCGTAGTTCCAGGGTGTCTTATAACCCTACATCAAGCCGTTAGACTGCAACTTATAATAATTTTCCCTAACCCGGTTGACTGCTGCTTATAACGATTAATTTCCAATTTGGAAATAAATCATTTTCTCACTGTTGAGGGTCACGCCCAACATCTTTGGCACCGTGAACGTCTGCCGCACCGGCCAACAGCCGAGTTCATCATCACGGAATGAAATCCTTCAAGTCATCAGCGGCGTTTGCATGTCAGCATGAAGCGCACGGATTATATCTCCGCCGCAATCAGCTGTCGCGTCATTACCATGTCCATTCGCCGTCGCGAGGCCAACCCAGGTTCAACAAGAGCTTTCGCAACTCTCTCCCCCCTCCTGCCCCCCTCTGAGAGGATCTCGTCGTGTGCTCTTCGATCCAAGTGTTGTCGATATCGAATGACATTGTCAAGGTTGCGAGTGAGGGAAGGTGTAAGGAAATTCTCTTGGGAAGTGCGGCGACGCTGACCGCAGAGGGACTGGCTTACGTTTAATTTCTTATGGAAGGAAGGCATGAGAGAAGGCAGAAATCTGTGAGGATTCAAAAAAATGATTTACGTGGGTTTTAAGAGTATTTGGCGTTGGGTTGTTGACTGGTGTTTAGCCCCTGGATCCACCTTTGAAACCGACCAGGGTGAGAATATACAACGAATTAAAATGCAGTTTAATATGAATCAAGGTCTTCAACACGCCACGGTAATTTTCAATGTCTCTAAACTCCATTCCAAACCGGAGAGATGGATTTTGGAGCGGCATTCTGAATGCCAAAATCGTGATAACTAGCCTTGGAAGCCAGTATGGGAATGTTTCATACCAAAATAAGCCAAAGACGAAGAGTTTATCTCCATCTTCCTTGGTTGGTGGACGTTTATTCGACTGCAGCTTGGAGAATTGGGACCATTTGATCATTGAAAATACGTCCTCATCAATGTGACCGGTGAACGGCTAAGGGTATTCCTCCATCGCCTTCCTGTTTCTACCATAATCTCTTTCTCTATCTTTCGTTTTCTTGTCCCCTCTTTTACATTTCATTCCTCCTTCGCAAATATATCAAGCATGACCACAAGAAAGTTTCGGATGCACATTTGTTGGGTTTGGGTTGAGTATGTGGGCACGTTGGTTAATTTCCACACTGGCTTATAGTTAATAACCAACCATGGTTCTTTAAAATTTATTATCAAAGTATTGAAAAACGAATAATAGAATTTTTGTGCCAAAACCATGGTCGGTTATTGATAAAAAAAACGCCGCATGGCAACTTTACCAATTTATATGCCTTCTGCAACATGGAGTAAAAGTGTGCTAGTTAAAACAGACACAGGGTGCTTTCCAAAAGTAATGCAATTATTTTTTTAAAGTAATTTATTGAACAAACACTTCACACATTCTTCACAAGTACTGTTGTTAGGCCTCCACACATTTTGTCCAGCGAATGTGACATGACCGGCACGGGTCCCCCCCCCCCACCTGCTCCAAGTGATTCGATTCCATTCCGACCAACAGGGGCGGCGTGGGAAATTCAATCGCATTACTTTTGGAACGCACCCTGTATTATACTTTTACAAAAAAAATTATTTGCCCTCGAAATTAAAATCATCCTGCAACTAGTCGTTATGGCTATGCATCGGCCTCGCCAAGTGTAGCGCCTTAAGTAGACCTACTTTCAAATGGATATCCATTTCTTCTTTTTTAAATTTCCATGATATTCGTTTGAAAAAATCCAAATCCACTAATCCACTCACCTTGCTAATAGGCCACTGATAATCCAAGATACTCGTCATTTCAAGACATCGTTGTACTGATTGAGAAATGGGGCAATCGTGACGTCTCCCTTTTTAATGGTCCGACAAAGCCAGAAAAGATAATATCCATTAGACGTTTACAGTGATTTCTTTGAATAGAGCAATGCTAAAATTAAGAATTAAATTACAAGAATCGCGTAACGACACACATGCCAAAAAAGTGATAATTTGCACAGGCATTGTCGATATCGTGAAAAAGATTTTCTTTCGCGGAAAGAAAAAAAAATCCCCTTCCGTGAAACATTGGGTTTCGCTACCGAAAGAATGAAAACAAGTCTTTCAAAGCACAATTATATTGAATTTGTAATTAATTTTGAATCATGCGAGATAAGAAGAACCGAAAACGGTTGATTTCTTTAGGGGCCGAAACAAGTTTTTATAAGTTATTAATTAACTGATAGTATGAATTAAAACGTAGGAAGCCGAGCGATACAATCTACAAATAAACCGCGACTTGGAAAAGCGACAAGGCAGGCGACTCCGTTAAATCGAACTGAAACTGTTGACTTGGGCGGATGAGTACTGCTACTCTAGATACCATTCAAAGGAAATATCCGGAAATAAGCGACCCGAATGGGAACGATCCGAACAGTCATTACGAAATCTACACGAGGAATGTCCGCGTACACCATTGGTTACATCACTACCAGAAGGTGGAAGGGGGGGGGGAAAGGAAGATAGCCAAAGTGGAATGAGGGTGGGGTGACGCGTGGTGTGTCATCACAAGGGGATCTCCCGAATTTTACATGCCATATAAACGACGGGGAAGATACTATTGAGATACGCCTTTCATCATTTATATGGACCCACTATCAACGATACAGCTGACAAATTGTACTAAAATTAAGAATTAAATTACAAGAATCGCGTAACGACACACATGCCAAAAAAGTGATAATTTGCACAGGCATTGTCGATATCGTGAAAAAGATTTTCTTTCGCGGAAAGAAAAAAAAATCCCCTTCCGTGAAACATTGGGTTTCGCTACCGAAAGAATGAAAACAAGTCTTTCAAAGCACAATTATATTGAATTTGTAATTAATTTTGAATCATGCGAGATAAGAAGAACCGAAAACGGTTGATTTCTTTAGGGGCCGAAACAAGTTTTTATAAGTTATTAATTAACTGATAGTATGAATTAAAACGTAGGAAGCCGAGCGATACAATCTACAAATAAACCGCGACTTGGAAAAGCGACAAGGCAGGCGACTCCGTTAAATCGAACTGAAACTGTTGACTTGGGCGGATGAGTACTGCTACTCTAGATACCATTCAAAGGAAATATCCGGAAATAAGCGACCCGAATGGGAACGATCCGAACAGTCATTACGAAATCTACACGAGGAATGTCCGCGTACACCATTGGTTACATCACTACCAGAAGGTGGAAGGGGGGGGGGAAAGGAAGATAGCCAAAGTGGAATGAGGGTGGGGTGACGCGTGGTGTGTCATCACAAGGGGATCTCCCGAATTTTACATGCCATATAAACGACGGGGAAGATACTATTGAGATACGCCTTTCATCATTTATATGGACCCACTATCAACGATACAGCTGACAAATTGTACAAAATATAGCAAACGCGTGCAAAAAGATACAATATTTGAGTATCCTTACAACGTATTTTACATTAGCACTTACCTGAATATATATATATATATATATATATATATATATATATATATATATATACACGCACACACACATACATACATATATATATATATATATATATATATATATATATATATATATATATATATATATATATATATATATATATATATATATATGTATGTATATGTGTGTGTGTGCGTGTGTCACCCAGTCATTAGGTAGAAGAAAGTGCACAGAAATGAATGAACCAAGCTGTGAAACAAATAGGGAAAAAGAAGATTGGTGGAAAAGACAATGCGAAGATATGGAAATTCGACAAAGGTAGGGTAAAATTGGTGCACCATTAGGAAATAAGTCGGGAACTTCCGTGCAAGCAAACAAAGATAAGTCAGGAAAATTATCAATTGAATCAGGGAAGATTCAAGAGAGATGAAAGGAATATAAAAAGAAAGGAGGATGTGGAAAAGGCATTCGGTCAGCAAGCTTAGATATAGAAAGAGAGTATGAGGCATATTAGGAGAGCTTTTGCTCACTTGATGACGAGATAGAAAGGTATTAAAGGAATTGAAATCAAATTGGGCTGTGGGGGCAAACAACATTCCCGCGGAACTACTTGACAGTTTCAGGAAAAGGTGGGAGAAAGAGTTTTTATGGAGTTAGCCGTAGAATTTATCGAGGGGTGAATTTGGTCGAAATATTTCGTCACATCAATATTAACACCATTCCGAAGAAGGGAAAGAAAGTGATATGTGAGAACTGTACGTAGAACAACAACCTCGATTTCGCACACGGCTATAATGGTTCTCAGGATCATCCACCAAAGGATAGAGAGTAAGGCAATAGATTAATTAGGGGATGATCAGTTTGGGTTCAGAAAGAGGAGATGCACGCGTGATGCCACAGCAATAATGAGGTCACTAATAATAGAGATG
The DNA here is from genome assembly GCF_022747635.1 of Hetaerina americana. Classification (NCBI taxonomy): domain Eukaryota; kingdom Metazoa; phylum Arthropoda; class Insecta; order Odonata; family Calopterygidae; genus Hetaerina; species Hetaerina americana. Next base: position 13,197 of record NW_027287516.1, read on the forward strand.
GACAGAATAAAATCAGGATGCGTTCGCTTATTTTCAGGAGTCACAGTGAATTAGGTCGAATGTGTCAGACTTCTCAGGTGCTAGTGGCGGAATGAGAGTCGGTATGGACAGTATTAGGAAGAGGAGTAATACAGGAATGTCCATTATCACCTGTGCTATTCATATGTGGAGTAAATGGCTAAAGAGGCATGGGAAGAAGAGGAGACGTGAATGACAGTCTGTCGATAATTCATAATACCAGTTAGGTTTGCGACGGGAAGGGAGGAAGGGTGTACGCGGGATTGAAGGTTTATTGCAGTTTAGCATGTGAGGTTTTTGTGTTGAGAGGTTCGAAAAAACGTTTTGTTTTTCAGTCTGTGTTCATCCAAACCTAACTTAAACGGTATACTACTAAAATAGAAATTATACTAGTCGAATTCTGCAAACCTACTATCCATGGGATTATCTGCAAAGTAAAGTCTTTGGATGTTTCTTCAAACATCCTGGATTCCCCTTCTTAATATTGGCCTTAAACTTACTCGATACGAGTAAAATTCCCAAGGCTGTAAAAGATTAAACAATGAGTTTTCCGTTATTTCTTGGAATCAACCAAGGCTGTAGGAGCTCATTTAATATTTATTTCTACCATCTGAACTTAAACACAGTCAACCTACTTTTACTCATGTTTTTCCCTATTACAGTTTTGTCTCATAGAAATAAAATGTCACCATGACCGAATCCAATCGTATTCAAGATATTTCGCAACTGCCAGGACTCTCGGAAATTGTTTTCTTGTGCCTTTTTCATTTACGAAATAATTTTCATGGTTGATTTGTCCCGAAATTCAGTTTTAAAAACAAGTCAGCCACGATTTGTCTGCAGTATTCAACTTCATCTTTCGATATGATGGCTATTTCTGCAGCATTTTCCCAGAGATTAACCCATAAATAGGAAGGTGAGAATAGAAGCCGTTATCGTTCCTGAACCACGCCATCTTGTTTATCTTGATTGGTACTACAGTTGTTGCTGTTGCCTTGGATACAATTAGGAGAAACTGTAAATAAATCAATAAATGTTTAATAACTTAACTTCGAACAGTGCTTTTGGTACAGACCTCTTCTCGCCGTCAAGCCCTTACTCTCCCCGTTGATGGCCACCGGCTGACCGAAATAACGTCATTGGAGCCTGTTAAGTTTCTTATTATTGGCTATAGGAATAAACCTCACTTAACAAAAAAAGGTTTCATTAATGGTGGAATGATTCTAATAACATCAAAGGAAAAACAGGAAATGGAATTGTTGGGAATAACTACGAATTGAAAAAAATATTTTTTTAAATGATTGGTCGCAGGAAGTCGACGACAAAAAGTTTAAGTTCTTTCAAAGTAATATTTATGCAAATTACAAGTTTTTCACATAAGACGATATTTTCCTAAGAGCCTTCTCCCGCCTTCAAACTTTTTGTTTCCAATAAAATCACCTGTATAATGTTCTAATTGCCACAACACAATCCCTAATCCTTATTCACCTAATTGATGACGTCCTATATGGAGTAATTAGAGGATTGGAAAGCAAACTAGTGCAGAGTAACTATTTTTAGCCTTTTGGTCATACAAGCCTTTTTCCTGTATTTTGGAAATCGTCTAGTCATCAGTTAAAGAATGTTGGAATATTTAATGGTCAACTGAATTTGATGCGAGGGAGATGGATAGAGTAAACAGTGGAGGAGGTGTTCAATTTATAAATTCCCTTTTCCGATTAATATATCTTTCTTTTTCTGGATTTTTCCCGAGTGCTTGGGGTCTTCTTGGGCATCTTTGCCATTTATTCCCTATCGCTTGGCGAGCACTGGCGCCACCCAAATCGACCCGACTACCAATTTAGTCCAGGGTTTTTTCCACAACTTGCACGCGCGATGTACTATGGATAAAAGGAATCAATATCTCGGCTAAAATGACCCTCACTCTCACAGGGAATTCCAGATTTCCCATACCATTCTCCAGATTTTCATACGGAATTCTGGACTCTTTCCATTAATTTCGGCCATTTTTCTTGTTTTCTTCCCAGAATGATTCGGAAGAAATAAAGCAATTCCCTCCGGAGAGATTTCTTTAAGGCAATCTACCGGTTAAGGTTGTTTTTGGATGAACACGACTACCAAATTAATAAATATTTAGTTTCTCCTAAGAAAACACAAAACAGTATCCTACTCTACAACAAAGCATCTCTTCATCTCTGCGTACTTCCTTCGGCCCGTCCAACATCCCCCCTTCCCCGCATCCCATCCAACACCCTCCAGCATCTCTTCATCTCTGCGTACTTCCTTCGGCCCGTCCAACATCCCCCCTTTCCCGCATCCCATCCAACACCCTCCTCCTGTCCTTTCCTCGTTTCCCTAACATTCTCCCCTCCATCACAGTCTTAAACATCCCACTGCCAATCAATATGCTTTTCATTCATTTTTTCCTGCCTCATTATGATTTCTCCTAATAATCCCCTCTCCTCGCACACCATACCTAGTACTCCCTCGATTGCTTTCCTTTCCGTCCATTTCACCTTCTCCATTCTTCTTCACGCCCACATTGCAAAAGCCTACAATTCTCCTGCTTCGGTAACCATGTTTCCGCGCCACACATTACTACGCTCCATATCAAAGTTTTGACGAGCCTCTAAGTCCCGGTCCTCAATTACCTCCTTCTTGTGAAAGCCTCTTTGCATAGTGCAATTCTTCTCCTTACCTATGTATTTGGTTGACGGTTTGAGAATTTTAGTGTTTAGTACTTTTCAGGGTACCCACATTTTCTGAAAGAGTCATATAACAGGTCCATGTATTTATGTTGGGAGTGTTGTTTCAGAGACGGAAGTCATGAACTGAGAGTGAGAAAAGGATGGAACGTTTTATATGAGATGAGTGGCAGCTATTGAAATGAAGGTATTGTTGGCATATATACATACATATATACATACATACATACACATACATATATATATATATAATGGGCTGACACAATATAACACAAATAGAATAGAATAGCAACATTTAAAAGGACACTCACACGGTAAATTGTTCGAGCTTTCGGCCCTCTCAGAGGCCTTCTTCAAGAGAGACTATATATATATATATATATATATATATATATATATATATATATATATATATATATATATATATATATATATATATATATATATATATATATAATGAAAATGAAACAGATATAAGGAAAAGGGATAGGAAAACACATAAAGGACGAACACAGGAGAGGTGGGGAAGGCGGAATCAAGCAGATCACAAATGTAAAAATATTTCCTAGACAGGGATTTGAACTCCGGCTCTTTCCACTTGCCGGGCGGAGGCTCTTAACCACTTGAGCTATCCAGGAAACGTAATTTACACCGAGATCTGCGATGCTTCATGCAACCAAGTGCCCCGATATATATATATATATATATATATATATATATATCTGGATGGATGTAACGACCTCAAACCTGCGCTTGCGTGTTGAGGAGTAATGTTACTTCCACATGCCACGAGGAGTGCTTCTAAGGTAATGTCGTACGGTATTCGTGCACAGATTTTACGCTGTTCCAATTGTTCAATAATGAAGCCGACACGTGTTTTGGATATTCCAATAACGTTTGCGGTACGCTTTTGAGTGATTCGCCGGTCATTTTGAATCAAAACATCGACGAATTTGCGATGTTTATCAACTGTGGCAGTGATCGGACGTCCGCTGCGTGTTTCACGAAAAATTATGGCTCTTCCAGGCTCGGAACCACGAAATTTTACTACCCACCGATTTACAGGAGACCTATCAACAGCATCGTCACCATAAACAGCCTTTAAACTACGACGAATCTCAGTAGGAGTCACTTTTCCAGCAGTTACAAATTCGATAACAGCATGCTGTTTAACTGGCGTTGGCATAGTACTAGAACATGTCTCCATACTTCCGCTTCTCAAAACACACTGGATGAATGTAACGACCTCAAACCTGCGCTTGCGTGTTGAGGAGTAATGTTACTTCCACATGCCACGAGGAGTGCTTCTAAAGGTCATTTTGTTTGTGATCTACTAGCATGTGTGCATTAGTTTTCAGCCTACCCTCGTATCCACCGTCGGGTGCATTGCGGTCACTGTGAAGTTTGTGCGAGTGTTCTCAAATGTCGTACGGTATTCAAATTTCTCCGTTGGAGAAAAGGAGGAGGAGGTATTTAAGCCTTTTTGGCTATTCATGGAAATGCCAGCTTTTTTTTCAGGGATGTATAAAGGTAATCCTAGTTGATACCCTTAGGAGTGGAGGTGGGTCACTATCAATTGAGTGTGGCGCCGGTTGTACCGTTCCTCACGAAACGTCGCAAGGTCTCCCACGTGTCTCTGGTGGATTCTTTGGAACGGGTTTGGTAGACCTCTTTGCTTAGGCCCTCATACTACCTTGATCAAAAAGTTCCCGGAATAACTACCGTGTGGCGCTCCCATCGTTCCGATTTGAGTTCTGTTTTTTTTGTTAAATTGGTACATCTGTTGTTGATATTCCCTTTAAATCTTAGTGTCATAACTTGACATTTGCAAAAGTTACGTAGCCAAGAGTACATCTATCTCTGTGTGTGTTGGCGATTTTTTACAATTGCAGAAATGGATTTAAATTTGCAACAACGAACTTGTATTAAATTTTGCGTAAAAAACGGATTTAGTGGCGCACGGACGTTGGAAATGTTGGAAAAGTGTTTCGGCAACGATTCTCTAAAAAAAACGGTCGTTTACCAGTGGCACGAGCGGTTCAGAAGTGGTCGTGAGTCAATCGAAGATGATGAACGCAGTGGCAGACCATCGACATCGAAAGTCGGTGAAAAAATTGATAAAGTAAAAGAAATGTTGGTCAATAACCGCAAATTAACCATCAGAGAAATAGCGGATGACTTGAACATTGCCTATGGATCCGCCCAAGACATTGTGGTTAATGATTTGGGTTTCCGTCGTGTAGCATGCCAAAAGACCTCAATTTCATGCAAAAAAGAGACCGTGTTGACGTCGCAAAAGACATGATTTGCGAGGCTGAATCCGATCCCACATTCATCAAAAGGATCATTACTGGAGACGAGACGTGGGTTTATGAGTACGACACGCAATCCAGACATCAGGCAAGTGAATGGCGTTCACCAAATGAGCCGAGACCAAAAAAACCACGTCGTTTTCAGTCAAAAAAGAAGGCAATGCTGACGGTTTTCATGGATTACAACGGTGTAGTGCATCATGAATTTTTGCCAGAAGGCCAGACAGTAAACAAAGAGTATTATTTGGGCGTTATGAGACGTTTGCGTGAAGCAATTCGCCGAAAGAGACCAGAAATGTGGGCAGAAAACTCGTGGATTTTGCACCATGATAACGCACCGTCGCACAGTGCTATCATTATTCGTAATTTTTTGACGAAAAATGCAACAAATACCATCCAACAGCCACCGAATTCACCTGATTTGGCTCCCTGTGACTTCTTTCTGTTCAATCGAGTTAAAAAACCATTACGGGGAACGCGTTTTAGCAGCCGAGAGGAAGTAATGGAAAAATCGCAGGAAGCACTGATGGACATACCGAAAACCGAATATAAAAAATGTTTCGAGGATTGGATCAAGCGCTGGCATAAGTGTGTTGCAGTCGATGGGGATTACTTTGAAGGGGACAATATAGATTTAGATGAATAAACTTGTATTTTTAATTTTCTGAATAAATTCCGGGAAATTTTTGATCAAGGTAGTATATCAACGCGACTTGTTTCTCGTATAACAGGCTTTCCACAACAGAACGTTTGGTGTGTGTTACGTTAACGCCCGAACCTACCAACCACAACCAATCATACATATACCATTGAGCAAGAAGTTGGTGATGCAGAAAAGTTGGCTCGTTACAAATTCCCCGCTTGCATATTAAATCAGACTGAGTAAAACGAGGCGTTCCTGGAATATTTTATCTCCAGGAATTCAAGTCAATGGCTGGTTGAACAGCTGCATCTATGGTAGCGAAAACCCATGCAAACCCAAGGAACGTTATTAATGATAGTTCCAGAGATGAAATCTTAGTCAATGTCCTCTGTGCACGTCATAAAATAGATGTGAATGGACTGTTCTCTGATTTCCTGGAGATTTCCATGAACGGTATCGAGTTTCTGGAAATTATTCAAAATTTTGTATTTTCACATGTTGACGTAGATGAACATGAAGAATGATTTCACGTCCAACTATGTATTCGTACATCTACATGGTATCTCGAAAGCTACCGTTAGGATTTCAAATTAAAAGGTCTCTTTAGCGATTGTTTCTCAAAAGTATTAATTACCCTCATCGTACTACGTTAGGAGAGATCATGTCATTAAAATTGGATAGATAAAGTGTTTAATAGATGGATTTGATGTATAATTTTTAGCTCGAACGATAAGAGCTCAGAATGACATTATCCACCGGCGCTAGAGGGGAAAAGTATTTTGTGTCTAAAGTATTCTGGTGCGTAATCAGCCCCTGCCACACACCTTAACTGGTGGCCTGTAGATAAGCAATCATACAACACCATAAAGGATAGGAACAGTGCGTTTCCAAGTTGAAAGATCCGGTGTTCAAGTCCCGGTCAAGGAAATATTTTTGCGCTTGTGATTTGCTCGATTCCGCCTTCCCCGCCTCTCCTGTGTTCGTCCTTTCTATGTGTTCCTATCCATTTTCCTTATATCTATTTCCATGTGAATGAATATATATATATATTCATATATATATATATATATATATATATATATATATATATATATATATATATATATATATATATATATATATATATATATATATATATATATATATATATATATAAAGTCCACGAATAAATATTCCGTGGATCTTGTGCCTTGCGATTTTTATTTTTTACCTCAACTCACAAGACACCTCAAGGGTAAGCATTACACATCGGACGATGAGGTGAAGGCAAGTAGTAGTATCGAGCGTTTCATTAAAAGCCAAAATAAATCTCAAGGGGGGGGGGGCAGTCGGAAAATTTCGGCGGTGGGGTCCTCCCCCAAAATGCTTGCCTGTAGGCGGAGAAAGGGGGAGGAGAGCCGAGGGGGAGGGGAATTGGCATGCCAGAGAGTTAAGAGAGGAGTCGCCGCAGGCAGGCAATCCGGTGGTGACTCAAGGTCGTCTGCGCGGCTTCCCAGCTGAGGGGTGAACAATGCACACACTCGCGCGGGACAACCTCCCCCAACCACAAAGGAGGGGGGGAGGAAGGAGAAGACTCGACAAAAACAAGTAAAAGATCGTCGAATCTCTTACCAACCGACCTCTCCTCATCATCCCTCATGGCAAATCTTCTGTGTAACAGGCGTTCTTATTATGAGAGACACCCGAGAGCTAAAATTCAAAGTAACCACATATGGAAGTGCGGGTTAATTTGGTAGAGTAAGTATTCAGAGGAAATGGAAGGGGGGAATGGGTGGAGAGAGAGAGAAACCCGACGTCAACATTAACCAAATTTACATATTAAAGAAATACACCTAGGGGTCACACAATTATAACGTCCCATCCAACGGACGGCGTACTCGATAAACCCAAAGCGTTCCCTGCACATGGCAGCCAAGAGTAGGGGTTCGATGGCATGCTGGGCGCCGAATCAAAATAACAAACAAAAACTGCAAAAGATGAAAAATAATACGATTTTGTATTTTAAGGGTTCACAAAGGAAATAACAAGTTTAGATGTTCATCACAACCGTACAACTGTTAACACTTCCGACTAGTAATTACTTAGAATAATGCGCGCGCCTAAAACAAAAAAAGAAAGAAATTGAAATCGACAAACAAACATTTTCGTTCCAACGGATTTTTGTTTTAATCGAATCCATCTTGGTTTTCGAGATGGATCCAATATTTAAACTGTTTCAAGAAAAAAAATTCATCCCTTAGAAAAATACGGAGATGCCAATAACATTTTTTTCACCCTTAAAAGCATTTGGAATAACAGTTTTAAAAAAAAGAATATTCCCATCTTCGAGACACTTCCGTTTGATTCACGACGCGCTCCGACGCCGCACGCCGTCCTATTCACGCATGCACGATCCACAGTGCACGTCATCGAACGACGCTCAGCACCGAAACCCATCGCTTAACAACGGGAGTGCTTGAAAAAAATGGAAAAAAACACTCAAAGTTATTATTCAAATTTTCTTTAAAAAACGAAAAAAAAACAGAATAATTCACTACGCCTCGCTGGCGGCGGGCAAACTCAGATCTTTTTTCCTCATATTAAAAATCTTCAAAACTGTCAGTAAAAATTGTCCACCAGCGTTGTCGCTGAAAAGATGACGAAAAAAAAACGCTGACTCTGGGAAAACATCTGGCTGTCCGGCGTGGACAATGTCCTTCCTCCAGTTCGAGGAAAGAAAAGGCAGCAACAATGTTCGTCTTTCACGTCTCTAGTTTAAGGGTTGGAAATGACGCTAACGAAAACATCTTATATCCGGCCGACTCCGGAGCGTTGCGCCTTGGGCGCCGGCGCCTTCCGGGGTCTTCGGCCGCGAGGCTCCCTCACTTCCCCATCCTCTGGATGGACCACTCCTGCTGGCACAGGGGACAGCGGTTGTTCTGCTTCACCCACAGGGACATACAGCAGTAGTGGAACGAGTGGTTGCACTCGCCCCACACGACGACGCAGTCTCCACCGCTGCCCACGCCCACGGCGCTGCCCCCTGTGCCGGCGCCCCCACTCAATACGCCCGTTCCGCCCCCTCCCACCGCGGAGGACGACTCCTGCTTGTTCTCCGCTTGGCACCGTAGGCACGCGTCTGCGGGTGGAAGAGAAAGAGATCGGGATCAGTCAGAGCAAACATGGGCGAAGGAACGAGACACGAATATAATCCAAGGGCTATCTATCTCTCAGTTAAGTCCAGCTCAAACGAATACAATCTTCAAATTTGAACCCACACTCAGTACAAATTATCAATTAAAAACCGTGCATTTTCATATCCGTCCCCATTCTAGGAGAAAATTTTGCTAAAAGAATTAGATATTAAGTCCAAAGGAACTCCAGCCAGATTCGAAAAAATTTGTTACGTTAAGAAGACGAGTGTAACGAACCTTTTAGGGGAATTAGGCTGAGAGCTACTTGAGATGCGGTGAGAACAAGCCAGAATTAAGGCTTTAAGAAAGATTCAGGACAAACGATTTCCACAATGACCTCAAAGGAATGATTATGGCCCCACACTATTCAGGTAGGTAAGACCACAAAAATAAGCGAGAGAGACTCAAGTACAATTAAGTCACCAATATTTGTTCTTTCCCCGGACAATCAGGAATCATAATATTTATAAATCAAAGTCATTATAAAAATAGCAAATACATTCGATTTACAAGCCAGGACAAGATAAAACGCTGCGTAGACATAAGGTATATTCGTAGGTGGATGTGTGTGAGAGTTGATAGCCTATGTGTTTGCATACGTAGGGGTTAAAATGGTTTTTGCATGAATATATACTACATCTCTGTGGGTGTAAATTGACATAAATTTGTTAGTTTTTGCATGTGGTTGCCTTCTCTTTTACGATTGGTGATCTAAACACCCCCTCACCGGCCACACGCCCTTGTAGCGGGTTGCGGGGTATTATGCTGATCTGGATTCCAATGTGTCCTACCGTCAAGCAATTCTAAATAATTCCAGACCAAAAGATGAGAAACTCAGCTTTTTCATTGAATGACGTCGCAATCTGCATTATGATCGCATTAGCACATCGAGATTCCACAGAGTTGCGTGTGATTGAAGACAGGCGTCCTCAAACACCCCCGGCCACACGCCGTCGCCTGCGGGACGAGTCGCAGCTAACGACGTGGATGGGAAATTACGTCACGTGAGAGTTCCAAAAGGTCCAGTGAGCCAATGCTATGGACCTTCACTTTCAGTGCAGCACATATTGCGTGGAGAAGGGACGGGAATAAGCTCTTAACATCAGAGTTCTTCCCGGTGCATTAGATTCAAGAGCCTTATTGACAGATAAAATCCAACTGCATATCACCACAACCTTACTTATAAGGAGAGAATGGTACAGAAATTATTGAACGATAATTGATCGATATATCTCTCATTTACGGGAGATTATTTTATCTCAAAACCACCGGCAGCTGGTCACTTCCCACATTCATTAACACGCAATATACCTCCCATTTGCGGTCAGTCAGTGGATAGGACGACTATTAAGATTGGTATGCTTTAGCGGTATTTACAGATTTGTTTACGATAACAGTAGAAATATATACGACGGAATACCCTTGGCATAATTACGAGTATATCCACATTATATGATTGGTTACTGGGGAAATTTGCAATGCACATAACTTTAAAGAAATATCAGTTAAGATAGATGAATGTTAATCTCATTAATATGGATTAGATAGAGGTGCTCAGCAAAATAAAAGTAAAATGATTTTCAATTCTCTCCCTGGTCAATAAATAGTCTTGAAAGTAATTTTAGAAATAGGCTATCTCTCCCATAATTAACCTACTAGACAGTTGTGGTTAAAATATAATAATAATAATATTGTAATTTTGGTTCGATGTGTACTTACACAATTCTTTTTTTTTCAAAATAACGAGTAATGTTTTAACCTCCTAAGAGAATTTATATATATATATATATATATATATATATATATATATATATATATATATATAGGACCATAAACAAAAGAATAGAGAGTAGGGCAAATGATTACTTAGGGGATGATCAGTTTGGGTTTAGGAAGGGGAGAGGTACGCGTGATGCCATTGCAGTAATGAGATAATTAATCGAGATGAATACAGAACACAACCAGGAGGTATTTGCCTGTTTCGTAGATTTCGAAAAAGTGTTTGATAGAGTGAATTGGGAAAAACTAATGAGTATTCTGCAGAAAATAGGAATAGATTGGAGGGAAAGGAGGCTAATCCGCAACCTGTACATGTCTCAGACTGCTCAGGTGCGGGTGGGAAACGGGGAGTCCGGATGGGCAGTGTTAGGAAGAGGTGTAAGGCAGGGTTGCCCATTATCACCGTTGCTGTTCAACCTGTATGCAGAGGAAATGATCAAAGAGGCATGGGAAGAACTCGAGGTAGGAATGAAAGTGGGCGGGGAATTCGTAAAATCAGTTAGGTTCGCTGATGGCCAAGCTTTAGTTTGTCAGTCAGCCAAGGGGCTGCAAGCATTGCTTAGTGCATTGTAAATTCAGTGCGACAGGTATGGGATGAGAATCAATATTAATAAAACCAAGGTTATGCGATTTTCTAGAAAGAAAAAGGCTAAGCTTAACATTAAAATAGGAGGGCAAAAACTAGAGCAGGTAGAACAGTTTACGTATCTCGGTAGTGTTTTGGACCAACACGGTCAAAGTAGTAAGGACGTAAGGAGAAGAATTGCGCTAGGCAAAGAGGCTTTCACAAGGAGAAGGGATTAAATGACGGGGACGATGAGTAAGGATATTAAGAAAAGACTCGTAAAAACTTTGATATGGAGCGTAGCTATGTACGGCGCGGAAACGTGGTCATTGAAGCAGGAGGATAGACGTAGATTGGAGGCTTTTGAAATGTGGGTGTGGAGAAGAATGGAGAAGGTGAAATGGACAGAGAAGAAAACAAACGAGGAAGTACTTGGTATGGTGGGCGAAGAGAGGGGTTTGTTGGGAGAAATCCTATGGAGGCAGGAAAAGTGGCTGAAGGGGGTATGGATCGGACAGTCTTCAGCGGGATGCTGAAGACTGTAATTGAGGGGAGAATGTTAGGCAAACGAGGAAAGGGAAGGAACCGGATAGGAATGTTGGACGGGATGAAGGGAGGAAGAAAATACTCAGAGCTGAAGAGGGACCTGATGTAAAGTAGGATGTTGTGTTTTGCTAGGGGTCACAAATTATTTAATTAGTAATTATGTCCATCCAAAAACCTACCTCAACCGATAGATTACCTAATAATAATAATAATTATATATATATACTACCTTGATCAAAAAGTTCCCGGAATAACCACCGTGTGGCGCTCTCATCGTTCCGATTTGAGTTCTGTTTTTTTTGTTAAATTGGTACATCTGTTGTTGATATTCCCTTTAAATCTTAGTGTCATAACTTGACATTTGCAAAAGTTACGTAGCCAAGAGTACATCTATCTCTGTGTGTGTTGGCGATTTTTTACAATTGCAGAAATGGATTTAAATTTGCAACAACGAACTTGTATTAAATTTTGCGTAAAAAACGGATTTAGTGGCGCACGGACGTTGGAAATGTTGGAAAAGTGTTTCGGCAACGATTCTCTAAAAAAAACGGTCGTTTACCAGTGGCACGAGCGGTTCAGAAGTGGTCGTGAGTCAATCGAAGATGATGAACGCAGTGGCAGACCATCGACATCGAAAGTCGGTGAAAAAATTGATAAAGTAAAAGAAATGTTGGTCAATAACCGCAAATTAACCATCAGAGAAATAGCGGATGACTTGAACATTGCCTATGGATCCGCCCAAGACATTGTGGTTAATGATTTGGGTTTCCGTCGTGTAGCATGCCAAAAGACCTCAATTTCATGCAAAAAAGAGACCGTGTTGACGTCGCAAAAGACATGATTTGCGAGGCTGAATCCGATCCCACATTCATCAAAAGGATCATTACTGGAGACGAGACGTGGGTTTATGAGTACGACACGCAATCCAGACATCAGGCAAGTGAATGGCGTTCACCAAATGAGCCGAGACCAAAAAAACCACGTCGTTTTCAGTCAAAAAAGAAGGCAATGCTGACGGTTTTCATGGATTACAACGGTGTAGTGCATCATGAATTTTTGCCAGAAGGCCAGACAGTAAACAAAGAGTATTATTTGGGCGTTATGAGACGTTTGCGTGAAGCAATTCGCCGAAAGAGACCAGAAATGTGGGCAGAAAACTCGTGGATTTTGCACCATGATAACGCACCGTCGCACAGTGCTATCATTATTCGTAATTTTTTGACGAAAAATGCAACAAATACCATCCAACAGCCACCGAATTCACCTGATTTGGCTCCCTGTGACTTCTTTCTGTTCAATCGAGTTAAAAAACCATTACGGGGAACGCGTTTTAGCAGCCGAGAGGAAGTAATGGAAAAATCGCAGGAAGCACTGATGGACATACCGAAAACCGAATATAAAAAATGTTTCGAGGATTGGATCAAGCGCTGGCATAAGTGTGTTGCAGTCGATGGGGATTACTTTGAAGGGGACAATATAGATTTAGATGAATAAACTTGTATTTTTAATTTTCTGAATAAATTCCGGGAAATTTTTGATCAAGGTAGTATATATATATATATATATATATATATATATATATATATATAGAGGCCAGTATTGCAGGGATTTAGTTTAATCACTGAAATAAGGTGACAAATTGAGACTTACCTGAGTTCTGCAGGAGGATGGAATGGATTATTTTAGACCAAAAGTTTGATGAGTTACCAGAAGTGGTATTTTCTTTATGTTGAGGGTGTAAGACATTGAAATTCAACATCAATCTGTCTATAATAATTTTCCCCGTTTTCTTTTCCTTTTTAGTGATTTTATTAATGTAAACAGTTCTTTCAAAGCTTAAGAGAAATCAGTCAGTTTCAATGTACAGGAATATGCATACATACTATATACACATATGCATACATATATGCATATATATATATATATATATATATATATATATATATATATATATATATATATATATATATATATATATACATATATATGCATATAACATTTGGATGGCACAATAGAACACAAAATAAAATAGAGAACACGTAAAAGGAACATCACATTGTAGATCGTTTAAGCTTTCGGCCCTGTCCAAGAGGCTTTCTTCAGGTCAGTCTTCTATCCATTTTTTTCTACTTTGCCGTCCAAATGTTTTATTGCTCTCGTGAGTGCTTCTATATCACACACACACACCCACACACACACACACACACACACACACACACACACATATATATATATATATATATATATATATATATATATATATATATATATATAAACTACATATGTGTGAACATTTTCGTGAATAGATGCGTGTACAAAGATCGTGTATGTATGTATATTCGCGGGTATATATACACATATACCTTGAGTTTTTTTTAGTAGAATTTGATCACATTTTTTTCGTTTAGTAATGAAGTTCAGTCACGAAGTCCTTTTTGGTGTCCGGCTGTCACTAGCATCACGATGTGGCATTGCTTTTGAGGAGGGTGTAGAGAGCGATTTATGCGCCGGATAGCTGCTCCGAGGGTGGCGCAGAGATGAGTTGGGGAAAAGGACGGGAAGGCCTGCTGTTATTGAAGGCGATCTCCTCACTTCTCATCTCACCACAGTTCTGCACTTCACATGGCAAGAGTTTAAAAAAAAAGATACCGAAAAGAACATCTATCCGCCAATAAGCGTCCCAGAATTCTCACGCATTCGGGATTAAACCTTCGCGCCGCCGCGTCACGTATCTCATAAGGGGAGCGTTATAATATTCTGCATCACCACCTTAGAGACGCCAGCAGGAGGAGGAGACAGGCCGGCGTGAAGGTGGAAGCGGTGAGCATCATCGACCCGCTGCACTTGAGGTTTTGGTGTCTCACTGAGAAGCGAACTTGATCCGGAAAACGACAGTCGTCCTCTGTAAGGAAAGACGAGAGAAATTGCCACTTAATCTAAACGGTCCAGTGATTGAAATCAGGATGTTCTCTGTCTTGAAGGCGAACTTGATGCTTAGTATTACAAGGAACCCACTTACCACCTCTACTTTCGACTTTCGTTTTTTACGCATATGAGCACACTTCTGCTTTGTGTTTTTTTCGACGCTAGTGTCAATTGAACAATTACGTTGATTCACCCCGAAGCCCCGAATTCATCTGTGATTGTAAGTTGGATGCTATAATCGAATAGAAATTAAGCATCATACTTCATTCTTTTTTCAGTATATTGAAAATCGAATTCAATTTATTTGTCGAATGCGATTCATTTTAAATCAAACTATTTTAAGAATCATGATTTCAGGGCTGAAATGAGAATTGTGTGAAACAGAGCCTTACTGATGTTGTGTGATTCATAACTCTTCGGCAATTGCTTTGTTTTTTTAGTGAAATCGCTCGAAGTTTTCATTCCGCATCACGCTTATCCTTCCACAAGACGAGATTCCGAATATTATCATTTTTCTCGCATGCGTTTTCCCTAGCCTAATTTGCGGAATGATCCGTGTTTTAAATGGGCCCCCCAACGTCCTCCCAACCTCGCCTGTGATTTAAGCTATACTTTGATTGGCAATGGGTTAATTAGTTTATGAATGAATGAAAATCAAATTACCGTAAAGGCCGAAAATTACCACTTTTCTCTGAAGAGATATTTTGTTTCCACAATACACGAAAAACAATCTAATAATAATTTTTCTCAAGTTTACAGCTTGAGACTGATCTTCCCGCGTATTGCTTACGAGCATTTTGTGAGTGATCAATACTCATTGTTAAAGTTCACTTTGATTCGAGCGTGAATAATAGGGCAATCACTTTTTTATCGATGTCTCGCGAAGCGTGTGATACATGATTTATTCAATTTTTTCCCCCGTTTTTTGTAAAATAAATGCGTGTTGACGATCTCCTGATTAAACTATACGATTGAAATTGAAGCATACAATGCCGATTAGGCCAAAGTGAGACGAGCAGAATAATTTTAATGGAATTTTTTTCGGTACTCCTTGCTTAATATTGATATTGTAATGACAGAAACTCAGCATAAAGTTCTCTTTTCTCGGGACACTGCGAGGATCGGATTTTAGATTTATCTTCAATCGTTAGTCACCCTTGGTGGTGGAACATACAGGGTGCGTTCCGAAAGTAATGCAATTATTTTCTTAAAGTAATTTATTGAACAGATTTGCGCAAACACTTAAAATTCTTCAAATTACTGTCCTTGGGCCTCCACACATTTTTTCCAGCGACTCTACCATGACCGGTACGCGCCCTGAAAGGCGTCTTCGGGGACCTCTGGCAAGGTCTCCCTCACAGCTGATTGGATCTCTTCTATGGACCAAAAACGGGTTCATGTCATGGCTGCCTTAATCCGACGGAACAAGTCTGCTGGGGCGACATATAATGACTATAAGGGGGGGTTGGGCAGCGTTGGCACCCGATGTTTTGCCAAGGACTCGCGGACTAGTAGCGCTTGTGGCAAGGCGCGTTATCGTGATGGAGTTGCCGGGTAGCGGAGATGTCTTTTCTCGTCCTGATGACCCTTTCCAGAGTCTTTCCAGCACATCCACGTAGTAGGCAGCGTTAAATGTCTGTCTTTGAGGAAAAAAAATCCTTATGGACCACTCCTTCGCTGTCGAAAAAGACAATGATCATTGTTTTCACTTTTGATTTGCTCATTTTTGCCTTTTTGGGCTTGGATGACTGGTCGGTGTGCCACTCAGACCTTTAACATTTTGTTTCTGGGTCGTAATAAAAAAAGCCAGGTTTCATCACCAGGGATGACGTTGTCCAAATAATCATTTCCATTTTCAATGCGTTGCAAAGGTTCACTTGAAGTTTCCACTCGGTTGGTCTTTCGTGCCACGGTCGGCGCGCGGAGGTTTACAATAACTGACGTCCTGCCGCTTCCACAGCTTGGAGAGCATTGAGACCGGTTTCGTGGCAAAGCTTAACGTCCCCACCCCCCTCCTACTCCAAGTAATTTCATTCCACTCCAACCAATAGGAGCGGCGCGGGAAATGTGATTGTATTACCTTTGGAGCGCACACTGTACGCTTGAAAGGTATTACGGAACGTTGAATCTCTTCAAAATATTCTTAATATGCAGCAGCAAGTTCCGAAAGATAAACAGTATAGCGAATATCCTCATTCAGATTTCAGAGGAACTTTACCGACTGATGAATTCGACGTGGTGTCCAACATGGTAGACCTTATGACACGCACTCATTCGTGAAAAGTTTGAAGGTAAGTTGTGATAATTGGACGGGGGTTGGTTTTCGCTAATCGAGGTCGACGTTCATGTCGTGTGCGACCTGCAATAGTGTATGGTAACTTGTGGGAAGAAAAACAATATTCTAACTGAATAAATATCCAATGACAACTAATGTCCATGCACTAATTACGATTTGTTAAATAATTTCAATAATTTGCATTATTTGCCCGCCTAATATTTTATTGTATTAATATAGATGAGGGAAGAGTTTTACGGATTGCTTATTTTAGCAACCACGCTTCACGTACCACTTTCATTAAGTACTTCGATCTCTTCTTGCTGCCTTGGTCTGCAATTTAATTTGGTCGCCCCCCACACAGTTCGGAGGTTCGTGATCATCTTCAAACCGCTTCTTCTCGTATTATCCATAAAAACGTAACAGCGTTTTCCTTTGGTTCAAATAATTTTGGAGATTTTTTCGCCAGCATGTCATCAATCAGTATAGATTGATGTCATCCGTCTGTTATGTTTTCGTTCGTTGCTATAAGCAAAGCAACAATACAGACGCATGTTTCTATAAACCGCGCTACATTGCAATCATTAAAGAGAAAATAGTTTCCTGCGTTGACCGCATACGACATTCAATTGGAAGGAAATTGATAGAAGATGGGTATTTTATCAACGGTTAACTACAAGGTAAAATATAAGTTTTTTTTTAAACAGAAACATCTCGAAAGTCCTTAGTAATTCCAGAGATGAAATCTAACGCATTCAATTTTTTAAATTACATCATGGACATTAGTATTTCCAGAGAAGATATCACGCCTTGATCTTTAGTTTATAATCCCCTTCCAAGTGTTTAGCCTATTAATATGGTACTTGGATAAAAATTACTACGGAAATAGGGCGGAAATAAACATTATTTTGTTAATGAAAGGCATTACCATATTCCCAGTGCTAACACCCGCGCTCTATGGTTCTTTTATAAAGAATTTTTTTTTAAAGTCAATTATATTTTTAAGTACGCAAATATTTAAGACTTTTCAAATATGTGTTTACGCATAATATTTTCAAAAACTCCATAGGATGTGCTAATTTATTTTCATATATTTTACCGTTTGGTGTGCGATACATTTGTTTTGTGGATGTTTTGGAATTCAATGGGCCTAACTCTTCACTTTTCCTATTACTATTATGATTTATATGTATATATAGCGGTAATAGAGCGGCTTTATGCACAAGATTTTTGCGCCGCCTACAATAAATCAAATTTTTAAATGGTTACCACTGAAAGTGAAACTATCCATGGCAGTGTTTTCAAAACTGCGGGTCGCGACCTCGTACCATTGGGACATTAAATCAATGTAGTGGCTCGAGTCGATCAAAGGTAGACAATGCCAGTGTACATCGCAGTAAAATAGAAGATTTTATTTCATTTTTCACTCCAGCATTTTTATGTTCGCATTTATTTCAGCGTGAATAAACGATTTTGCTACACACAACATTTCTCATACGAGGGTAAAGTGAAAAGTTCTCGGCCTGACAATAAAAGACTGCGATTTTCATTTAAAAAATGAGTTTTTATTCTACATGACCTCCCTTGTCCACTACTTTTCCTACCTCCTTCGAATTTCTCCCAATAGTCGTTTCTATTCCCTTTATGCCATACTGAGAATTTCGTCCTTGGTTTTCCCTTCCGTCCATTTCATTTATATAAAGGCATCCATCTAAAACTGCACTCAATGTTAAAAATTTCGCCTATATTTTTCTGTAATTTTTTCCTTGAGATGGATGCCATCAACCCCTCCCTCTTTGTAAACGCTTCCTTACCTAACGCCATGATCCTTCGACTAATGTCCACATCACTCCGTTCACTTTCTACCAGAACACTTAAGCAGCTGAACTGTTCTTAGCTGTTCTAGTTTAATTTCCCCAACTTATATGTTTATCTAAGCCTTCCTGATTCTTAATAATCTCATTACCTTCCGCTCCTTATGATTGATTCTCATCCCATACATATCGAACCAATTCTGCAATTATTGTAGATCATTTCAGGTGACTGTTTAATTAGTTATTGAATAATCGCAATCGTAATTGATTTGAACGTTGACCCACCTGATTTTTCCCCCCTACCTTCAGCCCTTCCCTAGCCTCCTTTGTGATTTCCTCTGCATATACGTTGAAAAGGACTGGCGATAATGTCTTACTCCTCTGCCTGGCACTGCCTATCCCGATTCTTAATTCCCAATCCTCACTTGTTCCATCTATGACATGTGCAGCTGCAGTATTGGTCGTCTTCCATCTACTGCAAAACTTTCCTAATTTTTGCCCATTTTACCCTGGCCAACATCTTTGATCTCTCGGAATTCACGTGGCAATATATGCGCACATTTATTGATATAGGCGCTACATTCATATATTAAGTACATGATACACGTTGATAAATGATAGAAGATTAGGTGGTCTACGCCGTCAAATGCATTTGCTTGGCGTTTGACGATTGTCGAATATGGATTAAATGTCTCTTTTTGTTCCATGCTTCTCGTGGTTAAATGAAAAATTTAAATCCTTATGAATTACGAGGTTTTCCACCTTATTTCGGAATTCAAGAAGTTTCAAGAGATGAATTCCAGAGGTTTCCTTACCGGTGCACCTTCCGAAGGTTTTCGTGGCGTTCAGCCTGAAGTAAATAGGCAGGCAGCCGTGATTGTAGGGCTCCCCGCCGGGACATGGGTCCTTGAGGGCGAATTCTGCATTCCCCGAGATCATCTGGACGCAGGCCGCCTTGACCATTGACCTCGGCTCGTCCGGGCGATGGCGGGTCATGCAGATGCTCACCTCTCCGTATCCGCTGCCCTCGAACTACGCTTGCGGTAAAAAAGGGAGACTTTCATGCACAAGAGATCCAGGGTGCAAAGGGTATCGCCGTACACCACAAGGGTATCGCGGCTGGGTTTTCAACTAGATTGATCCACGTCTGCATTTAAGCCTGCAAGCCCACACAAGGGTGTGTGGCAGTGGGTGTTAGGCCACCGCCACACGCCCTTTGTATAATCGCTTGACGTAAGCACCATTTGGTATTGTTTTATGTTCTGGTCGTTCGAATCGTCCTGAGCGATGACCTCTACAGCTTTTGTAATAAATTATGTGAGGGGAAAAGGAACTAAATTCTAACCGCTGAACTTAAACACCAAGAAACATTAAACGATGAATTTCATCAGCCAAGTAAAATATTATTGTTGGTATTCTACCGTTCAATATAGGTCTTGGATGAACACGGGCTACGCAGCGGCACGAAAACATTCCTTTGCCTATCATAAAAAAACACAATCTGACATTCGGACACTTCAATAAACCCTTTTTCGATTCCGCATACTTCTTTCTTCCGTTCCTTCCGTCCGTCTGGCTTATCCTATTCCTATCCCTTCCTCAATTGTCATACGTCGTCCCCTATTTATTATCACAGTCTTCAACATCCCATCGCCAATCTAAGTGCTCTGCATCCATTTTTCTTGCCTCATTCGGATTTCTCCAAACAATTCCCTATACTCCCCTCTCACCATACCCAGCACTTCCTCGTGTGTTTTCCTTTCGGTTCATTTAACCTTCTCCGTCCTTCTTCACACCCACATGTCAAAAGCCTCCAGGCTACGCCTATCATCCTCCTTAAGTGACCATGTTTCCGAGCCGTTCATAACCACGCTCCGCAGTAAAGTTTTAACGAGCCTTTTCTTGAAATCCTTACTCAACATCCCCGTCATCATCATTCCCATCTCTGGGCGAAAAATTCTTTTCTGAACGCAGTTCTTCTTCTTATGCCCTTACTGTTTTGACCATTTGGTCCAAAACACTTCATGAGATAGAAAACATTTTCCACCTGCTCTAGTCTGGGTGCTCCTATGTTAATAGTTGACTTAGCCTTCCTCTTGGCTATATAAAGGATATAAAAAGGATTGCGTTAGTTTAAGATGCTTTTGAAGAGAGGCGGGAGCTGATAACTTCGATAATAAGTAAAGGCGTATTTAAAATACTAATTAAAACTTTGGTATTATACTCGTAGTAAGATTTGGAGCGTGATTTTTTTACGGCGCGGTAACTTTCTTGGGAAGAAAAATCTCAAGCCAATAAACTTATAAATTGATGAAAGCTAACTCCTACACCGATATTTCCCGCATTATGGCGACCGTAATCGGGGAGGAGGAATATGTGTATATTGGAAAATATCCACGGTCCCTACTTGGTGAGGAGTTTCTTCTTCGAGATGTTTTCCATCTTAACACTTTACTCCTCCCCAATGATCTGTACGATATTGCCTCCTTTGAGATGCAATCCAAGGGGTAAATGCCATATGGCTTCTTCGGGAAAAAATATATGGGAATAATCCTATGAAATGATTAATAATAATTAATGAGAAGACTGAAATAAATATAAATGTTCTTCCATTTCCTCCTATATTTCCTAGTAGTGTTTTGAATTCATTATGTAGTACTCTAGACACCTTATATTATATAATTGAATATCGGATTGGGGTTACTAGGGATATGGATGTAATTATTATAATTCTTAGGAATGTGCTGTTCAATTTGTTATACAACCAAGTAAGTAGAGCTGGCTTTCTTCACTTTTGAATTTTGTGTTAATTTTTTCTTCTGAAAACTTTATACCAATGGCTCACATTTTTACAATCTAGTGCTGAAAAATGGTCGTTGAATCAGGATGATAGGCGTAGTAGATTGGAGGCTTTTGAAATGTGGGCGTGGAGGAGGATGGAGTAGGTGAAATGAGCCGAAAGGAAAACAAACGAGTAAGAGCTGGGTACGGTGGGGGTGGAGAGGGGATCGTTGGGAGAAATCCGAAGAAGGCAGGAAAGATGGATGCAGAGAATATTGGTTGGCTGAAGAATGTGATTGAGGGGAGAATGTTAGGCAAATGAGTAAGGAGTAGAAATAGGATTGGCATGTTGGATGGAATGAAGGGAGGAAGTGCCTATGCTGAGTTTAAGTTGGCTTGTATATATTTAAAAGTAATTTTGAGCCTTGTGTCACGTGTGGCTTAGAAATATAGCAGAGGTTATGCATGCATCCATCTGAAAGCTACTATTACCTGTAAAATACTATCACAGTAACTGCCTATCTGTTGGCTACACAATCTATCTTAAATCTTTTCATAAATAATTTTACGAAGAACCGCCAATATTGAACAAGATCTGAAGTCCGGTAAGAGGGTATTCCCTTTACATGTGTGTGCCATCTGCCTCAGATGCAGAAATCAGAACGTTCGCTTTCAACAGTCCACACTTCAGTTCACCACCCACGGTGCCCGTGACCCTTCTTCCATATTTGCTCTTAATGTAAATGAAATTTAATACAAGTTACATGCCCAACGTAAATGTTAAATACTTGATGTCCGTCCAAGGAAATAATTGCCCACTGCATGGGAGATTTGCCACCAATAAATTAGCCCGTTTATTAAGGACAAGTTTAATTACTTTTAATTGCCATGTCTGGAAATTCCCACTTTTATAAAGGTGTTAATTTATACGTTTCTGAGTCCGGGAGGCATAATTGCCGTTACAGTTCGTCATAAAAATGCATCAAGCACGGAATTGTTTGCTATTCTGTTTTTTTCTACGGGAAAAAGAACGCATTTTTCCCAAAGTTTCAATTACTTCTTGTTCAAATAAATTATCGAAACGCCATGGGTCTCAATGAAGTGCTGCCTTTGGTTCCGTCTTGAAAGTGTTCCTTGATGAATTTCCCTTTCATTCTTGGACGTGAATAATTCGGTTCAAGAGAAAGGCGCTGGAGATCTCGAGATTCGTTGACAGGTAAGTGAGATAAAGTAAAGTCTAGATTTTAGTCACTTCTCAAGACATGAAATTAATATCCCGCGCATACATTATGGAACTGTGATATGAACAGTTTTTGACCTTCGGCTCTCGCTTGACCCTGGAATGTTTCCATGCAAAACTTTTCGAAGTCGACTCTGGGAGTTACGTCATACTTTCAACAGCAATGCCGTCAATGAATTTCAAAACGCTTCTGCCCATCCGTGGAATTACTAGTGGAGGAAACGGCCGGCAATAGGTAATAAAAGTTCGCAATTCATAACAGAAATGCATGCAAATGGGTAAATAAAGAGACGAACTTGAGGAAAAGGAGCGAATAAATGTGACCATTAACAATTTTGGTCGATTTCGTAAATATCCATCGCGTAGGAATTTTATTGTTTCGATTTTATTTTGAATGTCGTCATAGTTACCACAATTTTGGCATCCTGCGTCTTCTTGAAATACATTGGGTGCAGGCGGTAATCTTTTGGCTCTCCTGGACTCAGGTAATCCTCAAACTCTAGATATCCATCGCCGTCTTGGGTCGTCGCGCCAAGACTTTGGGTGTTCCGCTCGTCGCAGTTGTGGGAAATCATCCTGCGTGGCACTGCGGAGAGAGGAGAGGGCAGAAACATATTTCGGTATAATTACTCTGTACAGGGTCCACGTGAATTGATATACTGTTCAGTGAAGTTGATTCAATTTGTTTCTTTGATCGTATGGTGATAATTTGAGCATTAATTACAGTAAGCTGAATATAAAAGGATCTATTATTGGCCCTTTGCCATTTATAATATATATATATATATATATATATATATATATATATATTTATTTATTCATTTATATATATATGACATATTCAAATGCTGTCATTTCTGCGAGTTGATAATGTATGCTGATGATGCAGTACTCATATCGAAGTATAGGGAACTAAAAGCAGCTATTCAGGGAATAAAACTTGACTCAAATAACATCAGTAAATGATCAGATGATAGTAATCTCGTTACCAATCAGAAAAAAAGTCTAAAGTCATATTTGTGAAACACAAAACCTCTGACATCATAGATATTCAATAACAGAGTCATTCACGTTACTGCCTACATTACCCCACCAATACCTGTAATTGCCCCATGCTGGAACAAGTGAGTAAATATAATTAATTGGGGGTAATCATTGATCAAAATATTAACTTCAGTGAACACAATTTAAAAATAAATAACAAATTTAATTACATCCTTCGTCAAGTTCACTACATTACTAGTTTTGTAAGTTTGAATGGGTGAAGATCACTGGTTGATGGTATTTTAAGATATAGTATAACATTCTGGGGATCCACTGGTTCTAGAAAAATTAATATGCTAAAAATGAAACAGCAAAAAGTTCTATAGAAAATGTCTAAGGCTAGATCAAAAAATACTAATATTCTAGATGGAAGAAATATCTTTCAATAAATTTTAATTCTGCCCGTAGACAGGCTGTATATAGATATGCCATCATAACAGGAAACTATTTTTATGACAACTATAAAATACCTGATTTAAATAAAAAGGAATTACCATTAAGGGAAAATATTAAGTATATAACAAAACAAATTCATACGCACCAAGGCAGAAGAAAATTGGAGGTTACTGTACCTCTTATTTTTAATGAAATACCTGAAGATTTAAAAATATTAGTCAATAAATGCTGTAAAAGAGAAAATAAAAAACTGGCTATTGCATAGAATGGATTATGGCTAGGAAAAAAACTTGACACAGAATATATATGTAGCTTTATAATTGCTACACTTTATGCTATTATTTTCGTTTACATGACACCTGCTGTCGAGCCAGAACTGACTGGCTTAGCAGGACCAGAATGAGTATCCCATTTATAAATTTTTAATTTATACTACTACTGTATATTATGAATATCATACCACTATGCAATATGGTGAAGATTTTCTGTGATTGTATGTTGTATTGATTGTCTGTAATTCTGTTGTATATCATCTATGATGAAGATTATACCACTATTGTATTTGAAAAAAAAATTCTAAAAAGGATTTAGGGATGCAGTAAATGAGTTTTAGTATTGAAAAGCAGATGATAATGATTACGGTAAGAGTAGGAAGCATTATATATTCTCATATGCATATGAGGGTGCTCTGAAAAATTCTTGATCTAATGTACAATATGTGTATTCAAAAAGTTTTATTTTTCATCATAAACGCCTTTAATACATTTCATCCAGCGGTGTTTCAGTACCATTATCCCGCCTCTGTAGTGTTCCTCCGGAAGTGTTCCCAAGTATTCGTCTACGGCGCCTACGCTGACCAGCGAGGCAAAGTTTGAGTTTTCGGAAGAGGAGGAAGTCTGAGGGAACCAAATCCGAGGAGTAGCGTGGTTGTTCCCGCACGCCATAGTGCAAATCCCTCAATTTTCCCATTTGCCAAAGCACTGTTGTGGGCAGGTGCATTGTCCTGATGGAAAACCGTATTTTTCCTCTACGAGCCGGGTCTGCTTTCACGAATATTTGCGCGCAGTTTCGATAGAAGGTTAAAACAGCAGTCCCCAGTTATTGTTTTTCCTTTATCAAGATAGTCGATCCGTGGAATTCCTTTTGCATCCCGAAAAATCGACGCGATGACCTTTCCCGTCGAAGGCACCGTCTTCGCCTTCTTCGGAGCTGAAGAAGCGTCCTCTATCCACGGCATGGATTGTTGTTTCGATTATGGTTTGTTATGGCGAATCCATGTTTCATCCATTATTACAAATCGAAAGCGCGCCAAGCTTTGTTTGGAAAGTACCGACCAAATGCGTTTTTGATTCACAGTGAACGCGCGCGGCACCCATCTTGCGCAAAGTTTTGCCCTGTGCAATTCCTCGCGCGTAACCGCCGCGATCTTTTGATATTCCTAAATTATTAGTAATTTCCCTCACTTCTGTCGCACGATAATGTGACGAGGCAGCTGATGACCATTCCGTAAAAGGACTTGACCGATTGTTTTGAAAAGTGGAAGAGACGCTGAGATAAGTGTGTGAGGTCCCAAGGTGAGTGCTTCGAAGAAGGGGAATAAGGTCTCATTGTTCTAGGTATGCTATTTTTCTCAAATTATTGCCTGGCTGAATACCTTCTGGACATGCCTCGTATATGCAGGGTACACTATAAACGTAATGCGCATTCTCTGGGAAAATAGAATAATTGATGGTACTTGTACAAATGCTTATAAGTCTTCAAAATACTCTCCCCCTGCATCAATACACTTCCGGAGACGTGTCTGTCACTCCTGGAAGGCACCCTGAAACTCCTCGACGGGAATATCTCTCAGGAACGTTGTAACATGCTTTTGTATGTTTTTCCGCGGTCTCCCAATGCTTTCCTTTCAGCTCTCTCTTCAGTCGGCGAAACAAAACAAAGTCGTATGGAGCCAAGTCGAGACTGTAAGGGGGCTGGTGGAACACCGCTCCGGACCTGGTGCTCCGGACCAGGAAGTTGGTAACGATGAAGGACGGTTGGCTGAGGGCTCCATCGCGCCGTGTTAAAAAGTCGAAAAATACAGTTCACGCGGAGACACGTCTTTCCATTCTGACTGATCGGAGCAAACTGGCAACCGGCTGCGTTAGAAGGGCAGACCCCCAACCACATTTTCCGACCGACGATACCGCGCTGCCATGGATAGTCGCTTCGCCATATAATCATGTGGATTACTTTCATTATGGTCCAGGGACGTCGATTGCAATTTGATGAAATAATGGAATTTTCAAAAATATATATGCTGGAATTATATGTGCATAAGTGTCAATTTAATGAAAAATTTACACAAATCAAAGATTAAAATTGATGCCTGCCAGGAAATTTAGGAAATTCACGTGTGCGCCAATTACTGCTTAAAGAATTCATACCTAACGGAAGATTTATAAAAATATATGAGCCAATTACCGAGTTATGAAGTGATACCTGACAGAAATAGTATAATATGCGTGCCCGTGACGATAAAATAACTATGCTAGCCAAAGAAATGTTCAAGAATATACATTTAAGCCGATCACAGTCTAATCAAATGGTGAGCGCAAATGATATTGAGCGCATCTCTCGCTCCATATGTTCAGGGATAAACCCTGACAGAAAAGGGGTCGTTATAATTATAACAATTTGTCTCCCGAGAAATATCGCCTTCGACGCAGTTTGCAGGGATTTTTCGTGGCTGGGGGAGGAAGACCGGGGGCAGAGGAGGTGTGGATGGGGGGGGAAGGGGGAGGGAAAAAAGCTAATGTCACGCACTGTAAAGTCGTGTCGCGATTGACCCTCGCTCGACCCCTGATAGGGGCTCGTCTCGAAACGTCGTGAGAGAGAGAGAGAGTTTTAAACGAAGACAATTGACTGCGCGCTCTGTGTGTGTCTTTCTCCTGGTGGGGAGAAGGGGGTTGAAATTAGACGACCGACCCCTGTGACGTACAGAGACGAGTGCCGAGTGTCTTTAACGGAGTAGCGGCCTACAATCTCGATCCTGTCAACCGGAGCTCCCTGATTGGTCCAATTCCTTCTCCACCCTTCACTCCCCCGGGCTCTACGGTCCAACTTCCTACGGCATTACCCTCGTCCAATTCTCCTGGACCCCGCCCATCCTTTCGCGGAAAATTTTTCACGGTCTTCGAAATATGCCGTCTCTTGCTTTCGCTCTGTCCCCTTCGTGCGCAAGCATGCGAAGAAGACGTCACCGACCACTCCTCGCTTCGTGACGGGATGGAATTGCAATCCAGACGGAGATCCCGACATTATACCTTATAAGGGACGCTGAAGGCTGAGTCGGATGCTGTTCGAGGGGCTTGCCCCTCGCTGTAAGAAGGGAATGGGAATAATGTTTGATGCAGAATTGGAACGGTCACTTTCTTATTATTGAATCATTATTATATTCGCTTTCTCCCCTCTATTGCTATCTTCAGCATCCATCAAAGAAATATGGGGTTCTCGTGATATGTAGCAAGCAATGATCACCCGATATTTGACAGGTAGAATACCCTTAAATGGAAATGAAACAATAGCATTTAAAAGGTGAGTTCATCCCTCATACTGCATGATAAATATATGGTATCGTGCTCAATCTTGTGAGCATTCATCTTGAGGAATAAGGCAACCTTTGTATGATGCATGCAATACGGTTCTACCAGTTTTGCCACATAGGTTACATCTTCAGGTAAAATTGTTCAAAAAGTTTTGTCAAAAATTGTACCTGAAGATGTCACGAAACCGGTTAGTACCGTATTTATAAAATTTTCGTGAATTTTACGAAGTTTGTCATATTCCTCAAACAGTATTCTATTGGATTAGGATATTTTTTTGATGGACCTTCTTACTACATGCTACCACATTCCTAAGTCCTAAATTATAATACAAAAAATGTCCTTCGGCCCCACTCCAAATAAAATAATAACTCATTCTTTAGATCTGCATACTTTCTACCGGCCTTAATGTACCACCCAAAATGCACGATCTCGTTTCCTCCTTCGCCTTGATTTCCCAGCTTTCTCCACTCTTGTTGCTGTTTTCAGCATCCAATTGCCTCTCTCACTATCTTCTGCCTCCATCCACTTGTCATGCTTTCTTTGAATTTCTTCCAACAGCCATTTTTCTTCCCCTATTATCATGCTTAGCTCATGGTTAGCTTCATTGTTTGTTTTCCTTTCCGCCCATTTTGTTATCTCCAATCTTCTTCAAACATAGATCCCTAAAACCTCCACAATCTATGCTCATCCTCCTTCCTCAAGACCAAGTTTCCTGGCCATGCAAAACTATGCTCCATTTTAAATTTTCTTAACTCTTTCCCTTACACCTTTACTTAAGATGTCTGTCATCAACTCTCGCCTCTTTGTGTTTGCTTCTTTACTTCATGCAATTGTTCTTTTAATGTTCCCATTGCTCTGCACACACTCTTTCAAAATACTTCCCAAACAGGCAAACTCCCCTATCTGTTCAGGTTTTTATCCTCAAATTTAATGTTTATTAAATTTTTATTGACCACTTTTTTGATTGACTGTTGCATTGTAGGAGTATTATTATTTCCCCCCTCCCTCATGAAAAATCCAACACTGAAGGAAATTCATGATCTCCACTTACAGGTTTTGGAATAATCTTAAGGCTAAAATACTATCTACCCACCCTGAGTGCCCTGATTCGGTTCCTGGCTGTGGTAGAATTTTTTTGTTAAATGTCTCAAGTTAAGTTCTCTGTCTATCAAACGAGATACTGAACTATGTGTACCATTGGATCCTCTCGATATAAAGGTGGACTACTGTTTGTTTTCTCTCATCATTCATAAATAAACTCCTCCAAAGAGGGAACCTGTATTTTAGATATACTCGATTACTTATTCTGAATTAATAAATGCATCATTGACCGTATTTCCCAGGCAAACAATCCCTGCAATGATTATGTTTGGTCACTTAAATATGAACACATACATTTAAGTCTAATTTAGTTGAAAGATTCACTCTAATTGCATTGCTGGGTTGCCCCAACGATGGCCATCCTCCATATTTATATTTTTAAGAAACATTTGGCATAATGTTGTTAGGAAATTCGGAATAATGTTGTTAAAAATTAACATATCCTATATTAGACATCAAGGCACCATTTAATTGTTTCAGCATAGGTCATTATTTAGGGGATTAGGTGTATGTGAAGTCTCAATCTTGCCCAAATCAATCAAATCTCATTAAATGAATAAATAAAGTGCA
Organism: Hetaerina americana; assembly: GCF_022747635.1. Taxonomy (NCBI): domain Eukaryota; kingdom Metazoa; phylum Arthropoda; class Insecta; order Odonata; family Calopterygidae; genus Hetaerina; species Hetaerina americana. Next base: position 42,671 of record NW_027287516.1, read on the forward strand.
TAAGCAGTTTTGTGGGTCGCAGTAGTCCAGAAGTTGGACTACTGACTGTAGTAGGGTTTGATTCCTGAGCAAGCATGTCTGGGCACCTGCAGCTCCACCCAAGCTGCATTGTGATTTTTCGGGTACGAGATCTCCCTGGGAAGCCATAACCGGCACATGGAAAGGAACTGGACCCCCTACCCTCATGTGTGAATTTCACATGCCATGGGGATTAGTACTGGGTGAACTCTACCATCACCTACAAAACCGACCTTCGGGTTGATTACTGTGTTTATGGTTTTATAAGGAATATTAGAGTTGAAGCAACATAACCCACTTCTTTTTGTCTACAAGTCACATACAAGAGATCACAAATGTAAAACATTCCAAATAAATATCAATCCAATTTCAAATATTGCATAAAAATGCACAAAAAAATAATTTTTTAAATTCTTTACCTTAAAATTACTGTAATATTTCATTAATACTTCATAATTATGTATTTTAATGTTTGTCCAAATAGCAATGACCAATGTATTCCTGATGACTCCTGCCCACAACAAGCACTGGAAACACATGTTCAACATATTATTCTGTGTATTGCCAAATGAATTCATCAAATAATAGAAATAGGACCTGACTTTGCCTAAATTCATGCATTGTCACAAATATTGATTAAGATTTCCTTTCAGAGTTTAATCACCACTCTATGAGTTGCCAGGGCTGAATAGCGCACCGCACTCAGCACCATTTTTTAAGTCACTATTCTCATTCTATATTTTAAACTCTTGATTGCTATACATTTTCAGTTCATATCTCCTTAGATTTTCCTATTTTAATCCTTCCGCCAATTCTTTGGGAAATCAGTCAGTATATTATCATTAAATACTCTTGCTCTTAGCACAATGAAATAATTAATATCTACTTATAGAACTTAGAGATAACAATGGCACAAAAAAATTATCATTTGTGCGCTTCTATGTACAAAACATGTGGTTCGAAACCATTGACGTGAATTTTATTCCTTTTCTCAGTGGTGGTGGTTTTCTACCCTCAGCAGTAAGTTCTCATATAATTACTTCTGTGAGACTTGTATTGGGTTTAAAATCTTACCCATTCTCAATGTTGGCAATACTGCTGGAATGATATCAGATGCCATGTTGCCTGTTGTCCTTATGTACAATCCTCCGAGTTTTGAAAACGGGTCCTCAGCACCAATGGCACTATCCACTGATGCAAACACCACATGCACATCTGGAGAAATGAAAAGAAAACGTTTTGAACAGGCTCAATTTGCAAAAATAAAAAAAATTGGTAATTGAGAATCAAGTCACTTTAAATAAATATATATATATAAATACATATGTAGATTTTTAAAACATAGAAACACAAAGAAAGGACACTCGTGTATGTAGTTTTGACGTTTCGACGGCACGACCTTCGTCATCAGAATGGCGTTCTCGGGGAAGAGCGGAGAGGACATGAGCGGGGGAGGGGTGAGGGAAGGAGAGGTAAGGGACCAATGGGAAATGAACAAGGGGTGGGAGGGGATATGTAGGCAGCCATATGATGCATTCAGTGGGCTTGGTTCAGCCCGGGCGGTTTAAATGACTGGGCCACCCAAATATGCGCCATCTCGTGGGTTCTCACCTCTATTATACTAGCAGATTTGGGAAGGGTTTCAATCACCGAAACAGAGAAGCAGTCAGTTATCGAAAGATTGGTTGTGGGAAGCAGTGTGAGTAGGGATGGGATAATTAAGAAAGGTGGGAGATTTGGTGGAATATCAGTGGTTATTCATGCGGAGGGAAAGTGCGGTCATGCATTCGCCCACGTAGAAGGCAGGGCAGAAGTTACAGGAGAGGCGATATATAATATTTTTTGAGGTGCAGGTGGTGTCGGGTTGGGAGTTGTTGATAAGGGAGGTGGAGGGTCTTAGAAGATGGCAGCATTTGCAGTGTGGGCAGTTGCATGGTGTGGACAGGGGTGGGGAAGAGACAGGGGTGCTCGCAGTTGGTTGGTTATGCCAATGTGTGAATGTTTAAAATAGTTGTAGTGTGATTTGAACTGTAACGCAATAAATAACTAAAAAAACTAAATTATATCTTTAAAAAAGTCAAATAAACAGAAAAAAATTAACAAAGTAAAGTATAACATAATAAAAAGCGTAAAATTAGTGGAAATAATAATTAATTAATGAGCATATTGAGGAAGATGCATTGGAGGGATAGGAGACTCATCTGAAAACCTGTGTGTTAATTCTTACTGCACAATAATGAGTATCATCAGATGGATATTCAGGATGGGTAGTCACAGGCAGTGAAATAAGATAGGATTTCCCATTATAAAGCATGCTTTCCTTATGAGAATTTGTACATTGGAGACCTTGTCTCTGGACTATTTACACCATTGACTCATTCATGGCCATTACTTGTATTTTACTTTTCAGGTCTTCACTCACTCAGACTCCATCTCTCTGCCCCATTAATCACTATGCTCTCCACTATTGTTCCCAGAATTCTCTTCTTAATTCCCTTAGATATCTCTGCTCCATAGAACTCCATTAAATGTTTATGTTGTTCTTCATACTTGTAATAATCTGAAATCTAGTTCGTATTCATTCCATCAAACCAACATGCAGGTTGATAACTGCGGTTTGGTGGTTAAGTTAGGTTGGAAGAAGGTAGAAAAAATTGGATGTATTAGCTACTGAGAGGCAAGACTGATAGGAGAAAGAGATGTTGTCATAGTAAGGCAGAAAGATGAAAACATAGGCTTTTTAGACTGTACGAAGGTGGGAGAGAAGGTATTTGGAGTTAAAAAATCATTTATATGGAGATATCATGTTAGGTGGGACTTAGAACTAGAATAGTGCTTGGACCTTGGATTCATCAAATGACCTAAATTAACTGATAGACTGTTGCTAGTCATGTTGCTGAAAGAAACAGAAGGTCTCTTGTCTTACTTGGGGACAAAAGTGATTATAGAATGTATACCAAGCAGATGTTTGTTTGCATCGAAAAAAGTTCACCTTGGATCATTGATTTGAACATTATCCTTTTGTTTCTCTGTTGAATGCGTAGACCACTTTGCTACACAAATTCTTAATGCTGGAAGAAATTTTTGAGTGATTTAAAGTAGCTGAACAATATTCATATTTTATGAATTACTAACACACAAAAATACAGAGTATCCAAGAGGTTAAATCATACTTTGATATGTCTATTCACTGGAAATTGAAAGGCCAGTGGTTTGATTGTCAGTTTTGATCCACTTTCATCATTGGCAACCAATCTTAATTTGATTTTAAAGCATTGTTTTTCATGGTTATTGACAATTTCATATAATCTTTATGGTTTGAAAAAAGTCTGTGTTTTAGGTGTTAGAAAGTCTGTAGGGATGTACTAGAAACTATTAATAAACCACTAATAATTGCATTTGTGAGATACAGCCATCACTTCATATCTAAGACTGTATACAACTAAGTTTGTTAAAAAAATCCAATATGAAACTCCACAACATGATTGACATTATACAGCCCCATCACTTAATTAATAGTATCATCTCACCTGGATTGTTTCTGAGAAATCTTTCCGTTGTTTGCATCATCTTATCTATACCAGCTCCTAAGATTAATGACCGATGTGCCAGGAAAAGTATCACTTGAGGTCTAATACCTTTGATGACATTTCTTATTCTTTCAAAGTTTATCTGTTCATTTATTTTCTCATCAAATTTTGCAAAGTTTTGGACTATATCCAGGCCTGGCAATGAAACTGTGAGGAGAAAATTAATACCATTGAAGAACTGCAAATTTGAAAATAATTAAAAGGGTTTAGGTAATTTATCAGTGGTAATGATCAAACTTGGCCATGATTAATTTCAGGGATTGATATGCAAAGTAACCAAAATTTCATATGCAATCCAGTCTAGAAATGGAAATGCTTTTTGGGAAAACATTCCTGTAATGTTAAAATTGACAATTGATTAATAATATTGTTTTTTCAGGTTTAATTCAAGAAAAAATTTATCCAATTAACTTTAATGGGGGAATTATAATATTTTACTGCCATTATGTTGACCAAAGAAGGGAATGGAAAAATGTGGTAATTATGTTACATACATGAAATTCAGTCTCGAATGCTATCATATTAATGTCATTCTATACAAAGATGCAGATGAATAAGTAAAAACAGAAAAAGTAAATAACTTGCATTTTACCTTTATGTGTTTGCTCATTAATCTCTTTAGTGATGTTATAAGTTACCTCTGCAGCACTGATTGCATGATCAACTATCCACTTGGCTGTTCGGCCATTCATAACTGACATTCGACTTCCAAAAAGGGAAACATCACATTCTTCGGCTAAATATCTGAAAATAGAAGATGAATGATTAGAGGAGTGGTTGCATCAGCAAAAATATTATTGCAGACATGGATGAAAAAATTTAGTCCAAAAATTGTTTGATTTTTACTCACGCCATTAGGGTAGTATAATTATGGCCCCCCCAACTTCCATCTGTGACAACATAAATGTCAGCGTATGGATATCCAGGAAGCTCCTCGTCCCGTCCATAGTAACCATTGGCACAGTGTTGGTAATCAATTTGATTAGCTGCAATGAAATATTATTATCATTTAATTTCCTAGGCGTTGCTTATGTGTATATGTATTTGTGAATGCATATGTGTGTGTGTATAAAAATATATATATATATATTTATATATATAAATGCATGCATATAAACATATAAATATATATATTTTTTTCAATATATATACATTTTTATATGGATATATATATATAGATATATATATATATATATATATATATATATATATATATATATATATATATATATTATATTTATTTATATATGCATACATATAAACATATATATATATTTTTTTTTCAATATATATATATATATATATAATATTTATTTATATATGCATACATATAAACATATATATATATATTTTTTTCAATATATATATATATATATATATATATATATATATATATATATATATATATATATATATATATATATAATATCTTCGAAATGGAACGCTCTTCGGCGACACAATATATATATATAAATATCTTCTAAATGGAACACTCTTCGGCGACGCACAAATATATAAAAATACAAATGTAGATTTGTAGAATATAGAGACACAAAGAAAGGACACTCACAATATGTTATTTGACGTTTCGGCAGCTCGGCTGTCGTCTTCAGAATGGCGTTCTCGGTGAAGAGCGGAGGACATGTGCGGGGGAGAGGTGGGGGAAGAAGAGGTAAGGGACCAATAGGAAATGAACAAGGGGGTGGGAGGGGATATGTAGGCAGCCAATTGATGCATTCAGTGGGCTTGGATCAGCCCGGATGGTTTAAATGATTGGGCCATCCAGATATGCCCAATCTTGCGGGTTCTCACCTCTATTATACTAGCAGATTTGGGAAGGATTTCAATCACCGAAATGGAGAAGCAGTCGTCAAAAGATTGATTGTGGGAAGCAGTGTGAGTAGGGATGGGATAATTAAGAAATGTGGGAGATTTGGTGGAATATCAGTGGTTATTCATGCGGAGGGAAAGTGCGGTCGTGCATTCGCCCATGTAGAAGGCAGGGCAGAAGTCACAGGAGAGGCGATATATAATATTTTTTGAGGTACAGGTGGCGAGCGGTTGGGAGTTGTTGATAAGGGAGGTAGAGGGTCTTAGAAGATGACAACATTTGCAGCATGGGCGGTTGCGTGGTTCGGATAGGGGCGGGGGAGAGACGGGGGTGCTCGCAGTTCGTTTTGTGGACCTGAAGATGTCTCGCAAGTTCGACGGGCGTTTAAATGAAACAGAGGGACAATGTGGGAATAAAAGTGATGTGGACTGAGTGCTATTAATAATTGGGAAGAGGTCACGGATTATATGTTTAATTTTGTGTGTTCCGGGGAAGAAAGTAGTGGTATATATATATATATATATATATATATATATATATATATATATATATTTATATTTTTATATATATGTATATTTTGTGTGTTCCGGGGAAGAAAGTATTTATATATATATATATACACACACACACACACACATATAAACATAAGCAATGCCTAGGACATACGTCCATACATATGACACACATACATATGTACAAATACACATATGTCAATGACATACACATATGACATACACATATGTCAATACATATGACACACACACACGCATATCATTTTCAGGATTTCATGTTATTAGTTGCGCTTATTTCTTGTTATTGACTCACTTAAATATCTCAGAAATTTCCTCACAGAGTCATCGACAAATTCCTGTAGCAAGTGGTCTTCGAATTGTCCTGTAGATGCCTTTTCGTACAATATTCTGGCAAAGCTCATTGTCTGAAACATACAAATATGGTATTCCATTGAGTTTTCAAAAAGCTTCTTAGGCTAAAAAAATTAAATTACTACCATTATTTCTTTCCTATATCAGCACCCATGATGGTTCTTTGTTACTCAATTACAGCATTGATTCATCAATGTGGCATCAGTTTTGTCAGGTTAATCAGTGGTGAGCCCTGTCCATTCATCTAATCTTAAAATTAAAATTTATAATTTCATACATTTTGATGAATGCCAATTCTGTTAAGTTAACATTCTTGAAGAGAACAAGATGGAGCCTATGAAGGTTTAAGCGGTGCAAGGCGTGGGTGTTATTAATCATCAGGTATGTCCCATATTTTTATATTCATAAAACAAAATTTGATACTGAAAATTGTTTAAAATCAGAAATGTATAAATGCGTTTATTAATCACAGACAAAAAATGTAATTATTTGTTACCATTTGGATAAATATTGGAAGGCTTGTTGTTGTGATATTGTTAACCCAGGGTTGGATAGACATATTGACAACCCTAGAACAGTGGTCTGCGGCGGTGGAAGATTAAAAGCTTCTTCTCTTATTGTTTTGTGTTAATGCTGTAATTATACGATGTTAAATAAAAATTCCTGATGTGGGAGAGTCCTCCCTCCATTAACTACATATTGAATACACCATTGGCAAAGATAAACACTTAAAGTGATTTTCAATAGATGTAGGTTTCAATGCCATAAAATTTCTCATTAAAAATGCTTGTTTAGTACATTTTACTTTCTATGTGGTAGCCTTGCTGGATTAAAATTTATATTCCAGAATTTCAATCCTTTCGCTGCGGTTCACTCCAGAATTCTTACATATGGCAAAAATGGGGGGCACAATGTTTCCAAAACCTGTATTACTCCACAAATAATAATATAATGTAAATAATAAAAATATGTAACCAATATTACTAACCTATATTCTATGTTTATTTAATGAAAAATTTTTAATTAATTTACTTTGGCCGGCATAAATTTTATAAAATCTTAAAGTATGAATATGCACCATATAGAGGGTAAAAAGGTACATTCAGAGTAGTCTACCATTTGAATGTACCTGGTAAATTCACAGCAGCAAAAGGGTTAATCTTTGAAATGAAAAGTTGATGATATAGATTAGTTGTCTTGATCATATCGGGTTAAAGCTCTCCAAATTATGAATTGAAGTGGCACTCTATCATTGCCATGGCTTATTTACCCTTGCGAATTGGGATCGACCATGAAAACTTGTTTTGCCCATAATTTCATTGCTATTAAGTTTCTCCTTCACTCTAGGGTTCTATGCAATATCTCAAATTTGCCTCCTTAAATAATTGGCATCTTGAATTAAAATTTTCTTGCCTCAGGCTTAATGTGAACACTACGAAGCAATCACCCCACATAATGTACAGGTATGTGGGGTGATTACTTTGTACCTACATGCTTAAAGGATTAAATGACAAGACAATGCAATGAATATACTTTAAGAATGTACCTACATGATAAAGATGATGGGATGTTGTCAAAGAAACTCATCAGCAGTAAAGAAATTAATGACTTCTCTGATAATATCTCTGTTACCTGATGCTCTAAGATGTGAACATTTTTCTCATTTAGCTCGCTGCCCCCAGCGCCAAAGCCATCAATAAAATATTCCAATCTATTGCACCACTTCAAATCTGGATCCCCATATGCAGTCATTCCCTTCTCTGAGTAATACATTTCTAAAATCTGTGATAGCCGCATCCTCCCTTTAACAGAGCTACTCCATTTTATAACTGCTGATCCAAGAAGTAAACCTACAATAGAGAGCCATATTAATAACAAAATATTTCAATAAGATTTTTCAAGACTACTTTTATGAAAGGAAAAGGCATAAAGCGAAAAATATACCTTCTGAAATTTTCATGAATAAAACAGATTCAATGCACCAAGGTTTTAGTTGTTGAGAAGGGGAGTGTGTGAGATACACACACACTCACACACACATACATACATACATACATATATATAAATTTTTTTCTATATATATATATATATATATATATATATATATATATATATATATATATATATATATATATATATATATATATACATACATGTATGTATGTATATGTATATTTTCATACACAAGGTCTGTACAATAAATACGCAAATTGATGCAATCTGGTGGCCATGATGCGGACTAGTGGCGCCCACTAGTGGCGCTAGTTGCCTGAGACCCAATGAACCGTCTGTGCTTGGCCGATCGTCGAGCTGTGCGTATGGCGCCAGTTATGTTAGTTCCTGTTGTCCTTGTTTTTACCGCTTGTCAAAAATGGAAATTGACGAAATCACGGAGCAAGGAATCAACATCAAGTTTTTTGGTGAAGTGTGGTAAAAGTTACCAAAAAATTACTGAAATGTTCACAGCTGTTTACGGTGATATTGCTCTGAAGAAAACATCCATTTTCAAGTGGATTAAGCATTTTAGAGATGGCCGGCAAGATGCCACGGATGATGCAAGGCTGGGATGACCTTCAACCATCTGTGTTTGACGACAACATTGATCGTGTGCGGTCCCTTGTCCTTACTGATCGTCGAAAAACTGTCCGAATGATAGCTGATGAACTGAATTTAGGAAAATCAACAGTGCACACTATTTTAATTGGACATGATGGATGGATCCTTCACCATGACAATGCACATTCACATTCAGCATTGATTGTTCGCCTTTGTTTCTGGCAAAAAATTCTATCACCTTGATCCTTGATTATCCTCCTTATTCGCCAGATCTTGAGCCACCCTGCAACTTTACCCTATTCCCTCAAAATGCAAAAATGTGATGAGGGGACATCACTGGGAAGATGTGGACACAATTAAGCAAGAAACGACGATACAACTAAAAAGCCAAACTGCCGAGGACTTCAATAAGGGTGCTTTAAACAGTGGAAAAGAAGATGGAATAAGTGCATAGCAACGGATGGAGATTAATCTGAAGGGGACAAAATCGATGTAGACTAAATTTTGCAAAATAAAGTATTTATGGCCTCAGTTTGTGTATTTATTGGACAGGGTGTTATTCCTTTTATTAGTTCCTTTCCTTGTGTGTGTATTTGATTCATAAAGAATGTCACTCACCATCAATCCCTCCCCTAATTTCAGCATCTGTGATCTCCAGATCCCTGTTCCTCATTAAATAATACCAGCGTCCTAGTCTTGAATCTATGGTATATATATTATTTGCAGCAGATATATTTGGACCTCCACCCCACCACCCATCCACTCCAACAACGATACCTGATGGCATTGTTTCTCTCTCCTTGGCTGACATAGTCATCTTGTAAGGGCCTTGAAAGATTGCAACTTCTGAAAGATCTCCTGAAATTAGGTAATTGGTTCTCATTTAAAAAAAACACTTAATCTAGGTTTCTGCAATGGGCAAATAGGCTTGAATTTCGAACTTATATGCCCCGTGCTATTTAATTTTATTGCTCTAGTAAACATGCATTTATTTACCTATAATTTTTAATATATTTTTAATTTGAGAAGTTGATAGTAGGTTGTTTAAAGAAATTCAAATAAATTTCATTTTTAAAATAGTGGTATTAAAATTAATAGTTCCCTTGGCCCCAACATTTAGCTTCGATGAAATCCCCTAAGTTTCATGGGTTATTCAAATTGAAAAATGTATACCTAAAAATATTCATTGAAGTGCTCTGTCTTGCGAGTGCACTGTAGCAAGATAAAATACCAATAGTAATTATTTATCCACTTATGCATAAATTATTAGTATTGGTATTTTACCGTTTAAGGCAGGTCTGTGATGGATGCGGACTTTACATCGTCACAATGAAACAATTCTTCACCTCTCCTAAAATAAAAACATCTTGACACCCTTCAGTAATTACACATGTACTATAATGAGCCCTTATTCAATTATGCCTTCTTCCTTCCAGCTTTCATAGCGTTCAACATGCCTATCCCATTTCTACCCCTTCCTCACTTGCCCAATATCCTCCGTTATTTATCTCTGTCTTCTCTGACATCCCCTTGTCAACCAATACGCCCTTTATCCAGATTTCTTACTTCCTTATGATTTCTACCAACAATCCCCTCTTCTTGCACACCATACCTGGCACTTCCTCATCTCTTTTTCTTTCAGTCCACTGCACCTTATCCATCCTTCTCCACACCCACATTTCAAAAGCCTCCAGTCTACGTCTATCCTCCTGCTTCAGTGACCACATTTCTGCGCCGTACATAGCTACGTTCCATATCAAAGTTTTTACCAGCCTTTTCTTAACATCCTTACTCAACGTCCCTGTCATCAATTCCATCCTCCTTGTGAAAGCTTTGTTGCTGCACCCAATTCTTCTCCTGAAATCCCAACTACTTTGACAATTTTAGTCCAAAACACTTTCGAGATAGGTAAACTCTTCCACCTGATCTAGTTCATAGCGTCTGTCCTAAAAATAAAAAGAATTACTAAGTTATCTGGAAAGGATTTGCACCTCAGGAACAGTCAATGAAAAGTAAGAGTTTTACATGTAAGTCCTCGAAAGGCTGCAGAAAACAATGCAACTAGTCAGGAAGGAGATGTTTGTCAACTGGAGTCTGCACCTGGACAATGAATGCACTGTCTCACACTGCCCTCCTCGTGACTGAGCACCTGGTCAAGCACAGGGTGGCAAAACTGCCCCAGCTGCCCTACAGCCCTGATGTGACACCATGGGCTTCCTTTTGTTACCAAGAATAAAAATGAACTTGAAAGGCAACTTTTTTGGAACACTGGATAATGTCAAAGAGGCTCTGATGAGGTGCCAGAACAAGGTTCTCATCAATGCATTCCAGTGAACATATCACACAAGAATTGAAGAACTTTTGTGGTATATACTTTGATCTGCAATAAAGTTTTCCTTGTCCTATTTATTTTTGGAGAAAACCCTGTATGAACTCCTATGCTAATATTTAACTTTCCTTTCCTCTTTCTCAAAAAACCTCATAACCTTTTCTTTGTTTACATTGATCTACATCCCATCCTATCCCATACCTATTGTACTGCCTCTCTTATTTGTTCAGCAATGCTTGCAACTCCTTGATAGACTGATAAACTAAAGCTTGTTCATCCGTAAACCTAACTTATTTCATTAATTCAGAATCAATTTTCATTCCTATCTCCATTACTTCCCATCCATCTTTAATCATTTCCCCCGCAATAAATAAGCATACATAAAAAAGTTGTCTCACTTTAACTTTAATAATCATTTGCAATGAAATTCCATTCACCAAAACATCATTTTCATCATTTTAAGAATGAACAGCTGACCAGACTAATTCAATAAGATTAAGTTGTTAAATGGGACATTATGTTTATAGGAATGAATTAATGAGTCTTGCATTGAATATATATATATATATATATATATATATATATATATATATATATATATATATATATATATATATATATATATATATATATATATATATATATATATATATATATATATATATATATGCACTTTCAAAGTAATCTTGGAAATCCTCCATCCTTCCTGTTTAGGATTGTATACCTGTAAGATAAACTATAGTTATCTTTTACAGAAACTGAATGAACATAGATAATTTCAATAAACTTTTTTTGATACATGAAAAAGGAAGAGTTGTACTCTTTACAGAGCACTTATTTTTAATTAAAACCCCCAGTTCACCATTTTGTTAGAATCACAGCAGTTAAAAGTGGCTACATACTTCCATTTCATGGGGTATTAACTCAATTTCATTGTTTCTTGTGGCATTAACATTTACTGTCATCCAAAATAGACATTTTTTGGTCACTCATTGCTGCTCTTTCGCTAATAATTTTGTTTCATAGACATTGAATATTCTGAAATAATTGGGAGGAAGAACACTTGTATTTCTTTGCCTTTTAATTTTAACATTGGCCTCTTTACCTAGTTTGTATGGGTTATTGACAGGGAATGTTGGATATGGTTTTATGAAAGAGCTAGCTGAATTGAATTTGTTATGTGTATTGAGGGACCAAGGTTGAGATGGCAATTCTCAATGTTTTTATCTGATACACTGGTAATTTCCTCTGTTCAATCTCTAGTAATAATTCACAATCGTCATCCTAATCATATTAAAAACATGCCACTTGGAGTTTTGCATATTCATTAAAAATTATTTTTAATTCCAAATTTTGGATTCATGGGAAATATGGGGACTATCAATGGCCTGTTATGTTTCTCTTTATAAACTATTCTTATGTTTTATAATTCTGTCATGTTTATTTCAATCAGCCATTATTTTAACCTTGTTGCATTTCTATTTTAATACAAATATAATATTCTACAAATACTAGACAGATGGGTGGAGACTGAGTAATTAATTTGGTTTACCCGGTTAGAGTTGAGTTCTCTTTTGAATTAGCTGCTTTGATAGTCACATTTTGAGCATTTATGTCACAATCATTAAATTACATATTGTTTTACAGGTGGATAAATAATGAGTATGGGAAATGGAATGTGAACAATGCAAGTGAAGAAAGAAATTAAACTTGAAAAACATTTAAGCAGAGTGTTTTTTGGTGATAAGCTTCGAAATACCTTGTTCACGCACCTGCAAGTGTGGCTGCCCAAATGTTTGAGACAGGTGGCACATCATCAAGATCATGGTAATCTGGATCACCATCAGGCACTTTACTCATAATGTTATCGCCAAATTTCTTAAGTTGTGCCACTGACACCTCCTGGAGTTGAAGAGCTGCAGCAATTCCAGCTATCACCGTACCAGGACTGATGGTGTCACTTCTGGACGAATAAGGAGAGTGAACGGCAACTACCCCGTCTTCTAAGGGGCATTCACTGAGCATATTCAGTTTTGTTGGCTTTAAGGTCTGGGCTCCTCTGCATGTTATGCCTTCATCTCCTCTCTCCCATAGATCTACTGTGCTTGATAGCATGAAGTGCAACGCACACTGTAGAAGAAAACAAAATATTGCATTTTCATTAAATGAGTCCATGTTCTCCAACTACCTTGGCAAACTCTTTAAGTGCATCAGAAATTTGTTTTTTATCAAACTCAACGGCAGACATCCTTCCTGAATTAAGCACAGTTAAAATAATTGGATGTGTACTGAAGAAACTGCATCAAAGGAAAAATATTATTAATAAGCAGCAAATTTACTTCAATCCAAAGGGCTGTTACAGATGGATCTCTTAGAATTGTAAAAAAATAGCAAAACATAATGCAAAACCAATGAATACTTCTGGAATGTACAGGGTCATGCCAAAAAGGCTTGGTATTGGGCATGACCTGAGGTGGATCTTAGGTAATAATCTTGATGCCTAAGTCATGTTATACTATTTTAAAAGAAAACTGATCAATACAGACTCCTATAACACTAGTTACACTTACCCAATGTAATTAAAACGTTATACAGCTTTGCTCAATATCCCCACAAGCACAGAGAAGATTGCATCTGGATTATTATTTGTTTGGCATTCTACCAGTTAAGGTAGGTTTTGCATGGACACAGCATATACAACTTATCAAACAAAACTATCTTTCTAACAAAATACATCCTGACATCTGAAGCTACAGTAAGTCCCTCTTCAATTCCACATCACCACTGGATATGAAATATTTCTGAACACTGAACTGCAGGGGGAAATGGTTGTTCCTAGCTGGTATTTTTAATCTTTTCTCAATGTCTGCAACATGCAATCAGCAGTTGCTAAAGGACGGCAAAAGATTAGAAGCAATTGATGCTATCAGAGGAGAATAAATGAATGAGGAGGGAATGATTAATGAATAACTTCTTCAAAGAGTAGATGATATTTGAAACTCTGCTTAAACTCTAGCAAGGAAAAAAGGAAAGTATATGACTTGGATTTAACATGTGATTTAACATGTAGTTAACAAAACTGCAGTAAGGAATTATGTTAAGGAGCATAGCTGAATATAATATGAGAAAATAGTGGAAGATGTGGACTTAAGCAGATGCCAATAAAGAAAAAAGATTGTGGAAATGACTAATATTACCTGTGACAAAAATAAATCCAAACAAACTGAGGGAAATCAAATCTTAGGAATTGAAATATTATTTTTTATTGTATGTAAATAATCTTGCTAAGTTTTATTTTCAAAGCAGGATTTGCAAAACTAATTTGTACTGGTAGAGTGAAAAATTAATGGTTTCACATAAAATAGTTCTGATGTAACAGGGGATGATGAGAACCTATGGACCTGTATGTTGTGGCCAAAAGATATTCGATTGATAATACATTGCTTCAGGTTATGTACACACTCACATTAGAACACTGAATGCTTTGCATACTTTACAAATCCACATTCTAATGACTTTTTAAAAAAATCCCATTATAGATAACCTCAAGAATTACAGGTAGATGTAACCATAACATATAATGTGGTCATTAATGAAGGAAAGCAATCTAAAGTGATGTAAAAAGTGGTGGTTGTCTGTCATATTTTATTTATAATCATTATCAACTTCTATGAAGACGCTGATGTCCAATTTAAAGACCTTTTCACAGGTGTCTAATGGGTATATGAAGATGTTGAAGCAGATAACATGAAATCTCACCTTTTCATGTGACTCCAGAGTTGAGTTAGGAAACAGGATTGCATTCCCTGGGATAAGCTCACCGAATAGGATTTTATATCGTTGGAATTGTAGTCCAGTGGCAGCATATGGTATGATTCCATCCCATACACTAGTACCATTTTCATTTTTGTTTTTATTCACATTTGGTATGTTTGGCACTCGCTCTATACCATCCATACGAAATCTGCAAAATTACAAGATTTTTTTGGTTAGTTTCTGACACGGCACAGATTTCAGTTGAAGAGTGTGAATAAGTTACCTGAGTATTTAATGGCTTGTTTAAAAAAAGTAACCAATTCATATTGGAATAAAATGTTCATATTTCATGTGCATAAATTGGATCATTTTTTGAGGTTAAAAAGGTAAAATATGAATACATAATAAAACAAGGAATTATGAATGGTAATGTTGAACGATAATGCTCAATATAAGAAAAAAACGCATAGGTGTTGAATGAGAGAAACTACTACTACCTACTTTCATAATTTTGACCAAACAGAAAATATCAATGCAGCTCGAGCCTATCAATTACGAGTAGACATATGTATCCACCCATGAAATCTCAGATGTAAACATAATAATGTTGAAAAATATCATCAGATAAAAACTCACTTCTTTATCACTTGTTTGGTGTACTTTTACCTGTGTAAAATGGAATAGGACATCACTCTGGCATCAAGAACCCCACCAACATTATTTTTTAATTTTTCTGTGTGCCCACTTCGCTCGGCTTTTTGCAGCAATGATATTAGTGTTCCAATGGTTGACGGTAGTCTGAAGGCACGGTTTCTTAATGATGAATTGCTGTAGCACTCTAGTAAATAATCAGGTATGCTGTTTGGCACAGTTGCCTGAGAATTTACCTGCTTTTCGAAAACATCTACGACAGATAATGAGAAATACAGATTTAATAACACTGAATAATTAAGCTTCAATGAAGACCCATATTTGACTGTTAACAGTATGAAATTTCACTTGTGCCTGATTAATTTTATTTTTTGCCATCATGCCTATGCAGAGAATGAGTCATCTCATGAGACACATCAATCATCCTTAAAACAAGATAGCTGTCAAAACTTGCAATCACAATGCAATAGGTGATGTTAATTCTTGATACTCACTGTATGCTAGAAGAATATATAGACAGACTGTGTTCCTCATTGTAGTGCTGGCCGTTTAAGGTGCTGTAGATGCTTTTGATCTATTAATGCAGGTGTGTAATTGACAAATCCCAACTAGGAAGGGGATCGTCCAGGCATATTTTCATTCTTGGCTGCAGTATGTCTATATGAGGCATATAGCATTAGAAGAGAGATAAGGAGGGGAGTGTGGTTGGGAAAGATAAGGGAAGTATCAGATAAGGAGAGCCAACAAAACTGACAAAATGGATTTTGATAAATGACATCATAGCATTTGAAGCTATAAATGTTATTTCTGCACTTATTAATGCTATGTGCCATGATATTGCAGTCCCACTGTATTCTTTCCGCTTTTGCTCATTCATGAAAGAGGTCGTTCAATGATCAACGATAATTGTGTGAAATGAAACTATGAAATATCCTCATGATTCATCAATGATTAATGTTAATAATTGTTAGTAATTTCACGATTGGTTTTTCAAAGTTTTGACTGACTGCATCCATTACTGTGTACTCTGGGAAAATATATACGTAGTTTATTACTATGGATAGTTTAAAGGTATTTTATATTAATAACCTTTAAATGAATTTCAAGTATGAATTTATTAGAATGGATTTCAGATGAGTTTTATATACCTATCTATCTTTAATGGGAAAAGTAGGGACCAACTCACAAACTTTATTTAATTAAGCAGAGGTAAGTTCAAATGAATTCATTTGCCATAATTGCCAGACCAAGTAAAAATCCCATGCATGTTTTAGTCATTCATGTAACTTGAGATCATACTTTAGGGTAGAAATGAATGAGAAAAATGCATGTTCTTTGTTTATTTTGCAGTGATAAACGTTTTTTTTGAATTGTCTTCTCCATGTGATACTTATTAAAACTAGGCTAATATGCAACAGAGTGAAACCTTGCTTAACTGACTTAACATCCACTGAAGGACCATTTACAATTCCTCAGCAGGATAGATTGGACTTTTATAGCACTAAGATCTCTTAAAATAGAACTTTATAGGTGATGAACACCTATAAAGATTTCAGCTGTTCAATAGTAATTACTGCTTTTCTCTTGGGAGTATATACTTCTCATGGCAGGCACCCACAAAAATTCACTGAGTCATTCAAAATACCAACAGTACATCAGAAGTTGCAAATCATTTTGCCCATGATATTGTTTATACTTCCTATGGATGAGCATTTCCTCCCTTTTATAGAAATTTGTGATCTTTAGAATGTAGTGATAAGTATCACATAATAAATATACCAAAGAAAAATTAATATTTATATTTTCACTTACAGGTAACAGGTAACCTGTAGTTTGATTGGTATGGGATGAATATCAATGTAAACAAAACAAAGCCTATGAGGTTTTTGAGAAGGAGAAAGGCTAAATTAAATATCAAAATGCTAGTTTATAAACTAAAGCAGGAGGAACAGTTTACCTATCTTGGATCTAGATGGTCAAAGTAGAGTAATGTGAGAAGAAGATTTGCATTAGGCAAAGGTGCTTACACAAGGAGGGAATTGATGACTGGAGAAGGTGAAGTGAATTGAAAGGAAAACAAATAAGGAGGTGCTAGGCATGGTGGGAATGAGGGGATTGTTGGGAGAAATTCAAAGGAGGTAGGAAAGATGGACTAAGAACATTTTGATTGGGAATGGGAGGTTAAAGACTGTGATAGAGGGGAGAACATTTGGCAAACAAGGTAGGTGGAGGGATAAAATAGGCGCATTGGATGGAACGAAGGGAGGTAGAAAGTGTGTGGAATTGTAGAGGGGTTTTTTGTTGGTCTTGGTGTCAGGTTGCCTTTAAAGGCATAGCCTATAAATGTAGTTGTGGCTATGCCCTGGTCATCGTCTGCATTCGTCCAAAACCTACCTAATGGCAAACTACCTCAGTTAAATACTATTTTCATTGCTGGAATTAATTTTTGGTAGTATACACACGAGCATCCCTCTAATTAGTACATTTCCCTGTAGCAGTTAATATTCCCGTCCCCAAGACTGTCTGCTGTTTGGAGTCTTTAATGTACTTTCTCTTGCATTAGATGAGGCAAGCATGTTAAACATTTAGCCTTAGGTATTTTTCTTTCATATACACCATAGTAGATGGTAGAGAGATCAAGGGTGCTTGGTTTAGGGAATAATGTCTGCTTTGACTGAACTGACTTGCTTAGACTTGAAACTTGCTTTGACTGAACCTTGTCAACTTATTGTCAACTTATTTAAATGTAATTATATTAAATCTATTCATGCTCCTCCAATTTCCCATTTCCTCTGTGAATACAATGATGTGCTGTGTGAAATAAATGTTTCAGAATAATGCAATATCCTATGTTGAATCCTTGTCAACCATAATTTTCTCCACTGTGATTATAACTGTGTGGGTGAATTCGATATGTTTTCTGAATCTGGTCCCTTGGGGATCCTAACAAAGGGGTTCAGAAAATTCTATCCATAAGACAACATTTTTCAGAGGTATCCTGATCCCTACTTGGTTTCTATGTGGAGAGCACTTCAAGTGAATTACATCACCTATCACTTGAGATGTAATCATTGTGCAAGCCCTTGGCACTTTCATTATTAGAGTACTCACCTATCCTGTATGTTGTGAGTGAGCTCAGGTTAGGTTGACTCCTAGTATAATTATTACTCCATCAGTCACAGTTTAAACAGAAATAGAGGAACGAGATGTTGTGGTGGCCATTGTATTTGCTTCCCACCCAGAGGGCCCGGGTTCAAATCCCAGCGGTGTTGAATATTTTTCGGAGGTATCTCGAACCCTACTTGAGGTGCTTTGTGGAGGGAACTTTGAGTGAGTACGCCGTCCGTCGGATGGGACGTTAAGCCGCGGACTCCTTGGCAACTTTCGTAAAGAGAAGGCTAATGCCGACACCGGTTTTCTCTCCACCCTTCATCCTGTCCTGTCCATCCCCTATGGCGCAAATGACCTCAGATGTTGGTCGCCTCCCCTAAATACTACTACTATTTAAAGAGAAATAACATCACATCTTCATGTCAATAGCCTATTTTAAATTTCTTGTCAACACTATTTCATACTATCTTAATCATTTAATTTCAATATAACATACATTAATGCCTTTATTCCATTCCATTTTTTTATGGATGAAATAAAAAAAAGTCAGATTTTAGGTTTCACCATGAAACTCGTTCCCTTTTTTTTAATTTCTTTCAATGCAGTATGCACTGCATGCATTTTCATGGTATGCTGTTAGCAGCATGAAAGATTAAATTGTTTTCTTCATTATTACTAACCAATAAATATGTAAAATGATTCTAATAATGGAGGTACTGTTAAATACAGGTTCATACGCTACCATACATAAGTATGAAAGACCACTCCATGCAATCATGAGGAGTTCCTAGAGAATTGCTGCCAGAATACTGGAGAAACTTGCTGACTGTCCTCATTCCCTTTTCATATTTTTTTCACTTCTGCTGAATTGATGCGTATTTTGCATATGTTTTGCTTCTGCTCCTTGTCTTACAATATTTTTTGTTTGTTGAGTCACTTTGAACATATTCTCCAAATTAATTTCTCAATGTAACCCCTACCCTCTCAAAAAATTTTTTCTTTTTATCATATATACGTATGGCAGACAAAAAACACGGATTGGTTTTGAAGTGAATAAGATACAGAGAAGGGCAACCAGATTAATGAAAAATTTGTATGAAAGAATGCAAAACATCACACATTTACTTCAAGATCAGAGATGGGAGTCTTAAGATGCGTGAAGACTTATTGCTAGTTTAGACTAGTTACCAATAGAGTGGTTTTAATATCTGACAAAAGAAGATATAATTCAGCTCCCCAATCACATTGCCAGGACAGACAATTGTAACGGAATAAGAAAGAGTGAGACTGCCGAATGGGTATTCAAGTATTTGTTTTTTCCACAATATTAACAGGATTTGATGCTTAAATCAGGACAAGCATGTGTTTCCTCGAATGAGATTTCCTTGCTGGGTTAGCGGAACCTTTCCCAGACTTCTCCGAAGCACTATACTTATTATAGCCGTAATATCATAAACAGTTGATCTGGGGTAGCAGAAGAATTGAACTATACCGCCCAGCAAAAGCAGTTTCGTTAATAGCAGCTATTCGATTGAACTCCACACTGGTGTGTAACATCTCGGCCATTTTTAGGTTATGACTGTTTACTAGATGCCTATAGGTTTCAAGAGCGCCAATCGTGACCTCCATTGAAACTATGACATGGCGGAAAATTCAAATTGAAATTTGTCCGGATTTAAGCATTGCATCCTGTACAACTACTACTCAAGGGAGAACCCCAGAAATGGATAGGAAATGGAAAAAAAGAGTTAGGAATGTACAAGCTATATTCTCCCTCGACTCACTTAATGGCCGCCGTATTTGCATTCCCCACCTTGGTGTTCCAAGGTCTTGGGCTGGATGGTTGGGCGACATATAAATAAAGTTGTAGATATGATTCATTTGTGAATTTCCCACCTTTCTTGCGTGAATGCCTGATAGTTGGTGACTGCATTGCACCCTTCTTAATGGGATTCCTTATTTGGGTTATAAGTGTAGTCAGTAATATGTGTAATGGGTGTTGCCTGAATGATGATGTCCGGTCATGCCTCCCACATATCCTTTAAGTGAATTGTGGTTCGTCCTGTGTACATGAACATATATTGGAGTAGAAGTAGAATGATTGGTGATCTAACAACCCCTGCCATGCAGCTCCTTGCAGCAGGTTGCGTAGTACTGTGTAGATTCATATGGTTTGAATCTCATCCGTACTCTCAATGCGATTAAAACAGAGGAGCACATTTATTTCTTACGAGTCCTCTTCTATAACTGGTGCATTCAATCCACTCTCTTTTGCAACCCTCACATTCCTCACCCATTTACTCCTATTTTGAATGAAATCACTCCGTTTAGGTACATATGTACTTCCCATTTGCTGCATTTGATTAACATTAATGCTTACACATTCTCCATATTCAATTTTTTCCTCTATGCAATAACCTGGGGTGGGGTTCACTTTTACACTCTGTCATTACTGCTGCCTCATTGGAACTTTCACTCAATTTTACAAAACACTCTTCATGTATCAACGACCTTTTTGCTGACATAGCCTTTTAATATATTCACTTATCCTTCCATATTTTGCAAACATTTTGCCAAAATATTAAAATTTGTCAACTTGTTTGAGAATATTGCCATTTATTGCAATCGCAATGCAATGTATGGAATCATTCTTCCTATTCACAGGTGCAACTAGTTTCCTATTTGATGCATTAATCCTCAATTTAATTTTCCCTTTTGCCCTACCCTAGTAGAAGTGATTACTCAAGGCTATTGGATACACAGCCCATCAAGTCATCTGTGTAGTCAATAGGTAAACTTTGTGTTGGTGACTACAAAGACTAATTGGGCGCATAAACTACCTGTGTGACAATCTGCGTGGGTATTTCCTCTTAGATTATCATGATGGGATGAGATGTACTTAGAGGACATTTAATTCAACCAAGGAGTGAATGAGGATCTGGATAATAAATTTAATGAAAGTATTATAAATTGCTGCAAGACATACTATGGATTGATTATATAGTATAATCAAGTGCATGAAAAAGATTTTACCTAATTATTTTCCTATTTATATATTTTCATGCATTTATTGTATGTAGTAATGTCCCTGGTTTGTTAATGGACCAAATAATTGTGAATTCTGAAAAGAAGTAGCAACCTCTTTGGTTGACAGAGCTAACATAACACATTTGCATGTAATTATAATATTATTTTCATTAAGCAATGGATAAGCCAACCATAAAATATCTATTATCCTATGAATCAATTAAATATATTTATGAAACATTGGTTTTTTTTTCTTCACATGCATAGACATAAAAGTTGCAGTTTCATGATTAACATTAGGTTTTTTCTGGGAAGTATGTTCTTAGAAGTATATATATCAACCTGAAGGTTGGTTTGGTAAAATGTTGTATTGAGTATATTGTAGAAAATAGGAATAGATAGGAGGGACAGGAGGCTAATCTGGAAGCTATGCATGTCTCAAACTGCTCAGGTACAAGTGGGGAATGGAGAGTCCGGATAGGCAGTGTTAGGATGAGGTGTAAGGCAGGGTTGCCCATTATCACCGGTTCTGTTCAACTTGTATGTAGAGGAAATGATTAAAGAGGCATGGGAAGAACTGGAGGTAGGAATGAAAGTCGGAGGGGAATTTGTAATATCAGCTACGTTTGCTGAAAATATATGATATATGTATATATATATATATATATATATATATATATATATATATATATATATATATATATATATATATATATATATATATATATATATAAACATAAATTTGTATGAAATAAGTCTGCCCATAAATGAGTTTTCTTAGTATGACAGTTAGTGATCATGGATTTTTTTGTGCTTTGCTGCAATCATTCAGGATAGCATTGGGGATGGCATTATTTTGGGATTCATATTGTGAGCTTTGAAGAACAATGAAAGAATTTCACTATCCAGGAGGTAAATAATGATCAATCACATACATTCTGAAGAATTCCCAGGCTCTAACTCAGGAGATCTTCACTTCTAGATACAATGTTGGTATTGTATCCACTCAACAATTCTACCAATAAAAAAGATGGCATAATCATTTGTTCTTTATTTCTGCAAAAAGAATGTGACATTTTTCGGAACTAGAAATAAATACAAAATCTAAAATAAGCATTTTTTTACAATTAAAATATTTAGATAATATTTCCTCAAGTAAACTTTAGAGAATATAAAAAGATATCAGTATACATTTATAATGTTAGTCATCAATCTCAAATGATATGAATTGACTCAATAAAATTGTTGCATGCAAGTTAAAGGTTTGGCATTCTACTGGCATGTGAATGGGAAATTTCTGTTTTTCTATTGATCGACTTCTGAGTCAATGCACTCAGTGACACTGAAGTTAGTTTAGAATAACTTTTATATGAACTATGCCTCCACAGTTTCATAAATCCCATTGTTTCATATCAGTTTAATTGGAAAGCTCAATGTTTAAGATCAAAATTAGAGAAAATAAAAACTCCTTGTCACTTTCAGTGTCCAAAAATACATCTCTCTTCCTCTGAAATCAATATAAAAATATGTTTGATTGTTTTTTTTATAATTTCATAAATATGGTAATAAAATTGTCATTTATTTGCCACAAGGGGAAATCACTGATTGGCGTTCGAGTAGGTCATACCTTTTCACAATAATTTGCTATCCACTATCCTGGAAAAGTAGTTTCTTGAGAAATATTATTTTTAACCATGCATCATATTTTTTACACATTTTCAGTGTCTTTCAAATAATGAGTTCATCTCTACACTTGTCACCTTCCATTGTTAAAAAAAAGTTGTTCACTTCAGCTAAATTTGCTGTGAAATCATATGTATTCACCCTGAAAAAAATATTCTGTTCAGAGCCTCCCTTGAGGAAAACAGAATGATCCATAAGGCTATTGAAAGACCAGATGTTAGAACTCCCTTTGCTCCACTTGCACAAGTAAGCCCGGAATGTGTCACAGTAAACCTGACCATGTCTGGATAGCGACAGTCATTATCTGTAAAAGAGAGAAATATCAATTAGTAGTCATATATTAATCAATGCTTCATCTATATTTTAAGATTTTTGAAAATAATTTTATCATTTAAAAAATTCTTGATGAAATTTTGCAAATTAAGCTATTTATGCAATGTTTTTTGCATATCTAATAATAGTGAATTCAAATAACATATACCTCTCAATCACAGTTGTCCACCTGATTAAAATTATTTTTTAATTCTTTTTGAATGTCAAGCAAAAAAGTGTATACGGGCAAGTAAAATTTATTTTGTAGATATTATTCTAACAGATGAATTAGCCAATGTTTAACAGGTAAAAAAATGAAATATTTAATGGTTCATCATCAGACAATGACTATGATGAATTAATTTACTTAATAATTTGGTCCATTTGCTCTGCACCATTCCCTCTTGTATGTTTAAATAGCAATTAACCTCTTTTGATTTCATTTCAGTAAGTATAACCTTATTTCAAATGAAATAAGGTCATACTTACTAAAAAGATCCTACTACTTACTAAAAAATACTTACATAAGGTCATACTAATGCTATTCAATGATTATAAGTCAATTATCCATAGTTCCATCTTGAAGTTCAGATGTTATCCTTTATTTAAAAATGTTTCTGAGAAAAAATCACTCAATTTTTCCCATAGTATTTATCACACAATGTCAACTTTTGTTCCTAATAATTCCTTCTATCCCAAAGTACCAACAAAATATCTTTGCTCATTTTTCATCTTCCTACCCAAAACTCCTTTCTATTATTCATCCATGCTACCCATGCATAATAATATTACATCATCAACATTAAAACTACATCTCTGTATGACTCTCTTCAAGTTGTTGAAGGTTCTTTTGAATGTATCTTCTTGGACCACACATCTATTCCTCTGACTAATAATTTTCCTGTTTCATTTCTGTTTTTATTTTAGGACTGTTACTGATAGTCGGTCTGGTTTTTGGCATACTATGATTGAAATGTTCGCACCATTCTCCTAAATTTTCTTTTTACACATCATTGAAAGACTGAAAAAACAGTGTCAAGCTCAGGGTTGGTTTGGTAGCAGAGGGTAGATGTCACTCAGAACTAAGACCTACACAGCATGCAAAATTTATACATTCAGGCTATTAGAGGAAGGCCTTCCTTTACCTGTGGTTTCCCAGGGAGCTCTGGGGTAAGCAAAAATTACCCATCCCATGGATGCCCACTATAATTGAACCCTGACACTCCAGTCAGTATCTCAGCGGTGTACCCACTAGAGTAACATGATCAATTCTTTCCTGCTATCTACATATTCTTTTTCAATCGGTGAAGGAACATCCTTGGGTACATCTCAGGAATTTCATTTCTATATCCTGAGCATTGTCACAATAAAACTTCAAAAGAATATCCATAAGTTCTTTGAAATGAACCATGAAATCCTTCTTCCAAATCCTCATTGTTATCCTGGGCAATTCATAATGCATATATGGCAACAAAAGTGCACTTTGTAGTGAATGGAATGGGGTCAAAGGTGAGAGTTTCCTTCACCTGAAGTAACTGAAACCTTAAAGCTAAATGCTGGACACCCCGATTGGAGGCTACTGGCCTGGCCTGCTTGAGTAAACAATTAAAGACAACTTACAGGACTAATACTAGCCTCAGAAATCAGATAAGAGGATATTTTTAATTCAAGAAAACCAAAGTTTTCCATTTCTTTTGCATATCCAGTACAACATGGTAAGGATGCAACAACCCAAAAATTTTCTCTTCCTTACCATTGCCCATTCCAACTCACCTCTGTTGTGAGAGATGTTTCTTTTTATATCATAAATATTTGTCAGCTTCTTTCAGAAAGAAGACTGCCAAAAAATATTCCAATAACTCCTTCAAAAAAATCCAAGAAAAAAACTGTGCCATCTTTTAAATCATGATTTAAATACCAAAAGCATTCTTACCAAAGCATCTGTTGTTGGTAGATGTCGCCGAAACAGCAAAATACATAGGACTGCAGGATTTGATCAGGCTGGCACCAGAGCATGGCTGGCTCTCTGAGAACTCCACTGTGTCACTATTGATAGTTTTACACTTACTCGATGATGATGACGATGAAGTTGACGAGGAGTTTGTGTTATCAACGGTGAGAATAGGCTTTCTTGAATAACATACATTTAATGCTCCATCTCCTCTACCTTGAAACTAAAGAGAAAAATGTAATTAGTACCCAAGACACACATGTGCACATTTATTCACCAAGTTCATGTTTCCCTTTGCGAATATAACAACTGATGCATTAAAAATTAAGCCTAATGTGCTGGATTCCACATCTTTTCATGAAAGTTGATAGATCACGGTAATAATAAATTGGATTTTCACTTTTCTTCAGTCTTGTCCTTTTCACTCTTTCTAATTCATCAAGAAAGTTTATAAAGTCATGAAAATCATATTATTATTGGTATTCTACAATTTTGAATGGACACAGGCTAAACAATTGTACAACAATATATTCATTTGCATCTCCTAACAAAAAATACAACCTGACATCAGACACTACTGCAATGCATTCCCAATTCTGCCAACTTCCATCCTCTCTTCATTTTGTCCAACATGCCTTCCATGTTTCTACCACTCCCTTGCTTGTCAAACATTTTGATTTTCCCCTTTTTACCAGAGCCTTCAAATACAGAAATTGTAAAGTGTAAAAATCCTTCACCATGACCAGAGCCTTCACTTTCTATCACCAATTAGCCTGCAAGATCTTACCTGCCTTCTTTTGATTTCTCCCAACAACTCTCTCTCTCTCTATGCCCCCTCCTTGCTTAGCACCTCCTAGTTTGTTTTCCTTTCTGTCCATTTCACCTTTTCTATTTTACTTCTTTCATTTTCTTCACTTCCATCTTCTTCACCATTTACATTCACAATTTTTGTATCCTTCTTATTCCTTTCCTTCCATTTTACCTTTTCCATCTTTCTCCACACCCATATTTGAAAAGTCTTCAATCTACACTGATCGTCTTGTCTCAATAACCATGTATCTGTGCAATACAAAATGCAATCCATATCAACATTTTGATGAGTCTTTCTTTTATTGTCATCCTTACCCAATGACCCTATCATTAAATCCCTACTTCTTGGGAAAGCTTTTTTGCCTAGTGCAATTGTTCTTACATCCCTACTACTTTGGCCATTTTGATCCTAAACACATCCAAAAGAGGTACACTATTCCGCCTGTTCTTGTTTATAACATCTTCTTTTAATGTTAAACTTAGCTTTCCTCATTCTTGATAACTGCATAACCTTTTTCATATTTATATTTATTTTCATCTCCTATCATACTAAATTTCCAGTACACTTCGCAATGTTTGCAACCCCATTGGCTGACTGACAAAATAAAGTTTGGTCATTCAAAAACCAAACCAATTTTATGTATTCCCCACCAAATTTCATTCCCATCTCTATTTCTTCCCATGGCTCTTTAACCATTTCTTCTACATACACATTGAGCAACATAGGTGGTAATGGACATCCCTGCCTTACACCTCTTCCTAACACTGCCCATCCAGATCTCTGCCCCCCACTTGCACCTGAGCAGTCTGAGACATGTACAGATTGCGGATTAGCCTCCTGTCCCTCCAATGTAATTCTATTATCTGCAATATACATTAGTTTTTCCCAATTCACTCTATCAAATGCCTTTTCGAAATCTATGAAAAAGGCAAATACGTCCTAATTGTATTTTATATTCCTCTCAATTAGTGAACTCATAACTCCAATGGCATCACGCGTAACTCTCTCCTTCCTGAACCCAAACTGATCATCCCCTAAGTAAACATTTGCCCTACTCTACATCCTTATGTTGAAGATCCTGAGAACAACTTTAGCTGCGTGCAAAATGAAACCTATTGTTCTGTTGTCCTAAGTAGCAATCATTAGAAGTTATTTATTTAACTTCATCTTTACTTTCTCCTTAAAAATTGGGGAAAAGATTTTATTCATGAAAAAATCCCTTTTTAGGACATGGACATTCATGTTTTTCCCTTGGCTATTTTGGCTATTTTCCAAGTGCTGTTTCCAAGTGTCTGTATGTGTATCTGCTAGACTTTTATAGCAATGATTCAAGTTTTCAATGATACTTGTATTTAAAAAAAAATGCTTAAGCGGCATTAAATGTTATGGTCAATAAATTTATTAAGCATAGGCAGCCAAAATCTATTTACCATTATGACCTATTATCAATCCATAATTTTATTGAAACTGATTTGAATTGTCTTGATGGACCCTTTTGATTTTCTCAATGAAATGTGAAAGCATTGAGTTAATATCCTTGGACTCAGAACATTTCAAGGATAATTGTTATTATTGGTGGCTTACCATTTAAGGTAGGCTTTGAATGGGCTCACTATGATCATAAACATATTTCTTAGCTTTTTCTAACAAGACACAACCTGGCAACCCATGATGCAATGAATTTTTCCAATTCTGAATACATTCTTTTCTCTCCCTTTGTTCTGTGTAACATTCTGCGCCTATCATTTTCTTACCTGTACCTCATTTGCCTAATTTCTTCCCCTCTACCAGTCTTCAACATTCAATTGCCAGCTAAAATGAAGAGCATTCCACTCTTTCTTCCCCTTTTCGATTTCTTCCAACAACTCTCTCTCCACCCCAACCATACCCAGTGCTTCTTTCCTTTATTTCCTTTTCCTTCTAGTTTACCTTTTTCATCCTTCACCACTCCCACATTTTCAAATACTCAAATCCACACCTGTCAAATGATGTCAACGACCAAGTATCTGATCTGTACAAAAAAAGTATCTGCTCTGTATCACAGTTTTCACCTAAATATAAGGATAAAAGGATTCAATTTTCTTATTCTTTTCACCATTTGTGGTACCTTGCATGAAAAAAAAACTAAAACAAATGTTGAGTGTCCATATTAATACAGTCATTATAGAGACTGTATTCTCTTGTTTACAGCTCATTCTCCTCAGTATGACATTTGAAGAATTCATTCCGCACTGGAAGAAAAGATATTTCCACAAAAACTGCCAATAGACTTAAGCAGTAAATATAAAAGGAGAGTGACCTCAGGACTATTCCTTCATTTGTGGCAAAGGTGCAACTTTGTTAAGTTGATCCTGAGGACATTATTTGTTTTAATTATTAAACTAGGATGAATTATTTTCATTTCCATTATTTTGCATGGGTGAAGAATAGATTAGTTCATTGGAGCATTCATTCATTTTTGGTGTGCTGAATCAATTTGAGTTGTCTCAGGGGGTAATATTTCTTTGACACCACGTGGTAGAATTTGATAAAAATAGTAATGCATATTTTTTAAGTGCATTCCGAGTGCATTGTAATGAGAGATTTTTTGTGCAGCAAAAGACAAATTTATTATTTTTTTTCTGGATCAAGGACTTGTTTGAAATCTGCAGATGATTCTTAATTTTCAATTAACTGAAAGAGAAATGAACTTATTCATCTTCCACTTTACCATATATTATTGCCCTAACTTTGTATATATATAGCTTACTTTTACGGTGATCGAGTCACTCTTGAAGAAATAGTTTGGATGAAGTCTTAATAACAGAGGACTACTAGAAGCTGGATCAGCATACTGCGTGCTACTTCCACTGCCACCATCTAAATCCCATTTATAAGTACATGCTGGATTTATCATTCGACGCGGAACTGTTGAGAAATATTTGATATTTTTTAGCCCATATTTCATTAAACTGTGGAAGACATTGAACCATGACCATGCATAGTCAGTAAGGCTCCAAACTCTAAACAATATAGTGCCAAAATATTGTGTGAATTGATAGGAAAATTAAACCTTGTCATCAGTTATTTCATGTACACATAGTTCATATTCTGTTTTAGTTGTTAATGTAAGCAATTATGAGATATTTGATGTGAAATAATGAATATGGACATGAAAAAATTTTCACCTTCAACAGTGTGAATGCAAAACTTTTTCCACTGAAAAATCTCTAACCCGAGTTCATAGCTTCATTTAAAAGCACTCAAAATATTTCAGCAGAAAAATATGTACAGCTTGTTCAAGTTGTTTTGTGCTGCACTGTCAGATGAAAACCATCATTGAGCCCAAAAAAGCATACTTAATGGTACCAATGAATGAAAATTAAAAAAAATATTGCGGTATGTTTATGGCTATTAGTAGATCTTATCACTTAATTAGAAGAAATATGTTTCATTCTGCTGTGCAGATCATCATACCATCAGTATTATTATAATATGCACAAGGCCATTAAAAGACAAGATGAAACTGATAAATAATCATATTGTTTGTATGCATGCAGTATGCGCAATAAAATGCATTAAACATTTTTTTTACTTTCCATGATTTTTGATATTTCTTGAGACATGTCCTCCTTAAAACACTCCAATAACATTATTGCAACTTTGACAGATTGACTAAGTGTCCTCAGACAAATTTAGAAACTAAAGAAATATGAAGCACCTATTTGAATTCTTCAACAAATAGAATATCCATTGAACAAGTGGAAATTCAATGGTTAGCAAAAGAAAATCAGTTTTAAATATCTCATCAGTATGGCTACCCAATACAAATGATGAAAATAGTCATTTTAAATTTGTTTAAAAGTAAGTGCTCAATTTTCTTACATTACAAACTTTTTCGTTCTTTATAAATTGTGTCCAATGCATACATATATGTTGTAAAACACCTCCAAATGATTCATTATAGTGATCTTAAATGTAGGTAACTATCCCATGACCTTCTTTATTTTCCTTGCCTTCTCTTCCTTTATGTGTTCATTGCATATGATCATTCAAGCAAAAGACTATTGAACTGTAAAGTAATTTATCATGAAGTAGGCATCTAATCAATAATAAGTGAGTGCCTTTTCATGGTAAAATCAAAGACCTGCTAACACCACATCCTGCAAGCAAGTATATGCATATTTAGCAAGGGATGTTAGGACACCAACCTTTAGCCAGGTCCCTGGAGAGAATTATGGATTCTTATGAGGAAACCATTGAGAAGAAAACCAGATACCAGGTAGGCATATCTGGTGATTAACTCAATGAGCTTGTTAGGGTTGCCCTTAAACATTTTGCCTGAATGTTCCTCAGCTTTGATTACTTAATTGTGGGATGTTTGGTAAACCTATCACCAAAAAAAGCCTGAGCTTAAATGGGCTTTAATAATTTATATACTCACGCTGTGCAAAGCGAGCTATTAATGGGTCCAAGCTGGGTTTGTAATCTGGTGTGCTACTTATTTGAAATATATCTTTGCTCTTGTCAACCACAAAGTCACCAAACACATCCTTAGAGAGTGGTGACATGAAGAAGAATCGGGTATCTGCAAAGTAATCAGATATGGAAATTTTATTTTATACAAATTATATTTTCAATAACTCTCTCTCTCGATATATATATATATATATATATATATATATATATATATATATATGTATGTATCATATATATATATATATGTATCATATATATATATATATATATGTATGTATTATATATATATATATATATATATATATATATATATATATATATATATATATATATATATAATGTATAACACTTAGCACTAGTGGACACAGACAAAAACACAGAAACACACAAAAAAGAGACTCACTATTTTTCGAATTTTCGGTGGTCGTTACCACCTTTATCAAGGAAGAGAGGGACAGAGTTCTGTCCCTCTCTTCCGAAAATTCGAAAAATAGTGAGTCTCTTTTTTGTGTGTTTCTGTGTTTTTGTCTGTGTCCACTAGTGCTAAGTGTTATACATTATTATTCACATCCGTGAGACTTTCAAAAAGTGTTATATATATATATATATATATATATATATATATATATATATATATATATATATATATATATATATATATATATATATATATATATATATATATATATTGTTTGTTGCTGTCCAAGTTTTATATGTATAAATAAATAAATAAATATATATATATAAAATATGTATATATATATATATATATATATATATATATATATATATTTATATATATAACACTTTTTGAAAGACTCACGGACGTGAATAATAATGTATAACACTTAGCACTAGTGGACACAGACAAAAACACAGAAACACACAAAAAAAGAGACTCACTATTTTTCGAATTTTCGGTGGTCGTTGCCACCTTTATCAAGGAGGAGAGGGACAGAACTGAAGGGAATACGAGGGCTGGAGCGATGGATGGAAGGGGAAGGTGGGGAGGGAATTCCGAAGGGACGGGTTTGGAGGGGCAGCGTTAGAAGGGTGGGGAAAATGTAGAAGGTGATGGGGGTGGAAGGGGGATGAAAATATAATTAGAGCAGGGTAATTAGTGCCTAATATTGATTCCTGGCCAGTTCCAGGACTCCAAAAGCCAGATGAAGGATTGCTCTAGTGTTTTCAGTTTCAGAGGAGGATCAGAGGGTGGGAGGGATGCTATGATGGATACACTATAGCATTTATCAAAGGGAGTGTTGTGTTCGGAGGCGTGTTTGGGGATAGGGAGCATGTCAATTAAGGAAGAGTTTTTGCATGAGGCTCGGTGGTTGTTGATTCTGATATTGAGGGGTCTGGTGGTTTGCCCAATATAATAGGCAGGGCAAAGTTGGCACTTCAGAAGGTACACTACATTGCTAGAAGTGCAAGTAGAGGAGGGAATTGGTGGGAGAGAGTTAAAAAGCAGGTGGGAGAGGGATGGGATTTTGGTTTTGAAAATAGGGCATGTTTTACATCTGGGTTTATTGCATGGCGTTGGAGTGGTTTCAGGACGGGTTGGGGATTTAAGGAGTGGATTTGTTGATTTGAGGAGATCGGATAGGTTGGCGTTTTTTTAGGTTTTCTGTACTACTGTAAAACCACCTATAGTTGTATTTGTCCTTTTGTTTCATGAATCAGTCCCTGGGTATTTACCATAATGACAGCACTTTTACATGGTCCAAAATGTAATGTTAAAACCAAAGTATTTTTCCCTCTATTCATAAGTTAGGACTTGTGAATTTTTATACAGCAGTGGACTATTGTTCTTCTATTACACCCTGCTGTAGGTTCCCAAAAAAACATGAATACTAGATATTTTTTTCTAAAATTGGGTGAATGATGTCTTAAGGTCATCTCTTCAATTTTGAGCTGATGTCGTTGAATTCATGCTATTGGAAATATGAGACCAACTTATAAAAACAATGTTGGCCTGATATTGGTGAAAAACAACCTTCACCTGTCATCCTTAAAATATATACTAGAGCAGTTGATAATACCAAAATGTTTGTCAAAATTCCCAAAACTGCTGGGCATATTTTCAGGAAGTGCTGTGGAAAAGAACTATGTAGTTTATTTCACATAAAAACTACATACAAATCCAATTGATGAATAATAAGTGATACTCGAAGAGATTATCTATCATGATTACATGGACTGATGAATTAAAAGTCTTGTTGAATGGGTTAAATGATTTGAAGGCAAATGATCATCTCTCAACGCATAAATATTACATTTGGAAACAAGCAAAAAATAAATAAGCACTTTTTTCTGGCCACTTTGTTCTAGAGTACATATTTCAATTAAATAATTAAACTAAAAAATTATATTCAACAAAATATCAAAGAGAACATTTTAATAATTTCAAATGTCTTACTGCTTACCTGGGCTTTTTGTGTTGATCTTGTTCAATTTACTCAAGGCCTGGCTGCGTTCAGAATCACTTGGATTGAATGAAGTTGGAAGGAAAAGCACTACCTGGGGTCTTCCACTTGTCACTCGAACCTGATGATCTCTTTGCAATGACAAAGCATACGTTGTCCTTATGCGATCCAGCATTATTTTTATATCAAACCCAGTTGGTGCTGTAAAAAAGATATCCATTCACTCATCTCATGAAATCAATAAGAGGCATAAGAACAAACTCTTTAAAATGGAAACAATCATGGTATGCAATAGCAAATAATTATATATGTATGCTAAGAAAATTTCCTTGTTAACACTTGGGCCAAGTTTCATGTCTTGTTTTATCTAATCATTAGTAAATGTAAACGTTAAATTAACTTGGAGGTTACCAAAAAATCCTATTTTATGTAACCAAATTGGGTTACTTAGTATTGAACCTGAAATTTTTTACAATATGAGAGTAACTCCATCTGACACTTAATAAGTATTTTGTTGGTCAGTTTTGAAGTTTGATGCCGTTACCAGTTTTGAGCCGATATTATCAAAAGTGTTTGCGCTGGGCGTTATATTTCAAAATGGTTAGATTTTCCTGGTACCCCAGATCAATTGTTTACGATATTGTAGCTAAGTATAATGCTTCGGAGAAGTCTGGCAAAGGTTTTGCTAAACCAGCGAGGAAATCTCATTTGAGGAAACGTGCCCTTGTCCGGATTTAAGCACCGCACCCTGTATTTTGGTATCTATTTACTGAAGCAATTTCTTTCAAATGTTGTCTGGGGTGTGATCAATCATTGATACGGTTGATAGTCAATCAAATTAAATAGGAAGTCAGTATGTGTCAACAATTTCAATATTCACCTCCATCCCACTGGGGTAGCTCAAGTATAAATGGGTTGTAATTAGATTGTTCATTCTGAATGAAAATGGAATAAAAAATCTCATATGCTGTCTTGAAAGTTTCAATGAAGAAAATGATCCTCTAAAGCAATGAAGTTTTAATATTGATGGGAAGGGAATCAATAATGACAATAAATTGAAAAGAACATTCAATGGTTGAATCAGTGTACTCAATTGTGGATTGAGGATATTGTTCTAACTACCTAATCTTTGTATCCATTGGTATATTTTAAAGCTCCGTATCAGCAATTCATAAAAGATTAATACTACCCTTTGAACTAGAAAACAAATGAAATCAGTTGGGTTAGCTGGATTATATATGTACATAGTCACATATGCATTGGCAACTCAAGATTCATGTGATGTCAGTTGATTCTATAATGATTCCATTATTTTTATACAATTAGTGAATACAATACATAATTAAGCCACTTACTTTGACTGTAGACATCATAGGTAAAATTGGCATAGAAATCCAACAAGGATGTGCTGCCATTAATGATTGGAGGTAGGGTTCCATCCTTTGCGGAAATAATTGTCAATTTTGATCCTCCACCACCTGAGACACCTGGTTCCTTTCCGTATTCACCAAGTTTTATCCTCTCAGCCAAGTATCCAATGAGAGTCTTAACATCAACATAAGACCAAGTTGTATCCAATACTATCAGCAAATCAATCGAAGGAATGCTTGGAGTTCCTGTTGCTAATGCACATTGTGGATCAACCAGCCCACTTGCTGTAAATTGAGGCAATCAAAGACAAAAAGTGCCTATTTTACTTGAGTGTTGTTCACATCATGCGAAAGCCATCAAAAACCAGATGTATTTTATCCCAAGCCTGCATTTCATGTAAATGAACTTTGTTATTCCATGGTTGTGACAAATGAAAAAAAATTTACCTCAGGCACTAAACAAGAAATGCCACTAACTGATTTTAATTAGCCCTCTACACTATTATATTTGAGTTCATAATGCAAAGAATTGTTTCTAAATCAAGTGGTGAATTTGAACATTTATTATATAATAAGTTGTCCATGCTAAAATAATTCTGTAAAATATTAAACCTTAAGGGTAGGATACTCAAGCAATAATGAATACATTTAAAAATTAAAACTGATGAAAAAAATGATTAGGGTTCAATTATGTCATAAGTAAATTCAAATCTAAATTGAGAAAAAAAGTGAAGAATTCAGCTCAATATCAAATCAGGCTCATTTCTTAAATATTAATATGTTTGAAAATTCCTCCTCTTGTGATCTGACTTACGTATGTATGAAGATAACCTCTGACATGCCTTTTCAACAAATACTTGCAAAGTAGTGGGATCAATATAGTGAAATGGAGTTTGATACATAAGTACTTCGGCACTAGCTGTACTCTAATATACCCATCCATTTCATGAACCATACGAAGAGGAGAGGATTAACCATGAAAAGAAAAAATACATCACATTATAATACATATATGGTTAGTTATTGAATATGTATTGCCGTAATATATTTAGTGGTTCATTAGTATAAATTTGCTGCTACAGATGGACAATTGAAAATTCAAACAGCAATTAAAGCTTTGAATATTATGCTTGGACAAATTTCCAAAGAAACTGCGGGAGATGACGCGACAGTAACTTTTAACAGAGTCATCCGCTAGTGTGCATTTCAATGCAACAATTTCAGAGTGTAAAAATCATTCACCTTGACCGGTGAATGATTTTTACACACTGAAATTGTTGCATTGTTATGCTAAGAGTTATTTCCTGTTTTAAAATGTTGTTATGAACATTGGGTTAACACGCAGCCATATATACTAGAGCACTAGCACTATATAGCAATATATATATGTGTAGATGGATATCTGCAATGGATATGCATTGTATTTCATTATCTACATATCTAAAGTCATGAATTGGACATTTGATGTATATTGTGAATACACATGGCTTATACATGGGATATTTTTTACGTTCTGTGCATCAATACTTAAGATCTTGCTGGGGATATAATTTCAATGTAACTAGATGACCACTTTGAAACTATTAAAATGTTCCAATGGATTGACTTGGCTACAAGATGCAGTGCTCAATCATCCTAAAATGACTAAACCAGGCCATGCCAATGGATTTTAAAATTATAAAACTATGACTTTCTTTCACTTTTGTTGAGGTTAAGTTTGCAGGGCAATAATTCTTACTCATTTATACTCTTTAGTACCTGAGCTTTCATTTCTTCCATCGGTATAGCTTGTGCTGAATTGTCCTTCCTTTTGCAGGCTTTATAATCTGTACTCCCAGAAATTCCTCTCTCAGAATAGTACATGTCTAATACCTGGGACAAGCGGAGTCTTTGGTTAAAGCCAGAATTCCAGTCGCCTATTTTCCTTCCCATTATTATGCCTGTGAATTAAATATACAAATCAATACGTTGCAGTCAACATCCATTTAAAATATGGGTTAAAAAAATGTAACTAGAATATCATCTATGAATATCGAATTGCATAGTTTCAGTCATCACGATCTGGTGGAACCATAAAATCAATGACAAAGTAATATCACTTTTCCACTGGTTTGAAAAAACCAACCAAGGTTTGATTTCCACACCATCTTCCTGTGATGTAGTACATTGAAGTCTGGTCAGTAATATATTTTTATCCAGGGAAAAGTTCAATTATTTGGCCAATAAATATTATTACCATTTATAAATTTTTTATCTCCTTATTGCTATAAGGTACATTTAATTTTGCTTCTTATATTCAGCACACATTGATATGATGAACATACTAGATATTTTATAGTATATTGCAACTAGTGCCCGAGATATCAAACAATTCACAGACACTGTGCATAGTTATTATAATTATTATTATTTCGTATTCTGCTGGCTAAGGTAGATTTTGGGTGGACACAGGCCATACAATAGTACAATGATAATTCAGTGGCCTCTCCTGGCAAAACACAACCTGACATCCAGCATCACAATAAGCCTGTCTTCAATTCCACTTACTTCCTTCCTCCCTTCATTTGTTCCATTCGGTCGAACAGCTCCTGACGGCAGACAGTCTTGGGAACCAAAATATTGACTGTTACAAGGAGATGTGCTAAATAGAGGGATACTCATTTGTATACTACCCAAAATATATTCTAGCAACAAAAATATTATTTAATTTAGACAGTCTGCCATTGAAGGTAGGTTTTGGATGGACACAGAGCATGACCAGGGTATAACTACAACTACATTTAAAGGTTTGGCCTTAAAAGACACAACCTGATACTAAGGCCAACAAAAAAAACCCCTCGTCTGCATATGAACTTCATTCCACCTTTATTTCCATCTAATATCCCTATCTAACACTCCTAAACCTTTCTTGCTTACCTAGCATTCTCCCCTATATCACAGTCTTCAAAATTCCATTGCCAATCAATATGCTTGGCATCCATTTTTCCTGCCTCCCTTGGATTTCTCCTGAAATTTCTCTCTCCTTCCCACCATATCCAGCACTTCCTAATTTGTTTTCCTTTTACCCCACTTCAGCTTTTCCATTCTTTCCCTTACCCACATTTCTAACCCACAAGTCAATAGTCTATGCCAATAATCTTCCCTCAAAGGCCACGTTTCCTTACCATACAAAACCACTAATCATATCAACTTTTTGATGAGTTGTTTCTTAAAATTCTTACTCAAAGTCCCTGTCATCCATTCTCTCCTCCTTTATAATGTTCCATTGCTTAGCCTATATCTTCTCCTTTTATCCCCACTACTTTGACCATTTTGGTCCAAAACACTTCCAAGATACGTAAACTGTTCCATCTGCTCCATTTTTGCCCTCCTACAATTACAATTATTACATTTATTCTCATCCCATACCTGTCGCACTGAATTTCCAATTCACTAAGCAATGCTTGCAGCCCCTTGGCCGACTGACAAACTAAAGCTTGGTCATCAGCAAACCTAACTGATTTTACGAATTCCCCGCCCACTTTCATTCCTACCTCCAGTTCTTCCCATGCCTCTTTAATCATTTCCTCTGCATACAGGTTGAACAGCAATGGTGATAATGGGCAACCCTGCCTCACACCTCTTCCTAACACTGCCCATCTGGACTCTCTGTCCCTCACTCTCACCTGAGCAGTCTGAGACATGTACAGGTTGTAGATTAGCCTACTGTCCCTCCTATCTATTCCTATTTTCTGCAATATACTCATTATTTTTCCCAATTCACTCTATCAAACGCCTTTTTGAAATCTAAGAAACAGGCAAAT
This sequence comes from Hetaerina americana, assembly GCF_022747635.1. NCBI lineage: Eukaryota > Metazoa > Arthropoda > Insecta > Odonata > Calopterygidae > Hetaerina > Hetaerina americana. The sequence continues at coordinate 81,238 of NW_027287516.1, forward strand.
ACATCCTGATTGTATTCTATATTCCTCTCGATTAGTGATATCATTACTGCAATGGCATCTCACATGCTTCTCCGCTTCTTAAAATAAAACTGATCATTCCTTAAGTAATCATAGCTCTACTCTCTATCTTTTGTTGATGATCCTCAGAACAACTTTAGCTGCATGGGATATTAAAGTTATTGCTCTGTAGCCCTCATTTGAAGAAGCCTTTACTTTTTTGGAATTAGAACTAAGACTAATCTGACAAATTCTTTCACATAAACTCCTCCCTCATAAATTCTATGAATTAGTCCATAAAAAACTCTCCCTCTTATGTTTTCCTAGAACTCTAAAGGTAGTTCTGTGGGAGTTTTCCCTACCCCCCCTGGTCTTCTTCTTGATTTGGCCTGGATGTGATTTCAATTCCCTCAATGCCTTGTCTATCTGGTCATCTAGAAACCTGTGCTATGATCAATTATGTTATATTCTCTTTTATATCTAAGCTTGCTGGGATACTGTCTTTAATCTACAGTTTGTCTATATTTTCCTTCCATCTCTCATGAATCTTCTCCGGTTCAATTAAAATGTTTTGTTTGTTTTCACTGGTTGTCTCTTTTTTACTTCCTAGCAGTGCTTTCACCTTCCTGTATAGCACACCAATATTATACTTCCTTTGTAAAGTTTCCATATCCTTGCATTTCATCATTCTCCTTTCGCCCCATTCCTTTTGAAGCTCAGTTTAATGTTGAACTCTTTATCTTTCCTTCTATCTAACTCTGGATTTAATTCCTTCCATTTCCTTCTTTCATCTATATTTCTAATCATTTTGTCTGCAATCCATGGTTTCCTGTCCTTCAAGTATTTACTATTCATATTGTTCCATTTGTGACTTTTAGTACCTCTTCTAATATGTTCTCATTTTTCCTCGATAGTATCCAGCTCCCTTTTCTCACTCGTAATTTTCTCTACAGCCTGCCGATACTTCTTCCTTCTCAATCTGGATCTGCATCTACATTCCATTGTCTAATTATCTTCCCCATTTTATTTTTTCAAATTGTATGCTACACATCATTATGACTAATATTATCTGAATCCACATCATCTACCAGGAAATTGTAATAGTCGATCACACTGTTTCTTAATCTGTGCCCAACCAAAATATACCACTAACTGATATCTTTCTGCATACATGGGCATTTTCCATTTATGCCTATGCCTTTTGTTGAGTATAAACCTATGTATATGATTTTCCCCTATCTCATCCATTACTTTCCCTGGGTGGTCATTTCTTGTTACTAAACCATAGTCCCCTATCTCACAATCATTTCTTCAGTTGCCTATCATTGCATTCCAGTGCGCCATCACTATCAAATGCTTCCCTCCAAGAATACCCTATCGACTTCTTCCTCCCTAGGATTACCTCAATAGACAAAGAGTTCTAAGTGCCAAGGGCTTCTCTTGAAGGTCCTCTCATCCCAGCAATCTCAATGATCTTAGAACTGATTATGAGACCGCAAAAAGGTCCTAGTCTAAAGGGGGAATCCGAACCTACTACTCTCACCATGAACTCATTGAGCTAACCAGATCATGTCTCATGGACTCACTGAGCAGTAAACTCTACTATTGGTATCTTACCATCCAATCCACCTCGAATTTCTGCATCAGTCATCTCCAATCCTGCCTTAACTTTGAGGAAATACCATCGTGGCATTGTGGTGTCGTTCCAACCACCAGATGCACCAATGCTGATATCTACTTGGGTTGGGCCTTGTTGAAGAGCAGCTTCTCCAAGGTCAGCTAAACAAATCAAAATAATGTAGTTCTAAATAGATATGCAAACACACACAAAAACACACAAATACATAGTATATAATAGCCAGCTAATATCTATCTCATTTACTTTTATGACAAATTTGAAATATATATATATATATATATATATAGACAAAATAAATATATAAATACATTTATATCTTTATATGTATATATATATATTCTTTATATATATATATATATATATATATATATATATATATATATATATATATATATATATATATATATATATAGACAAAATAAATATATAAATACATTTATATCTTTATATGTATATATATATATATTCTTTATATATATATATATATATATATATATATATATATATATATATATATATATATATATATATATATATATATATATATATATAGACAAAATAAATATATAAATACATTTATATCTTTATATGTATATATATATATTCTTTATATATATATATATATATATATATATATATATATATATATATATATATATATTCTTTATATATATATATATATATAAAGAATATATATATATAAAGAATATATATATATATATATATATATATATATATATATATATATATATATATATATAAACCATAAACACAGTAGTCAACCCGAAGGTCGGTTTGGTAGGTGATGGTAGAGTTCACTCAGTATTAAGCCTGATGGCATGTGAAATTCACATATCAGGGTAGGGGGGGCCAGTTCCTTTCCCTTTCCCAGTTATGGTTTCCCAGGAACATCTGGTACCCGAAAAATCACATAGCTTGGGTGGAGCTGCAGGTGCCCAGAGTGCCTTGCCCGGGATTCGAACCTGGGACCCTCCGGTCAGCAGTCCAACGCTCTACCCCCTGGACTACCGTGACCCACATATATATATATATATATATATATATATACATATATATATATATATATATATATATATATATATATATATATATATACACACACATATATATATATATATATATATATATATATATATATATATATATATATATATATATATATATATATACACACACACACACACACACACACACACACACACATATATATATATATATATATATATATATATATATATATATATATATATATATATATATATATGTGTGTGTGTGTGTGTGTGTGTGTGCATACATATTATCATGTAGCATAAAATAATACATGTAGAATGTTAAGTCACTCATTACTTTACAGATCTATTTTCTAATTTCATCCATCAAAATATTTCTATGGTGTTATTGGTTATAACATCATTGTTCACTCTTCTCTTCCATGCGTGACCTACCTGCGACAGTTGCAAACCACAAACTGGATAACGTGTCGTCTCCGGATGATAAACCCCTGCTGCCCATCCCACTGCTGGGCCGGACCGACTGACCTGACCGTGCTCCACTTCTGCTCACTCCACCAAGCAATCTATTGACACTCAGCTTTTGTGGTTGCAGCCCAGTGGCTATTCCTGCAAGCATTATTCCAGCTGATACTGCACCTGCAGGTGTGTAGATCACACCATTTTCCACCGGACAGTCACTTCTAGGGTAATCACTTAACATTTTGGCACTTTTTTCCGCAGGATGCATAGCCAATCTGCCACTCCTTTCGATCCTGTTAAGCAGTGTGCATGAAGCAAATAAGTTTAATAAAAAAATTACAAAATAATCCTATATCTTGTATCATTCCATTGATTAAATTGTATTAAAGATTTTTCATATAAAATTGCCATTGAAGAGATGGTCCAGTGGCCCTTGGGTTAGGTTACTGTGCTTCTTCCGAGTTACTTTGAATTAATGGTATCGCCTACCATAGGTACATGTCCCATTATTGAGTGTATTTAATATGCATAAAGTAACAGAGCAAAAATATTATTCAATCCTCCAGAAGAATTAGTATCTCCTATCTTACACTTCAGCAATGAATGTTTCTTACTTCTTTGGAAGCAAATTTTGTACTCCTGCTTCAACTGTTTTAGTTGTGGTAGCCTCAGAGCTATCCTCCTCTGGCTTTGTATTCAAGGCTGTTTCAGTTGAAGAGTCATCAGCAGACTTAGTCTTATTCTCTTCGTCCACGGGTGGCATAATTACATCCTTTTCTGAATCACTGCTTTCCATTTCTGAGCTCTTTGGTTCTGGATCATCAACGGATCGGGGCCGCCGGCTGTTGAAAGCTGACAGTGATCCACAGCTATCTCCTCTATCCCAAATGTCGATGGAATCAGACAGCATGAAATGGAGGGCACACTGTAAAGGAAGGAAGGCATTCACTTGAATTTGTTTTTCATTTGGCTGGAAGCCATTTGGATATCAATATCTGATATCCTTGCCTGTTTATAGGTGCCAAATATGTCTAACTAGTATTCACAACACTGACATAATTGGAATTAATTGTGCCTGGGAGAAAAATAATAATCTAGTTATGAAATATTTACAGTGCAAGCACCCAATTTAGACCAGTTTTTGAATATGTAATGAGTGTGATTCGAAAAGTAAGGTCCCCTATTTTTTGTCATGAAAAATCAAATTTATTCTCAACTTTCCGTACATCGTTGGAAAGGTTGAGCATTTAGTTATAATTCTACATGGTCGCCTTGACGATCAATCACTCTTTGCATCCTTGTAAGCAGCTTTTTAGTACCAGCGTCGTACCTTTCGGGTCGGGGCGGCCGAGTTTGCCGGAATCAACGGTGGCTCCAAATTAACGAGATGTTGGGCAATAACTGGAGAAGTACACTTCATGAGATAAAGGAACGCCTTAATGAAGAGAGTGGCCACTTCTCCGTGCAGAATATTGTGTCATAAGTTCTCGTTTATCACAATGTGTCTCACCAAAGGAGTGTGTTTGCATCATGACAATGCACGTCCACATGTGTCACATCAAACGACCACCCTACTCAATGAATTCGGCTGGGATATCATCGACCACCCTCCTTACAGCCCGGACGTTGCTCCCAGCGACTACCACTTGTTTCCTGCTCTGAAAAAACACCTTGGAGGACAGAAATTCAAGTCAGAAGAGGAAGAGCAAGAAGCAGTCATCAGTTGGTTTCATGACGCGGCGGGAGAAAGGTACGACGCCGGTATTAAAAAGCTGGTTACAAGGATGCAAAAAGTGATTGATCGTCAAGGCGATTGTGTCGAAAAATAGCTAAATGCTCAGCTTTTCCTGTGATGTATACAAAGTTGTAAATAAATTTGATTTTTCATGAAAAAAATCGGGGACTTTAATTTTTGAATCGCCCTCGTATTTCTTAAACTCTTATTTTAATTAATTTACATTGACAGTCATCCATTATTGAAATAGAAAGAAAGACTCGTACTTTTCCACAGATTTTATTATACGGCACAACGCGTTTCACCGACTTGCGGCATCATCAGGTACAAATTTTAAATTAAATTTGTACCTGATGATGCCGCAAGTCGGTGAAACGCGTTGTGCCGTATAATAAAATCTGTGGAAAAGTACGAGTCTTTCTTTCTATTTCAATAATGGATATCAATTACTTCCACGAAGTGAAGCCTGAAACAATAGAATATATTGACAGTCATGTTTTATAGAGTCAGTACCTAATGGATAATAAATGATTGCTTTGGATTTGCATTTTTCAGGAACATTATTGGACAGCCAGAGTAATACAAGTATACTGTATACTTCTAACTTCTGTGTATAAGCTCTTGGTATGCATAAATCGTATATTCAAGGACAATATAGAAATACTGCATATTGGGGGGGGGGGGAAGAAAGGAAAGATTGTGGGCAGAAACCCAAATGAGGCAGGAAAGATGGATAGAGCAATTTGACAATAGTATGTTGAGGGCTGTGATAAGCGGGGAGAACATTAGCCAAGTGAGGAAGGGGCAGAAATAGGATATGCATGTTGGACAGAATGAAAGGAAGAAGTATGGATATTTGAATAACCATCTATTGTAACATCGAATATCAGGTTGTAATTTGTTAAGATATGCAAAGAAATTAATCACTGTTTAGTCTGTATCCACCCATAACCTATCTTAAATGGTAGGCACTCAAATTATTATTATTAATGCCCAAACGTTTATCAAATGGACCATCTAATACTTTTCCTGAATCAGACAACTTGATATACCAAATTCTGACTTTAACATTAATGCATTTTCATGAAAGAATCCAGTTAACTTCAGTTATTCAGATCACTTGTGTGATGGTAAACAGTGGTATGAAAGTCATGGCACAAAGAGAGTGTTAGCCTTGCCAACCTCTCTTTGAAAATTTATTTCTAAAAAAATTCAATCTTCTGCATGCCTTATTTTATTGATGCTAGTCTATATGAATCTAAGGACTTTGACGAGGACAAATGAACTTAGCTTTAAAGTTACGTTCTAGTGCATCCAATTCTGTGTTCCCTTATTGCTTCACATTCCATTTTCATACCTGCAAGTGCGCTGGATGAAAACAGAAGGTAGTGGTGACCCGTGCATCAAATGACGTTCAATAAGCATTAGTTTTCACTTGCCACTGCAAAAGTTGAGAGAAGGGGCAAATTCCACATTGACGGACAGTATCCTGATTGGCTGTACTGTCTGTGATGTCGCAAGAACGGATGCATGAAAACATAGTTTTGGACAATGTTGGCCTACTCCTCTTGATTGTTGCTGCTGTGTCCTAACATACAAATGGATACGCTGATTTTTGTGGGGAACGTGTTCCGATGTGCTTTTTCTGGACTACTAATAATCTGGTAAAGATTTATTTTTTGTGAAACTGTCGGCTAAGACTTATATTTTATTACCAAAAATAGTGATGCTCAGGATAAAAAATTCACAGCAAAGAGAGTTCCTCCTTGACAAATAACTCCAGCTTTGTTGTTCACAAGGCACTTGCGAAGCATCTTGCCTCATACTAGAAGAGTAAGGATGTTAGACTGTCCATATTAAAGGAGTTTGTAATTTTCCATAGACTTCACAGAAAAGTCGGTGGAAAATTACTAACTCCTTTAGTATGGGTGTCACACAATTCCATGAAGTGAAGCCTGAAAGTATAAAGTATTTTTGAGACTGCATTTGCAGTGACAAAACTGATACAGCAGAACTTACCCGTTCCTGTGGTGTCAATGTTCCATTAGGGAACACATTTCCTGTTGGTGGGAGTAATTTATCCAGGAGAATACTCAGTCGATTCGACTGAAACCCTGTAGGGTTGAAGGGAAACACACCTGGGGATATTATGTCTGGATCACGCTCTATACCATCCAATCGGTACCTAAAGGATAATAATATGCATGCAATGATAGAAAAAAAAATGAGATCAGTAGGAATATAGAGGACATTATGCAAACAATATAATTTGTGATATTAATCGATAAGTTGAGAAATTATGCAGAAAAATGACACTCGAGTAACCTTGAAAAAAATATCTTCAATGAGGGGAGAAAAAGAAACTTTGCACTTCCACATAAAGATTTAATGCTTCGCATTACCATGGTTTCGATGCTATGCATCATCATCAGGTGCCATTCATGAAAAATGTTTCAACTCATATAGCCTAGCTGTAAGAGGAGAGACAGGGAGAGGGAATTAGAGAGAGGGGGTAAGTTGAGTGCTGGTGCAGCAACCTATAAGTGGGCTAAAGGAGGGGGAGGGTATGTGTTGGAAGGTTTCTGGCTCAAACTTGTGGAAGTTTATGTTCATTAAAATGAAGAACACATTGTAACACTCCACCATTCTTAAAAATAGCAGCTGAACAAAAAACCACATTATGTTCTACATTTAATTGGGGGGGGGGGGATGTTTGTCTGCAATGGTCGGACCTTCATTAAGGGATGGTCGACAGTCATCACTGCCTTGGTGGGGGTTGGGTTGGCACAGAAAGATATTGGAGTCTTTTAGGAATTTTAGGAGGGGGGAATGGGAGGGGTACAGGTACCTGTATGTATAATGTTTCATTGATCACCTCAAATCTGTCTTACTGAAGGGATTGCCAAATTTCCAACTCCTCCAAAGGATATTCTTCACACAGAAAAGAAAGGATGTAGGTTGAATTCTTTGGAGGAGTTGGAAATTTGGTAATCCCTGCACTCTGACAGATTTGAGGAGGTCAACGTAACAATATACCCCTCCCATTCCCCGTCCTGAAATTCCTAAAAGACTGGAGTGAAGGAATAATCATCAGCATCCCCTCAAATACTTTATTGATCATCGAGAAGACCTGAGTCAGATAAATGTGAAGATATAATGAATACTTGGTGTTTACAATACAAGGACCACTATAAAAGTAATGCACATTCTCTGGGAAAATAGAATTATTGATGGTACTTGTACAAATGCTTGAAATTCTTCAAAATACTCTCTCCCCCTGCATCAATACACTTGCGAAGATGGATCTGCAACACCTGGAAGGCACCCTGGAACTCCTCGATGGGAATATCTCTCAGGAACGTTGCAACATGGTTTTGGATGTTTTTCACGGTCTCCCAATTCTTTCCTTTCAGCTCTCTCTTCAGATGGGAAAACAAAAAGAAGTCTCACGGAGCCGAGTCGGGACTGAAAGGGGGCTGGGGGACCACCGGGGTCGTGCTCTGGACCAGGAAGTTGGTAACAATGAAGGTCGTGTGGCTGGGGGCATTGTCATGGCCAAGCAAAAGCTCCATCCCGCCGTGACACAAAGTTGAAAAAAACACTTCACGGAGAGGCATGTCTTTCCACTCAGACTTCTCGGAGCAAACTGGTGACCGGCTGCATTGGAAGGGCAAATCCCTACCACATTTCCCAACCGGTTTTACCGCACTACCATGGATAATCGTGGCACATGCGCATTACTTTTATAATGGACAATTTGCATGCTGGATCACACGATGGATTAAAAAACTGTATGTATTTATGAGCCTGGTATACTGCATGTAATATCATGGGAAATGGTAAAGGAAATAACTCTGTTAATAATGTAATGGATTAGTTGTCTCAGGCGTAACTTTGTGGAATTTGCATAACATATTGAAATGTAATGAAATAATTGACTTTGTAATTCCACACACTTTTGTGTGGAATGGAAAAAAGTGTGTGGAATTACAAAGTCAATTATTTCATTACATTTCAAAATGTAATGGATGTATAAAATCTTCAAAAGGACAATCAACCAATGTTAATGCAACTGATTTTTCAACATTACATGGCATATTTTGTAAATCGAGATCACAAACTATTTTCATGACCCAAGGTGACTGGAGGTCATTTTAAACATTGGATATAAGTCTATATCATTCTAGTTGAAAACCTCTGGATTAGAAACCACAGAAACCAAAATAAACTTTCAAATATGAATAATTTTAGACAAAATGCTGAATTTCAATTGAGTTTGTTATTGAATTCCTGTTTTCTTAAAGTAATTCTATTGCTACAGACTGAATTTGACCACTAAGTTTGAACTACTAAACTCACGTACCTGCATTGTCATTTTGTGTGAATGGCAATTGAATATGAGATGATATATGCATGTAAAGTACTCTGTTAAATTAACTGAATTCTCATAGATATTCCATACGTTGGGAACTTGGGAAAATAAACTACAGGATTATGAATTATTCTCCACTTGCTCTTACCGATAAAGGATGGTGGTGGATAGAGTTCTCATGTCCATGTTGATTGCTACATTATTTTCTAGCTTTTGTATGATGGCAATAAGAGAAGATATTGTAGATGGGATCCTGTTATCTCTTTCATAAAGAGTTTGATTAGAATAGCAATCAATTAGATGAGGAGGAACCCTTGAGGTATCCACTTTTCCACTTCCAGAGTATTGCTGCTGCGTTATTGCCATAAAAGAGGCTGAAAAGTAACAGTGAAAATTTACATGTCATGCATCCTTAGTTCCATGAAAGCTTAAATCACAATTGTTTTAAAAAAATATATAAAATTTAATATCATATCACACCATATACTTTGAATAAAACTTATTCATATAAGAGTAATTATTGTGTAGAGTGTTCTAAGTTTGCTGATTCAGAGTGGGTTTTTAATGTTATAACTGCCTAGTATACTGCTAGGTGATGGTGGATTTGGATAAGGCCTGAATTTTAAACATATTTTCCAAGTTATGAAGCACTTATACATTATGCAAAAGCTATCTTTAAAAAAAATGTCCATTATGAAACTCATCTCACTCTAAAACCACTTTCATGTACCCAAAATTTTCTTATCTCTCTCTCTCTTCTATACTTTTACATCATTCTCCTTTGCAAGATGTTTTCAACTCTGAAACCACTTCACTAAAAATCTCCTTGGACCACTTCTGGTTTCAGTGTACTTAACTTAATGTCTTCCTCTCTTCCTCATATCTATCTAACTTTTCTTCATTAATCTTCCTCTCTGTTGAACTTAATTTTTTCATTATTCTCCATAATCATAAATCAAAAACCTCCTATTTTTTTCTTTAAAGACCAGAGGAATGATTCTCAAAGCTAGAGGTCTGTTTACAAGCCCTTGTAATTTGAACATATTATGTCTGCTGATGGCAATAAACGGTGCAGCACTATTTACTTGCATACATAATGAGGCATTAGAGTTTGAAATTTTTATGCTACACTTAAAGCAGTGTCCAGAGGACTTTTGTACCTCATAGTTATGGACCACAGGTTTTAGAGCAATGCAATTAAATGACCTGCATAACTTTGACTTTGACTTTGCTTAACACTATCCATTCAGTTTTACGTAATTTTTTTCACTAAAACTGTTCTGATTTACTGTTATTCCCATTTTCATGTAAATTACCGCATAAATAACTAAATAAATATACTCTCTTAAGGCGAATGACTTTTACACTCTGTAATTGCTTCATTGAAATGCACATTAGCGGATGACTCCGTTAAAAGTTACTGTTGCGGTATCTCTTGCAGTTTCTTTGAAATCTCTCTTATGTGTTCTCCTACTTAATGATCCAAAGCCTACCTTTCATATTTCTCAAGAAATTCGTGACTTTAGTTATGTTAATATATCTCTACCTCAATCCCAGACCTGTCACCCTTGTTCATTATGTACTGTTCTAACAATACCTGCCTGTAACCTTATGGTTTACTGGTCAGTTAATGCCTTCCCTTGTTAAAATGAAGCTTAAGTATTTTTAATCCCATCACCAGCTCTCACCATGACTCTTTTAATTTGCATCCTGCTCTGAGGACAGACATCTAAGTTAATGGGGATAATATAAGGGAATGATCAGTTTTGGTCCAGAAAGGGGAGAGGCATGTATGATGCCACAGCATTAATGTTGTCAGTAATAGAGAGAAACAGAGAATGTAATCAGATCTTATCTGCAACCTGTACATGTCTGAGACTGCTCAGGGGGGAGTTGGGAGCGGAGAGTCAAGATGGGCAGTGTTAGGAAGAGGTGTAAGGCAGAGTTGTCCATTATCACTGGTGATGTTCAAAATACATGTGGAAGAAATGGTTGAGGAGGCATGGGAAGTACTGGAGATAGGAATGAAAGTTAGTGGATAATTCATAAAATAAGTTACGTTTGCGGATGGTCAAGCTTTAATTTGCAATTCAGCCGAGGGGTGCAATTGAAAACATCAGAATCTCCCTTTTATCACAGTCTTCAGCATCTCACAGTCAATCAAAATGTTTTCCGCCCATCTTTCCAGCTTTCTTTGGATTTCTTCCTTCAATCCCCTCTCCTTCCCTGTCACCATTCCTAGCACTTCCTCATTTGTTTTTCTTCCCTTTCCATTCCTAAGAATGTTCTCATTATTCATAATTCAGCATTGATCATCCTCCATTATTTGCAAAATTAAACTTTTGCTACTATTGGTGAAAATTCTGTCCAACAAAATGTGAAACTGACCAAAATCATAATTTTATGTGTGCACTCATCTCATTTATGACTCCATGTGTCAATTTCTTGTAAGTTAAATGAGCTTACATATGTTGCTTCACGTTCTTATATTGTTTATCATTGCATTTGAATATTTTTTTTTTAAATTCCAGATTAAATTATGAAGGATCTTCTTTTCGTAACTTACCAATCATGAGGAATGAAAGAGTTTTGGACAACATTTTCGCTGCTCTGCATCAGATTTCAGGAAACCTGATAATGATAAACAAATAAATATATATTAATGAGAGACATGAAAGAAAAAGTAACTTCATGAAATGGAAATATTTGTTGCAAGGATATGATTAAAATTCTGAGGAAATTATTACTGTAATTCCTTCCTTTTTAATTATATGGAAATACTTACACTTTATCTCTGTATGCTTACCAAACAATGGACCAGATTTGTCCTGTAATGCTTTTGAACATTAATACTAAACTACAAAAATAATTTTTGAAAACTCTTATCTCAAATTATTATTATTATTTATTATATAAGTGTTTTATGTTCACAATTAGTACAAATGTTACAGGGTCAAGCTTAAAATAAATTCTGTGTAGAAAAGTACGCTCTCTTCATTTCAAATGATGATTCCCAATGAGTAAATCTGGTGAATAGGGTGCATAAGGTGGGAATTTAAACTTTAATTTTGGTTATTGCAATAACGGATTTGTGAGCTGGTACATTGTCTTGATGAAATAACACTTTCTTCTTAGCCAAATGCGGCCGCTTTTGCTTGATTTCTTCGTTCAAACGCTGCAATAAGTTCGCATAATACTCGATGTTGATAGTTTTTCCTTTCCTTCAAGATAGTCAATGAAAATCATCCCAAAAAACCGACGCCATGACCTTGCCTGCTGATGAAACGATCTTCGCCTTCTTTGGAGCCGGCGAGTTCTTCGCCTGTTCCCTTTTGAATCCATTGTTTTGATTGTTCTTCTGTCTTGGTCGCGAAGTAGTTGACCCATGTTTCATTAATGGGCATGAAACGGCGCAAAAATTCTGCTTTGTTGCTGTGAAACTTTGCTAAACACTCGATTGAAAAATCTTCACGACACTGGTCGTAGGTCACCATTTTCCCCAATTCCCCTGTTTTTCCTAATTGATGATTCTCAGTGGGTTATCACTTCTCACGTGCATCATATTCCACAGACGGGAATTATCATTATTTTTTTCGTTCAGGTTTTTCTTCCTTGGTTGACGATTTTTAAAAAAATCGATGTTTCTCCCCGATCTCTTTGGTTTGATAGCTCTCGCAGAAGTTCCTAAGGCCCTTGCGTGGAATATTTTAATTTCCGAATTTCAAGCAGGGCTTCTTTTTTCTTATCTCGCTGAGACGTGCTAATCACCGTGTTTACGCTCAGATCACACGGGACAGCAAATAAAGGAGGTCAGCTTGGGTTTCGTTCGGGTTCTATGAGGTTAGAGACATGCTCAATTCCGATCGACGCCTGAACGTTAGAATGTTAACAGAAGAGTATAATATTCCAAAAACCACAATGTATCGCATTCTTACAGAAGATTTAGCCAGAAGTAAGAAAGGTGCCCAAGATGATCCACAAGGTGCTACCGGAAGATCAGGAGGCTGCTCTCGTGTGACAATCTCGCTTGATCTCTTGGACCGCTATGAACCTATAGCAGCCCCCAAATCTTTTTGTTCCCAAGAATAAAAAGTAACTTGAAATGCAACCATTTTGGAACGCTGGATGACGTGTGAATTGATACGAGGTTTCCCGTCGACGTCTTACAGGAAGCGTACCCCGCAACTGGTAGTGGCGTTAATGGGGTATCTGTGTGCCGATGAACAAGGGTGCTATTTTGAAGATATTTAATAATGTGCGCTTAGATCCAAAAAAGATTTTTTTTCCCGAATTTATTCTATCGGTAGACGTGAAAATAAATCGACGGCGAAACGGGCGGGTTGATGTCACACTGTCATTGCGGTATGGTGGGGAATGTTTCAATGCCATTCTCCACTTTTTACGCCCCAAGGTCCTTATGACTCCGCTATTAGTAAGGGTAATGGGCAGGGCGTAAATGGCATTATTAACCTTCGAGTACACAGGGTTCCTGACAACTGGGTTTAATCACCCCTATCACCTAAGGATAAGTCATTTTCTATCACCACCATTTCGTGAACATCCCTATATTTATTTCCTCCCCACCCATCAGCCGTCTCAATACATTCCAACCCCAAGTTTGTTGGAGAGAAGGCACATTGCGCCCCATATTTTTATCTAGTCGGTTCCTCTGCAGCGAACTTCCCACCTACGACAGCCCGGAAAGACGTGGAACACCCCAATAGTGCGGTAAAAACTAAGTTGGCGCATAGATTTTTCGCAGAAACAAATCAATTTATTTTATTTTTTTAAATGCTTACGTCTTCGGTTCGAACCCGAATATTTACCCTACTTCAACTATTTCTATCAATTACCTCTAGTTTCATCATTACCGTGGACATTTTTTTGTACTTCATCTCTACATGCTTCTGACTGCTCAGGTGCGAGTGGGGAACGGGGAGTCCGGATGGGCAGTGTGAGGAAGAGGTGTAAGGCACGGTTGCCCATTATCACCGTTGCTGTTCAACCTGTATGCAGAGGAAATGATCAAAGAGGCATGGGAAGAACTCGAGGTAGGAATGAAAGTGGGCGGGGAATTCGCAAAATCAGTTAGGTTTGCTGATGACCAAGCTTTAGTTTGTCAGTCAGCCAAGGGGCTGCAAGCATTGTTGAGTGAATTGGAAATTCAGTGCGACAGGTATGGGATGAGAATCAATATTAATAAAACAAAGGTAATGCGATTTTATGGAAAGAAAAAGGCTAAGCTAAACATTAAAATAGGAGGGCAAAAAATAGTGTAGGTGGAACAGTTTACGTATCTCGGTAGTGTTTTGGACCAACACGGTCAAAGTAGTACAGGCGTAAGGAGATTAATAGCGTCAATGCTGAAGTAAACGTCCCTGAATATTTTTTAGGACGCCATGCACTATTCCATTTACACCATGGCAGTAATAAACTGCATGAAATACAGTAATAATTCACCTGTGGTTCCATTTAGGTTTAAGGTTGTTTAGGGTTTATTTTAATGTGCGAGCATTATCAGAGCAAGGCGGATTCTCTTTAAAATAAACGTTTGACTGTAGGAAATAGGTTTGAGTCACTTCATCCGCGAAGTTCTCAGCCAGGTTTTTAACACAACTAACTATTTCATAGCACTGCCCAAATTATCATGGTTGATTTGATGATTCGAGGTATTCCACGTATTTAAAGGTAAGTTTTTGGAAGGTCAATACCGACTGTTTAATTCTCCGAATTCTATCGCGAGAGCTTTCTCTCCCTTAACCTCCACATTATTTCTACGTAACTTCTGCCTGCCTTTATGCTTTTTAATAACCCCACTCTCTTATTGCGTCTATACCCAGCTTCACACCTCACTATCTCTCCATATTTCCTCGATACCCTAACGTCGTCCTTTTCGGATTTCCCCCAGAGCAACGTCGTCTTAACCCGTCATATTGAAAACGTAGAGAATTTCATCAACTCATCTTATCCTTCTCGAGGACATCGAAATGAATTGTGCCTGGAAAAATGTTGTCGCACAATGAGATCGATCAGGATTGAGATTAATATAATTAAGAGGAGGTGGCCCTCTCGTGTTCAATTGAAAAGACACAAAACTCAAAGCCAGGGAATTAAACTGGTAGAAATCTACATAGTGCAGCAAGATCGAGCCATCAAAAAAATTGTAACTTTCTTCATGCAATGCAATATTGGTGCACCATCATATAACTGTTAAAAAAACTATTGCAGGGTTGCGCTTGGGTTAAGACCATGGATAACTAACAATAATGATTCCTTTCTCGAAACACGCCATTTTGTTTATCTGGTATACGGTGACAGTTGCTATTGCTGATATGGATACAACTGAAAGAAACTGTAAGCAAATGAATTAAGGTTTAATAAATGGAAGCAGCTGACTAACCATCAATGAAACGAAAAAACAGAATATTTGAAACAAATTTGGATCCAAATTGTTTTAGGTAATTGCTATTTCATTCAAAATATTAGAGCACACATTTCTTCTTTGAATGCCAGTCTGTATGTCGTCATTGTTAAAATGACTTGGATTGTCATTTCAATCAAAATGTCGACCCAAGTACCATGGAGCATAGGAAATAGCATTTTCTAAAGGCGTTATCATTATTATTGGTAATCTACCGGTTAAGGTAGGTTTTGGATCGATACAGCCTCTACAGAGGTACAACGATAGATGCTATCGCCTCTTCTAACAAAAAACAACCTGAAATCCGAATATATAATAAAATTTTCTTCAATTTCTCATTCAATTTCTTCATTCCGTCCAATTATAGCTATCCTTTTCCTCTCCCTTGCTCGCTTGCCTCACCTAACTCTTGATCATAGACTTTCCTTTCTAATTCCGTTGAATGGTGCATCATATGCGCTGATATTCCTCAAGTGGATTCTCGGTGAAAGAGGTATTACAGGCGTCGGGACTTGTCCGATTTCTTTAAGATAAGAAATCGGCAAGAAAGCGTTAACAATGAGGCGGGGCACAGCACCCAAGATCCTCAACATAGGGGATGAGATTTTCACTTAAAAAATACTTCACAATCGGAAACCGAATCTTGACCCGCAGAATGGGAAGCTAGTACTCTAGCTCCCTGGTAAGCCCACAACCCTAACCAGGAGATTTTTTCTTCAGTCAGGGGCAGTCTGAGAATTTTTGCAAGGGAAGGGAGGGGGCAGGAAATTACCGCTAAACACCATATCCATTAAAGTGACCAATAAAAATAGGGTAAATTAAACTGGAACATTTCAGCTAGTAATGTGTTTTCAAGGAGGGTGGATAGAGTAGCAGGGGCACAAAGAGAAAGATTGCGTTAAGTAAGGAAGCATTCAAAAAATGGCAGAGGAAAGGATATGCATTTTGTATGGAGTTGATACTGGTTGGATACATGCAGAGATAAAGAGCAAGATATTGTATTATGGCCCTAAGGATTTCCTATGTTCTATCAAACGCTACTTTTATAACCAGCTTCTATAACCGGAAAAACTGATGAGTATATTGAAGAAAATAGGAATAGATTGGAGGGAAAGGAGGCTAATCCGCAACCTGTACATGTCTCAGACTGCTCAGGTGCGGGTGGGAAACGGGGAGTCCGGTTGGGCAGTGTGAGGAAGAGGTGTAAGGCAGGGTTGCCCATTATCACCGTTGCTGTTCAACCTGTATGCAGAGGAAATGATTAAAGAGGCATGGGAAGAACTGGAGGTAGGAATGAAAGTGAGCGGGGAATTCGTAAAATCAGTTAGGTTTGCTGATGACCAAGCTCTAGTTTGTCAGTCAGCCAAGGGGTTGCAAGCATTACTGAGTGAATTGGAAAATCAGTGCGACAGGTATGGGAGGAGAATCAATATTAATAAAACAAAGGTTATGCGATTTTATGGAAAGAAAAAGGCTAAGCTAGACATTAAAGTAGGAGGGCAAAAACTAGAGCAGGTAGAACAGTTAACATATCTCGGAAGTTTTTTGGACCAACACGGTCAAAGTAGTAGGGACGTAAGGAGAAGAATTGCGCTAGGCAAAGAGGCTTTCACAAGGAGGAGGGAGTTGATGGCAGGGACGTTGAGTAAGGATATTCAGAAAAGACTCGTAAAAACTTTGATATGGTGCGTAGCTATGTACGGCGCGGAAACGTTGTCATTGAAGCAGGAGGATAGACATATAGTAGACTGGAGGCTTTTAAAAAGTGGGTGTGGAGAATAATGTAGAAGTTGAAATGGACAGAGAAGAAAGCAAATGAGGAAGTTCTTGGTATGGTGGGCGTAGAGAGGGGTTTTTTGGGAGAAATCCTATGGAGGCAGGAAAAGTGGATGAAGCGCAGCAGTGGGATGTTGAAGACTGTAATTGAGGGGAGAATGTTAGGCAAGCGAGGAAAGGACCAGAATAATTTAGGGATATTGGAATAAATGAAGGGAGGAAGGAAGTACAGAGAGATGAAGAGGGACTTTATGTAGATTAGGTTGCTGGATAGCGTTTTGTTAGGAGTCAAAATATTTATTTGATAGTTGTGTTCATCCAAAACCTACTTTAACCGGTAGATTACTTAATTATAATAAATATAAATAAATAAATAAATATGTATATATAAATATGTATTTATTAATTTATATTTATTATTATTAAGTGTTCTACCGGTTAAAGTTCCCTGGAAAGCCTCTCAGAGCATCTTCAACTTCACCCAAGCTACTCGTATGGGATTTTTTGGGACGATTTTTTGTTTAATATTTCCGCGGCACAACTATTTGCAAAAATAGACGTAAAACTCAAATAATGTTGTTAATTTTTGAAGGAAATTGATGGAATTAGAAAATCCTTAAGGTTATATTTGTAGTTTCAGAACTCTTCACGTCTTGGTGACTATTAATGAATTAGGATAATTTTCTTTGAAGCTGGTACCCATGGGTATTATCATTTAGAATGCAGTTCACGAGTCTGAGTCGTGTTTAACGCACTGCGTTTTTCGATGCGAATGCCTGCGTTGGAACCGATGCTAAAAAAATGTTAATGCATTTGCAGGTTTAATGTATTTATACGCATCTATGTTGCTGAGTGTATCGTATACAAATGTCGTGTGTTCGAGGACGCTTTTCTCTGGTGGCGTTTGGTGAATCGCCAAGTTTACGTTTAACTTAATATTATTAAGCGCGTTGTCTACGCTATTCACGAGGATCTTGAAATCTATGTGGGTTGATTGCCGGGGACACTTTTCGATGCCGATCAAGCAAGATCCGGGCGTTTTATCACTGAGCACACACGCCCACGAAGGGAAAGATAAGATCACGGATCGCGTATACATTGGAAAAACAATTCGAAAACTTCCTTGGAAACCAATAAGCAAACACGAGAAGGGCAACGGCAATTAATTGAATCCTTCATTGATCATGAAGGCATTAGGTTCAATACTTAATAACAGAAACAACGGCTTGTCATCTATTGTGGCCAAAATGACACTTGACATAAAAAAGAAACAGTTGTCGAAAAATTCGTGCATTTAATATGAATGCGGATTCCTTCCAATTGTAAAATGAAATGAATGGAAAACAAAAAGCGGGTTGGTCACTCATTTGTTCACTTTATTAAGCGCCAGGTCCCTCACAATTGTTTGCCTTTATCAAAATGTTCAAGTTCCAATTTCCAACATTCTGTTTTCCCTTCTCATTCTCATATCCGGCCACAGTGGATTCTGAGGTATGCACACTACAACAAATTGTAATTTGACGCATTAAAGTATATATACTACATTGATCAAAAATTTCCCGGAATTTATTCAGAAAATTAAAAATACAAGTTTATTCATCTAAATCTATATTGTCCCCTTCAAAGTAATCCCCATCGACTGCAACACACTTATGCCAGCGCTTGATCCAATCCTCGAAACATTTTTTATATTCGGTTTTCGGTATGTCCATCAGTGCTTCCTGCGATTTTTCCATTACTTCCTCTCGGCTGCTAAAACGCGTTCCCCGTAATGGTTTTTTTAACTCGATTGAACAGAAAGAAGTCACAGGGAGCCAAATCAGGTGAATTCGGTGGCTGTTGGATGGTATTTGTTGCATTTTTCGTCAAAAAATTACGAATAATGATAGCACTGTGCGACGGTGCGTTATCATGGTGCAAAATCCACGAGTTTTCTGCCCACATTTCTGGTCTCTTTCGGCGAATTGCTTCACGCAAACGTCTCATAACGCCCAAATAATACTCTTTGTTTACTGTCTGGCCTTCTGGCAAAAATTCATGATGCACTACACCGTTGTAATCCATGAAAACCGTCAGCATTGCCTTCTTTTTTGACTGAAAACGACGTGGTTTTTTTGGTCTCGGCTCATTTGGTGAACGCCATTCACTTGCCTGATGTCTGGATTGCGTGTCGTACTCATAAACCCACGTCTCGTCTCCAGTAATGATCCTTTTGATGAATGTGGGATCGGATTCAGCCTCGCAAATCATGTCTTTTGCGACGTCAACACGGTCTCTTTTTTGCATGAAATTGAGGTCTCTTGGCACCAACTTTGCTGCTACACGACGGAAACCCAAATCATTAACCACAATGTCTTGGGCGGATCCATAGGCAATGTTCAAGTCCTCCGCTATTTCTCTGATGGTTAATTTGCGGTTATTGACCAACATTTCTTTTACTTTATCAATTTTTTCACCGACTTTCGATGTCGATGGTCTGCCACTGCGTTCATCATCTTCGATTGACTCACGACCACTTCTGAACCGCTCGTGCCACTGGTAAACGACCGTTTTTTTTAGAGAATCGTTGCCGAAACACTTTTCCAACATTTCCAACGTCCGTGCGCCACTAAATCCGTTTTTTACGCAAAATTTAATACAAGTTCGTTGTTGCAAATTTAAATCCATTTCTGAAATTGTAAAAAATCGCCAACACACACAGAGATAGATGTACTCTTGGCTACGTGACTTTTGCAAATGTCAAGTTATGACACTAAGATTTAAAGGGAATATCAACAACAGATGTACCAATTTAACAAAAAAAACAGAACTCAAATCGGAACGATGGGAGCGCCACACGGTGGTTATTCCGGGAAATTTTTGATCAAGGAAGTATATATATATATAATATACATGGATTATATATGTATATATACATATGTAAAAACATATCGTTATATAGATATATATATATATATATATATATATATATATATATATATATATATATTTGTTGTAGTAATAGTAGTATTTAGGGGAGGCGACCTACTGCCGAGGTCATTTACGCCATAGGGGATGGACAGGAAAGAATGAGGGGTGGAGAGAAACCCGTCGGCATTAGCCTACTCTTTAAGAAAAGTTGCCAAGGGGTCCGCAGCTTAACGTCCCATCCGACGGACGGCGTACTCACTCAAAGTGCCCTCCACAAAGCACCTCAAGTAGGGATCGAGATACCTCTGAAAAATATTCAACATCGCCGGGACTTGAACCCGCGCCCTCAGGGTGGGAAGCCAGTACGTAAGCCACCGCACCAATGCCGATCCCCATATGTATATATATATATATATATATATATATATACATACATATGTGTTTATATATAGCCAGCATATATATATGCACATGGCATTTAGAGCCAAAATTACGGTTGAAATTCTTAAAATAATCTTAAAATTTTGACTAGCTCTACATACCAGAAAATCCAATAATTTGTTTAAGTATTGTTAGATAATTAGACTAATTTTTCAAGGATATGCAGCAAATACATCACATTTGCCGTCGCCATAGCAAAAAATATCTACCTTCCGAGCGTGAAATCCGATGGGAATTACATCGGCTGGATATCTGAATTGACTAGACGAAGCCACACTCCAAACATTTCCCTGGGGAGAAGTTTCCGGGGAGAAGGAAAATAATAATTTGTAAGTTGAAATGCCAGTTGAGCGTGGGGAAGATTGTGAATGAATGTGGACCATCAGATTTTTGCTCCTTGGGGAAGGGAGGGAGGGGATAAGGAATGATAGGCCGCCAAGCCTTAGAACACAATTCCACGCCGTTCCCCCTTTTCCCCCTCCACGACCGACCCTATTCCGCCCCTCCATCCATTCTCTCACTCACTCCTTACGATGAGTCACGCTGCCACACCTCGTCCACTTATATTCCTCTGGCCATTGGGAATTGATAAACAAGGAGAGAACACGATTTTCACGGCAGTGAGACTAAGTATGCCTATAAAACAAACGTTGGGATCAACGATTTAAATAAAAATGTTCATGAATAATATTCCAAATAATTCCTTAATGTGTGTACGAGTTCAAGTATTTATTCGTGCCACCAGCGGGCGAGGGATAAGACGAGGTGGAGATGGGATTAGAGGAGAAATCCCGGCGAATATCCTCCAATTTATCCTAAAAGCGTTCCCGAAATGCGCCACGCCCACTGACTCATGAGTCACTCATATAGCGTTGATGACGGTGGCACCAAAATTCATATTTAAAGAATGAGTCTCTATCAGTTCTGTTTTTTTTGTTCCTATTGTGCTTGGCGTGTCACGTTATTGTAACGATAAGCGTTCTACATTGCACCACTGATGAAATTTCTTTCACCATTACCAAAACCGACCTTCGGGTTGGTTATATGAATTTATGTATATATATATATATAAATATATATATTAATATATATTATAAATATAAATATATATATATATATATATATATATATTAATATATATTATAAATATATATATATATAAATATATATTATATATATATTATAAATATATATATATATATATATATACATATATATATATATATATATATATATATATATATATAGCGTGTATGTGTAAACTCCTAATGCCATTTACAAATACTAAAATGATAACAGTTTTATTTATTGATTCGCAACATCTGGAAAGCGAAAGCCGTCCATTATCAACTAATCCTCATGGTGATAAGGAATCAAATGAGAATTAATAGACTTCCATTACTTTTTTCATGCTTGGAAACTTATTTGAACTTGTTATTTCGCATAAAACCCTTCTACTATGGGACTTAACGCACAATCTAAGAAACCCCCCTATTTTGGCAGATTGCCAAAATAGGTAATTTCGATGAGGAACTTCAATAATTAGCGAATAATGGATTAGAAGCAATTTTTTTAACTGGTCTCACTTTAAGTTTCGACGCACGGTTGCGGTGCTTCATGTATCAGTTATCTCGTCTCTGTCGAACGCGAAGATTAATACCCGTCTCGACTTTTTCCTTTGCAGTGGGAGATATCTAATCAGCCCGTCCGCCATTGCGAGATCTTTTAACATGTAATTGCGCAATAAATATAACAAAATGGCCGCTATTTCCTAGGGAATGATATCAATAACCGTAGCTCTAATTGTATTCTATCGAAGAATGCGTGTTTGAACCAATTGAAATTTTCAAAGTTTTATTAGGGCGTCATTTTAATATTGTAGTATGCACGAAAATCAACTTTAAACTTGCTCTATACATCGCCCTTGTTATGATGATGAAACCATCGTCTGATTTTTTTTCTCTCAAACTCTCTGAAAATTCCTTCGGAAAGAGACTCTATCACGCCATTTTCTTTAACACATATCGATCCCGACTCTAGATGACGGTATGATTCATAAAACTTTTAGCAGAGAGAAGTAAGATCGGAAATATACCACGCCTGATGTTCACAAAGAGGTTTTTAATCCCTGTAAGCTTGATGAAGCCAGAGACCAATTTAGACACAGCACGAATTCATTTTTTTGGTGAGATTTCAATGGAAAACGATTGATTCACCATTGACAATTGAAATCCCGCCAAAAACAATATTCCCATTTGACCAAATTCCCTTTTCAACCGCCCGCATTCAACAATCAGATGGTTTTGTGCCGTTGAATCTCCACGATTGAAGAAGAATGATTGGGTGAGTCGCTCTTGTCCTACATACCTCGGAACAAAATTCCTTCCCGGGGTCACTCTCTCCCCGCTCGCCTCTCTCCTCCAACCCTGACGATCCTGCCGGCAGGGGTTTATTAAGAGTGTTCCTCACTGTTTAAGCAACCTTCCTCTTTCGCTCCTTCGCTGCGACAGGTGCGATTACTTGGCTCAGTCACCTCCCTCACGCCTCGGGGGACTTATAGGCTATGGCCGCTGAGATAAGACTCGAGAGAAGGTGCGGACTATCTCAGATGACGTGGAACAGGTCCCACACAGAGATAACTTATCTCCTTCACTGAGCAAATAACATACAGGTTTCGTATCATCGAACCATGGGATGCTAGTACGCACGCTCTTTTTTCGGCTGGGAGGGCGGAAGAGTGGTTGAAATTCGGAACATCGGTAGATCCCACGATCCAGTGTCCATCTCGTACATTCAGGATGAACCTCCCCTGCCATAAAAAATCATTGTTGGCATGAAACATGAGAGTTGATGCTTTTGGGCGTGCCGACATCGCCAGCGATTTTTTTTTTATCCCTTCTCACAATATGTCTCATGTATCGGTCGATGCTCAAACTTATCTACACGTACGTACTCTGTCGCGAATATGCAACATTGACCTGAAAAAAAACGATTAACCGAAAATTATAAATAAAAAAGGATTGGTGAGTAAGGGTATGGATCACATTTGCGTGTTTGAATATATGTACACACACCCACACTCACAATATATATACAGGGAAAGGAACTGGCCCACCTACCCTGATGTGTGAATTTCACACGCCGTCGGGCATAGTACTGGGTGAACTCTACCATCACCTACCAAACCTACCTTCGGCTTGATTACTGTGTTGGTGATATATATATATATATATATATATATATATATATGTATATATATATATATATATGCATATATACATATATATATATGTTCATATATGTACATATATACATTGATGTATACATATGCACGATGGGTGGGTGTGATAGGGGTCTGTATTTACTCCGTATCGTCGCTTTCGGCTACATATATATTATTATATAAAACACAGAAATCAACTGGAAGGTCGGTTTGGTAGGTGATGGTAGAGTTCAACTAAGCCCTATATAGCGTGTGAAATTCACACATCAGGGCAGGGGGGTCAGTTCCTTTCCCTGTGCCGGTACTGTTTTCTCAGGAAGATCTGGTACCCGAAAAATCACAAAGCTTATTTATGTATATATATGTGAATTTATGTGTGTGTATATATATATATATATATATATATATATATCGAAGATATAAAAACACTCACACGAGCAGTATAATATTTGGACGGCACAATTCTTCGGACGGAGTCTTCCTTGAACAAGGCGTCGGAGAAGGCCGAAAGCTAAAACAATTTACAATGCGAGTGTCCTTTTTAGTGTTGCTATTTTATTTGTGTTCTATTGTGTCGTTCAAATATATATATATATATATATATATATATATATATATATATATATATATATATATTTATTTATTTATTTAGTAGTTGTGTCCATCCAAAAACCTGCCTTAACCGGTAGATTTCCTAATAATAATAATATGTGTATATGTATAGCCAAAATACACAAGGTCAGGCAGTATGTAATTGTTAATTCGATAATATATAATGTAATTGATAAAAAGCCATGTCTTTGTTTAATTAATCTTCCAGATGACGTAATAGATAATAGGAAGAGACAGACGATTTGCGCCTTTGTCCATGATATCAATGTAATCCAACGGTGGTCCGATGCATGGAAATTATAATTAAAATTTATAGAGTGCGTAGTAATTAATTTTTGGAAAAAGACCAACTCCTTCCTTCCGAGCCGCTAAATCATCAGGAATCCCGGACTAGGAAGCATAGACTCGATTAAATACTTTGGTGTTAGCCTTGGTCACGACCCCTTCAGGGTGAATCATGAACGGGGAATATATGAACAAGGCAGCAAAATATTAGGATATATTAATGGAGTGTGGGTCACGGTAGTCCAGGGGGTAGAGCGTTGGACTACTGACCGGAGGGGCTCGGGTTCGATTCCCGGGCAAGGCACTCTGGGCACCTACAGCTCCACCCAAACTATGTGATTTTTCGGGTACCAGATCTTCCCGGGAAACCATAACCGGCACAGGGAAAGAAACTGGCCCCCCTACCCTGATGTGTGAATATTCACACGCCGTATAGGGCTTAGTATTGGGTGAACTCTACCATCACCTGCCAAACCGATCTTCAGGTTGATTACTGTGTTTATATAATAATATATATAGTATATATTATAATATATATGTATATATATTATTATTAGGTAATCTACAGGTTAAGGTAGGTTTTTGGATGGACACAGCTACTAAATAAATATTTTGTGATTCCTAACAAAATACAAAATCCAGTATCCTACTCTACATCAGGTCCCTCTTCATCTCTTATACTTCCTTCCTCCCTTCATCCCGTCCAACATCCCTGTCCTGTTCCTTCTATTTCCTAGTTTGCCTAACATTCTCCCCTCAATTACAATCTTCAACATCCCACTCCCGGTCAATACCCCCTTCATCCACTTTTCCTGCCTCCATAAGATTTCTCCCAACAAACCCCTCTCTTCGCCCACCATACCAAGTACTTCCTCATTTGTTTTCTTCTCTGTCCATTTATCCTTCTCCATTCTTCTCCACACCCATATTTCAAAAGCTTCCAGTCTACGTCAATCCTCGTGCTTCAGGGACCACGTTTCCGCGGCGTACGTAGCTACACTCCATTTCAAAGTTTTTGCGAGTCTTTTCTTAATATCCTTACTGAACGTCCCTGTCATCAACTCCCTCCTCCTTGTGAAAGCCTCTTTGCCTTGCGCCCCCCTTAATTCTTCCCCCTTCGTCCCTCCTACTTTGACCGTGTTGGTCCAAAGCACTTCCGAGATACGTGAGCTGTTTTACCTGCTCTAGTTTTTGCCCTCCTATTTTAATGTTTAGCTTAGCCTTTTTCTTTCTAGAAAATCGCATGACATTTGTTTTATTAATATTGATTCTCATCCCATGCCTGTCGCACTGAATTTCCAATTCACTCAGTAATGCTTGCAACCCCTAGGATGAATGACAAACTAAAGCTTGGTCATCAGCAAACCTAACTGATTTTACGAATTTTCCGCCCACTTTCATTCCTACCTCCAGTTCCTCCCATGCCTCCTTAATCATTTCCTCTACATACAGGTTGAATAGCAACGGTGATAATGGGCAACCCTGCCTTACACCTCTTCCTAACACTGCCCATCCGGACTCCCCGTTCCCCACTCGCACCTGAGCAATCTGAGATATGTAGAGGCTGCGGATTAGTCTCTTGTCCCTCCAATCTATTCCTCTTTTCTCAATATACCTATTAGTTTTTTCCAATTCACTCTGGGCACCCAAGGCACTCTGGGCACCTGCAGCTCCACCCAAGCTATGTGATTTTTCGGGTACCAGATCTTCCTGGGAAACCATAACCGTTACAGGGAAAGAAACTGGCTCCCCTTCCCTGAAGTGTGAATTTCACACGCCGTATAGGGCTTAGTACTGGGTGAACTCTACCATCACCTACTAAACTGACCTTCGGGTTGATTACTGTGTTTATGGTTTAAATATTTATTTATTTTTTCAGTCTTCGACATTCCATTGCCAATCAAAATGCTCTGCAACGAATTGCAAATGCATTTCAGAAATGCTCTTAATTGACCAGCCGTATTTTTAAGTGTATATAGATTAGGTTAGAATATAGCTATGGTATCATATACTTACATTACTATATTCTGTTTTGGCGAATTTATTTGTAAAATAAGTATTCCTAGGTTAATCTTTAAAAAGAATTCGGATTTTCCGTAGATAAGTCATATTCTGGGACCGTTTGAACCTGGTAATCTCTGTTAAACTAGGAGCAGTTCAAAAGCAGAGATATGAATTTACTGATGGCTTTTTCTAGAGAGTGTGTTACTCGTATGTGAAGTGACTCACTGAATGGTTGCACAATGTTGGGCGACTCACTCTCTCTCCCTTTTCATCGATAATATAGAGGCGGGGGCTGCACCTATTAACCCAACAAGGGTATTGCGTCAATGTCCACTCGCCTAAGGACAGATTTATTATCCTTTTCCTACAATAAAAAAAGGTAATTAGGAGAATTTGAAGTTGACGTAGGAGCCGATCTATGATTCCTCCAATGCACCCTTTAGTTGGTTGACTGCAGTCCTCCGAAAAAAAGGTGTGGTTTTTCTTTGGCCCGCTATACTTCAAAGCATTCTCGAACAGAAACATCGTATAAACCTGTACCAGGGGTGGCCAAATCATGGCGCATGCGCCAAAAGTGGCGCCTCGCATCCTTGCCACAACTTATTTTTTTGAATATGTTTCATAACGGAATCCATCTTAATATTTTCAGCACCAAACTGATCTCAGTTAATTTCGTACGGGTTTCGGTAATGTTTAATATCTCGGTGTCTGAAAATTTGAATGGAACTTGAGAGATGCTGCTTTAGACAGGTTTCCAAACGTATTAAATTAATATTTTTATTGGTGTCGCCATCCCGGTGTTCCTGCTCCATTGATCGCAAACACCGTGCACTAGCCATACAAAATTTGTTTGAAGTCACGTGCGAATGAGCGGCGGGCGTTCGATATGGTCCGTTAGTGTACTAGCGCGGTTTTTGTATTGAGAGTGATTGAAAGACAGAATCAAGATTAAATATGTATAGTGTATTGCGTTTGCCAAAGAAGAGCGACACTACTAACTCTTGACACGAACATTGAATTCAAATTCCACATAATTGATATTCTGTGTGATACGACGCACGTGCTTCTGATCAATTTTGTCCTTTGTCACTTTGTTGTTAGTCTAATACCTCCCTATACTTAAGTTCCCGTTATCCATTACAATTCAAGAGAAAATAGCCAAATTAGCCAAGAGAGTGATTGTATGTTCAAAGTAAATCCGATGAAAATGAGTTGCCATTCATAGCAAGTTCATCAGCAAAAACCGTAATGCATTGTTTTTGAAAGTACTCTTCCAAATAATAGAAAACATGATCTTAAGAGACACAATACAAAGTACAATATGAATACACAATATACAATACAAGTATACAGCACAGCATCAGATTAATACAGGAGACAAAATTAATCTTCTTCTTGGGTCTCAGTTACGAAAAGAATATGTGACTATGGAAAAGGAAGAAATCAGAAAAGTCAAAATACCTGTATATATATATATTTATATATATATATATATATATATATATATATATATATATATATATATGACGTTATTAGTGGAGACGTGTATACGTTCTTGCATGACAAACATGAGGTTTTTTTTGGTCTGAGTGATTTTATGAAGGATATACTAGAAACTTATTCGGGAAGGTGATGCATAAAAGTTTCAACAGGATGTTTACTAGGAAGAGGTTTTGGTTGGTATGAGCTGCAGCCGGGAGGGCGGAATACTTTAAGTGCGGGATTTGCGTTATGTGACTGAAAGGTTAGGTGATTGGTGATTTCCAGAAGGCGCGCAATCGAAGGTTTCGGCAGAAATTTGAAGGTGTCGGTGAGTATGTTTATGTGGTTGATTTTTGATGTAGGAGAGAAGGATAGGCCCTTACTTATATATATATATATATATATATATATATATATATATATATATATATATATATATATTTTTTTTTTTAAGGTAATCTACCGGTTAAGGTAGATTTTTGGATGGACACAACTACCAAACAAATATTTTATCACTCCTAACAAAACACAAAATCCATCATCCTACTCTATATCAGGTCCCTCTTCATCTCTGAGTACTTTCTTCCTCCCTTCATCCCGTCCAACATCCCTATCCTGTTCCTTCCCTTTCCTCTTTTGCCCAACATTCTACCCTCTATCACAGTCTCCCTCTATCACCTCCTTCCTCCCTTCATTTATTCCAATATTTCTATATTATTCTGGTCCTTTCCTCGCTTGCCTAACATTCTCCCCTCAATTACAGTCTTCAACATCCCACTGCTGCGCTTCATCCACTTTTCCTGCCTCCATAGGATTGCTCCCAACAAACCCCTCTCTTCGCCCACCATACCAAGTACTTCCTCATTTGTTTTCTTCTCTGTCCATTTCACTTTCTCCATTCTTCTCCACACCCACATTTCAAAAGCCTCCAATCTACGTCTATCCTCCTGCTTCAATGACCACGTTTCCGCACCGTACATAGCTACGCTCCATGTCAAAGTTTTTACGAGTCTTTTCTTAACATCCTTACTCAACGTCCCCATCATCAACTCCCTCCTCCTTGTGAAAGTCTCTTTGCCTAGCGCAATTCTTCTCCTTACGTCCCTACTACTTTGACCGTGTTGGTCCAAAACACTACCGAGATACGTAAACTGTTCTACCTGCTCTAGTTTTTGCCCTCCTATTTTAATGTTAAGCTTAGCCTTTTTCTTTCTAGAAAATCGCATAACCTTTGTTTTCTTAATATTGATTCTCATCCCATACCTGTCGCACTGAATTTCCAATTCACTCAGCAATGCTTGCAGCCCCTTGGCTGACTGAAAAACTAAAGCTTGGTCATCAGCAAACCTAACTGATTTTACGAATTCCCCGCCCACTTTCATTCCTACCTCCAGTTCTTCCCATGCCTCTTTGATCATTTCCTCTGCATACAGGTTGAACAGCAACGGTGATAATGGGCAACCCTGCCTTACACCTCTTCCTAACACTGCCCAACCGGACTCCCCGTTTCCCACCCGCACCTGAGCAGTCTGAGACATGTACAGGTTGCGGATTATCCTCCTTTCCCTTATTTACACTCTCGTTCAGTTCTTTCCAGCCTCCGTCAGCTTTCAATATTTTAAAAATGGCACACAGTCTATTCAGCTTCCGTCTGTTCTTTAGTGACCCCCATCCTAGTGAGCCTAGCATGTCGCTTACACTGTCAGTCTGCCTATGTCGCCCTAAAACGTACCTGGCAGCCTTCCTTTGCACTGCTTCTAATTTTTTCACATGCCCTATTTCAAAGGGATCCCATACTGTGGTCGCATATTCGACAATAGGCCTTACAATTGTTTTGAAGGCCAATTCTTTAGTTGATTTAGTGCTTCCTTTGAGGCTCCGCATGACCCAGTGGAGCGATTTAAAGGCCTTGCCTACCACATAATCTGTGTGAAGTCCCCACCCTAAGTCTTTACTTAGGTGTACCCCTAGATATTTACAATTATCTTTTGTTACAATCGTTTCTCCCATTATTTTATATACCCTTCCCTCACCTGCCTTCCTTTTGGAGAATGAGATGTGGATAGTTTTTGCAATGTTTATCTCCATTTTGTTGATTTTGATCCAATTAGCCACGTTATATATGTCACCCTGCAGAACGTCGCGATCACTGCTGCTGCTGATTTCCCTATAGAGTATACAGTCATCAGCGAACAATCGTATTTTGGAATTGACACATTCAGCAAGGTCATTCACGTAACAAAGAAACAGAGGAGGACCAAGCACGCTACCCTGAGGTACTCCGGATGTGACGCGGGTTTCTTCTGAGATTTTGTGCCCAACACGAACCTGCTGGGTTCTATCTTGTAGGAAGGCCTTCGTCCATAGTAGTACTCTTTTATCAATATTTAGTTTTCCAATTTTATCTAACAATCTGTCATGGGGAACCCTGTCGAAGGCTTTTGAGAAGTCGAGTATAACTGCATCTATTTCTTTACCTTTGTCTAAGCAGTCTGATATTTCCTGGCAGAGTCCAAGTAGTTGGGTTTCGCATGAGTACCCTTTGCGAAAGCCATGTTGGTATTTAAATAGCCAGTCCTTATCCTCCCAGTGGTCACGTAGATATTTTGCGACCTTCTTCTCCATTAGTTTACAGGTTACAGACGTTAGGCTAATGGGGCGATAGTTCACTACACTGCTATTGGTCCCTCCCTTAAAAATTGGTATTACATAAGCCTTCCTCCAATCATCGGGGATTTGATGATTATTTAACGTGATGTTAAAGTGGTGTAAAAGTGGTAATAGTTGATACAGGAAAGATCCAAGAGAGATGGAAGTAGTATATACAGGGTTCGTCCGGAAAATAAGTGTACTGAGCTCAGGAAAAAAATTTATTACACTTTTACATATCTTAAGCTAATATTTCTCAAAATAGGGCCCTTGTGAGTCGATACACTTGTTCCAGCGGCGTTCCCATTCCTGGAACGCTCCCGCGAAGGCATCATCGGGAACCTCTCGAAGACACGTCGTCACGGCCTCTTTGACGGCGTGCAAAGTCCCGTATCGCGTTCCTTTCAAACTCCTCTTTATCTTCGGGAACAGAAAGAAGTCCGGTGGTCCGAAGATCATTTTTGCAGTGATCCGCAAGTTGTGTCGCGATTTCCAAACGATTGAGTCTTTGATCATCACTGAGCACTTTCGGCACCAACTTTGCACAAATTTTTCGCATCTGTAATTGCTCCCTAATAATCTCGTGCACTATTGTTTTTGGCACATTACACTGCTCTGCTATCATCCGAACACTAAGACGACGATCATAGTTCAGTACATCGCGAACTTTTCGCACATTTTCGTCGGTGAGTGTCGTTGATGGGCGTCCAGGCCGTGGTTCGTCGTCGACCTCTTCTCTGCCCTCCACGAACATCTTGTGCCACCGAAAGATCATGTTTCTGGACATGGCTGACTCCCCGTAAGCCTGGTTAATCATACCGACAGTTTCGGTTGACCGAAATTGCTTTACCGCAAATTTGATGGAATAACGCTGCTCCAAAAACTTCGGCATCGCGTTCCGTGACTTGGGTCGAGCGTGGAGGTTCGCGTTAACAGAGCTCCTCACTACACCACAGCTCAGAGCCGACTGCCTTTTTCAGCGTCGCTTGCCAACATACCCCCCTCCAATCGCAGCCCGTCAGAGCGGTGCTGGGCGCGCCTGGAGCGGCGGGAAAAAATCAGTACATTTATTTTCCGGACGAACCCTGTAGAAAAACTGTATAGTAAAGAACTCCGACCAACAAAGTTAGACATTGAAAAAGGATATGACGTAGAGGAAGATAGCTTAGGGCCAGGTATACTAGACGATGAGATAGAAAGGGCATTAAGGGAGATGAAACTAAATAAGGCCGTGGGGGTGGATAACATTCCCGCGGAACTATAGAAATGTTTAGAAAAATGTGGGAGGTGGAGGCTATATGGGCTGATTCGTAGTATCTATGTGGAAGGAATCTGGCCGGAAGACTTTGTGAAATCAGTTTTAGTTCCCATTCCGAAAAAGGTAAAGGCTACATAATGTGAGGACTATAGGACAATAAGTTTGATATACCACGCAGCTAAAGTTGTTCTTAGGATCATAAACAAAAGGATAGAGAGTAGGGCAAATGATTGCTTAGGGGATGGTCAGTTTGGGTTTAGAAAGGGGAGAGGTACGCATGAGGCCATTGAAGTAATGAGATTATTAATCGAGAGGAATACAGAACACAACCAGGATGTATTTGCCTGTTTCGTATATTTCGAAAAAGCGTTTGATAGAGTGAATTGGGAAAAACTAATGAGTATATTCGACCTTCGAATTGATTACTGTGTTTATGGCTTATGTATATATATACATCTATATATATATAATATATATATATATATATATATATATATATATATATATATATATATATATATATATATTTGTTCGGGATTGTAACCCGGGCCCTCCGGTCAGTAGTAAAACGCTCTGCACTTGGAATACCGCGACCCATTTACAAATATATATAATTAATTTCTGGCGTTTATTGCTCAGTGAACATTTCCCAGAGTTAATAAAATATGCAAAAGTGATATATAATGCTTTGGAACGACATACAGATTGGAGCAAGGATTTTCATCCATGAAATTGATTAATAGTAAAACAAGGTAACGCGAGTAACTGACTCAACTTTGAAGAACTCTCTGCTGCTTACAGTGACAAATTCAACACCAAACATTGAACAACTAAAGCACAACCAGGCGCAAAAGTTTTAATAAAGGTAAGTAATGTTTTGTGCTGTAATAGATATTGTTTTTCATACGAAAATTGATTATTTTAAAAATTTTAAAAATGTTAATAAGCATACTTTTATTTAAAAGGCCACCGCCTTCTATCCGAATGTTGAGTCCGATCACCAATCACGGTTGAGGCAGGGGTTTTCAAGAGACTATCGATTGTTGTGGCGAACTCAGCAATATTTTTTTAATCAATACTGTCGTTATAGAAGCAAACAAAAAAGCGTTTGCACCTACCCAAGATATGGAAATTCGAAAGGAGGATTGGATCACTTAATATCATGAAAAAGCACCAAGTTCGAGTCCAACGCGGAACACCATGATTCCTGATGTGTCCAGCAATATGAGGTCACCACCCTGACTCTTCTACTCACTACATAGGAACTCGTTGACGAGTCATCCAAGAACAGCAATGGGTCTTTTGGGAAAAGTGCACATCAAAATGGTGCGTAAATTAATCGATTTTCTTGTATCAGTTTCCTGCCGCTTTCCAATCGCAAGGCGGACGAGCTAATCTCCCCCATCGCCGGCGATGGTTATATAAATCGTTGGAGACAGATGGATTTTACGGTCATTATAAATCTCCATTCCAAGGCCACAATCAACAGCAGTTATATTTGTCGAAGCCGCCCGGACAAGCGAGATTAGTTCAAAAAGTACTCGTGTGCGCGCCATTTCACGCGTCTTAATAAACTGAAAGGACTGAAATAAATGGGATATTAATGAAGTATGGGGTCTAAAGAAAAAATGAAGATAATCTGCGCATGAACTTATCTTCTTATCAATTATTTCAATGTGGCACCGTTTACATGTGTATGTGTGTGTGTATATACATATATATATATATATATATATATATATATATATATATATATAACGATTGTACGGAAAAACTCACACGAGCGGCACAATAATGGGCTGACACAATATCACAAATAGAATTAAAAAGCAACATTTAAAAGGACACTCACACGGTAAATTGTTCGAGCTATATATATATATATATATATATATATATATATATATATATATATATATATATAAAGATTGTACGGAAAAACTCACACGAGCGGCACAATAATGGGCTGACACAATATCACAAATAGAATTGAAAAGACACATTTAAAAGGACACTCACACGGTAAATTGTACGAACTTTCGGCCCTCTCAGAGGCCTTCTTCAAGTGAGACTGTGAGTGTGTGAGTCTATATATATATATATATATATATATATATATATATATATATATATATATATATATATATATATAACAATGAGGAACCGTTAATAGGAAAAGGACAAGGAAACCATGGATCGCGGATGACATGATTACAAAGATAAATGAGAGAAGAAAATGGAAGAATGTAAACAAAGTTCGGCAGAAGGAAGTACAAAAATTAAATAATTAATTGAGACGGCCAACAAATAAAGCAAAAGAAGCATGGTGGAAGATGCATTGCGAGGATATGGAAATGTTGCAGAGGAATCGTGAATTTGGTGCGCTGTACAGCAAGGCTAAATTATTATCGGGAAGTAAGAAGGGAAGATCTGTGCTAACGGTTAGAGATAAGTCGAGTAAGATAATAGTTGAAACAGGAAAGATCCAAGAGAGATGGATTGAATATATAGAAGTAATGTATGGAAAAGAACTTAGGCCAACAAGGTTAGACAGAAAGAGAATATGACGTAGAGGAAGACAGCTTAGGTCCAGGCATACTCGACGATGAGATAGAAGGGGCATTAAGGGAGATGAAATCAAATTAGGACGTGGGGGTAGATAACATTCATGCGGAACTACTAAAAGGGTTTGGAAAATGTGAAAGGAAGAGTCTACATTTTTGGGCTGATTCATAGTATCTATGAGGATGGAATCTGGCCGGAAGACTTTGTGAAATCAGGGTTGGCTCCTACTCCAAAAAAGGGATGTGAGGACTAAAGAGCAATAGGCTTCATTTTCCACGCAGCTAAAGTTGTTCTCAGAATAATCAACAAAAGGATGGAGAGCAAGGTAAATGATTACTTAGGGGATGGTCAGTTTGGGTTTAGGAAGGGGAGAGGCACGCGTGATGCCATTGTAGTTATGAGTTCACTATACGAGAAGATTATACTCGGAGAATACAATCGGGATGCATTTGCCTGTTTCGTAGATTTCGAAAAGGCGCTTGATAGAGTGAATCGGGAAAAACTAATGAGTATATTGCAGAAAATAGGAATAGATTGGATGCACAGGAGGCTAATCCACAACCTGTACGTGTCTCAGACTGCTCAGGTGCGAGTAGGGAACGGGGAGTCCGGATGGGCAGTGTAAGGCAGGATTGCCCATTATCACCGTTGCTGTTCAACCTGTATGTGGAAGAAATGATAAAGGAGTCATGGGAAGAACTGGAGATAGGAATGAAAGTCGGAGGGGAATTCGTAAAATCAATTCGGTTTGCTGATGACCAAGCTCTAGTTTGTCAGTCAGCCAAGGGGTTGCAAGTATTACTGATTGAATTGGAAATTAAGTGCGATAGGTATGGTATGAGCATTAATAAGACAAAGGTTTGAATAAAATTGTCAAAGTAGTACGGACGTAAGGAGAAGAATTGCCCTAGGCAAAGAGGCTTTGACAAAAATTAGGGAATTGATTACAGGGACGTTTAATAAGGTGGTTAAGAAAAGACTCGTCAAAACGTTGATATGGAATGTAGTTATGTACGGCGCGGTAACATGGTCACTGCAGCAGGATAATAGACGTATATTGGATGTCTTTGAAATATGGGTTTGGAGAAGGATGGATAAGGTTAAATGGACCGAAAAGAAAACAAATGAGGAAGTACTAGGTATGGTGAATGAGGAGAGGGGATTATTGGGAGAAATCCTTAGTAGGCCGTAAAAATGGATGAAGGGCGTATTGATCTGCGTTGGTGTTGAAGACTGTAATAGAGGGGAAAATGTTAGGAAAACGAGGAAAGGGCAGGAAAAGGATAGGGATGTTGGACGGGATGGAGGAATGAAGGAAGTAGACATTGATGAATAGGTCCTTTTATATAGGATGTTGGGTCGTGTTTTGTTAGGGGAAACAAAATATTAATTTGGAAATGGTGTCCATCGAAAAGCTTTTCCAGTCTTAACCAGTGGATAACCTCATTAGGATAATATAATTTCAGTTAATGAGGCAATCGCAAAACATTCCAAATCCGACAAAAGGAATTTAATGAAAGTTGAATGTGTGATGCATGATTTCGCGAAGAGGCAGGTAAGTCATTAGGAATTCGACGAACAAAAGTTGAAAAAATGATTTATCAGTGTACGCTTTGACGTCTGAATCCTTATCATCAAGATTTATAGAATCGAAGACTCATTTAGATCCTCGAACCGGAAGCATTAAAAAACATCGCAACGATTATTCGATGGTAGAATCGATGATGGGCAACAAAATACCCGTCGCGTAATATGGAATGCAATCCAAACCTGCGGTGATCGAAAAAAATGAACTAAACCCAAGCGCACGGCATCACTCATATGTTTTCCCAGCAAAAACCCTTAAATTTTTAGAAATAAAAATTTAGTTCTGAGTCGGCTGAACGTCTTAATTAAATCGTGAAGTTCTCGCGATTGAAGCACACTGACTTACTTTTTAAATCACGAATATTGGATAAAATTCAAATGTCCTAAAATTAAGTGAGTTTGTCTTTCTTTTCGCTTATCGCTACCGTTTCTATGTAAATATTTTGAAACCAAACCAACTGCTGGCCTGATTAATAAATGGCGGCTGTTGTTGCCGTGAGTTTAAATTTAGTGCATGTTGATCGTTTGCGATGCGTGGCTTTGCACCTCATCTTGTGTTTGTTTTCATTGATGATTTTGTGGTGATATTTGGTGAAATATGGCTGCTGTTTGTGGGTGGGGTACATAGGGCTTAGGATACTGTATTGGTACTATCTCTGACAATTTCCCGGTCGCCCGATACGAGAGGATGTTCCTTGGCCGCCTCGCTCTCAGGATTTGAGCCCATGTGATTTTTTTCTTTTGGAATATCTCAAAGCTGAGGTTTACAAAGTTCGACTGAGAACCTTAGAAGCTCTTAAGGAGGCAATTAAATATGTTCATATGTATGTATAAATAAATAAATAAATATAAATACATAAAGATATATACATATATATACATACATACATATATATATATATATATATATATATATATATATATATATAGAGAGAGAGAGAGAGAGAGAATATATGTATGTATGTATATATATATGTATATATTTATTTATATATATATATATATTGATATAGATGATTTCGTTGAAGTAACACGGAAGTGTTGAATAAAAAACTTGGACAGCAACAAACAATATAAGAAAACATAAAAAGAATACTCCCACATTATTTCTTAATAATTTCGAAGGAATTGAGCTCCGTCTTCCTTGGAAGGAACAGTAGTACTCAATACTACTGTTATTTCCGAGTACTCAATTGTAATACTCGGAACAGTACTACTGTTCCTTCCGAGGAAGACGGAGCGAAATTCCGTCGAAATTATTAAGAAACAACGTGGGATTGTTCTTTTTATGTGTTCTTATATTGTTTGCTGCTGTCCAAGTTATATATTATATATATATATTTATTTATTTACATTTATATATTGCAACGGAGTGAATTGCTAATGACGTACTCGCCGTAAGGTTAACGTGGCTACGCATCGCTGGTATTACGACACGACGCCTTTACCGACACGGTTAGGTTGGCATCAAACTCTTGACTAATCAAGGGCGTCTGATTCCTAAGTACGTGAAGAACTCTTCGAGATAAGACGTTCGTTTATGCGACCAGTGACTCCTTCTGCAACCCAATGGCGCAAGACACTAGGTGAGAGGAAGATTTAAATAAGATTTTATTTCTTTAAGACATCTGATGCACCGATCGTACCAATGGACAATCTTCAAACGCATGAATTCTATGATATCTATTTATTCATTTATTTTAGTACCCTTCAAGCCACCGCTACCGCTAGGAATTCACGCCAGACTAATGTTGACCCGAAATATTATCCCTCTTAGCGCAGTCGAACAAACGTTATTTTATAGTTCGATGGGGGTAATAACACATTTTCGCCATATGGGGATAATAACACATATTTTGGGTACGCTACTAAGTTTATCATAGCAGCGTTTTACAAATATAGCTCCTCTATGCTGCACGCGATCTAATTCGGCAGAAATTTTCAAGACAGCTTAGACACTTGGCTCAGGAAAGACCAAAGATAATTTGACTGCACACATATACTGTCATTATGGTGATATTAAAATTTTTCAATATTTATGTCTGTGTTTGTGCCTCTTTCCAGACTCGATTCGATTTTCGGGTGATTTCTTTTCTATATCGTTGAATATTCGCCCCAGAAGATTTCTTTATAACATGTCGCTAGCGAGTTGCACAGGCATCAGGTAAAAACTTCTTATCTTAACGTGAAGCTTCACGTAATCTATAGATTTATTTGCCCTCTTCTTGTCTCGAATCGACGTGAAATTCACCATGGTTACCGGCCTCTTATCTTCACTTCCCTCCCCTCCGGGTTCATCGGTTAGAATCGATTTTTCTTGAAATTATGAAGAGGATTATTCTTTGCTCTGCTCAATCGCAATAGACACTTTTTCCTATCGGTATTCAGCAAGACAGTTTATCGTTAAACTCATACACTCGTTCCATCTACCGGTGAACATTCCAATTGATTTTAATTTTTTTCGTCACGAATATTTTTGGTCCCCTGCATTGGTGATGGCGATTGGGAGGTGGTGGACAGAGATAATCGTTTACCAATATGGTGTGACTAAAACCACGATAAAATTGAATCCTTTCACCAGAAACATGATGAAACTCCGCAAATTTTCAAAATTTCTGTATTCAATTCATTGGGAATGTGTTTAGTGTGAAGTAAATTGTTTTCTATGAAATAATTTTAATTCGCCAACATTTATGAAAAAATAGGTCTCCGTGTTGTTGCTTGTTGATATAGAAACAAGAAAAAACATAGCTAACACCCTGACTTGAATGATTCTATTTTATTGCACACTACATACTACCTTGATCAAAAAGTTCCCGGAATAACCACCGTGTGGCGCTCCCATCGTTCCGATTTGAGTTCTGTTTTTTTTGTTAAATTGGTACATCTGTTGTTGATATTCCCTTTAAATCTTAGTGTCATAACTTGACATTTGCAAAAGTTACGTAGCCAAGAGTACATCTATCTCTTTGTGTGTTGGCGATTTTTTACAATTTCAGAAATGGATTTAAATTTGCAACAACGAACTTGTATTAAATTTTGCGTAAAAAACGGATTTAGTGGCGCACGGACGTTGGAAATGTTGGAAAAGTGTTTCGGCAACGATTCTCTAAAAAAAAACGGTCGTTTACCAGTAGTATTAGCATGAGAGTCACCGCAAGGGTGTGCGGCAGGAGGTGATTAAACACCAGGCGTGCAACATCAAAAGTTGACTTTTTCTTCATTTTTAGTTACAATACTATATATTTTTGTGAAATCATTCAATCAAGGAGGATTGCAATAACTACAGGCACATACACTACGGTGTGTACGGAGATGTACTCCTATACCAGAAAAGATGTAGTTAACTAAAAGGACAATAAATAAAGCATGAAGAGAACAAGCCAACACACCAGGCTACTTAAAATGAGAAAATAAAATTACATGCTAGACAAAAATTGTATGTTTCCATCTCAAGCGCCCTCGGTTCATATATTATTCTACTTATCGGTCGTGGAAAGAATGACATCTTAAATCTATCTCTTCTACGCTTAATCTCTCTAATTTTATTAACATGATCTCCCATACCGTAGTACGATGGGGTTAATATTTATTTATTTATTTATCGACTTAATTGGGCGAGGTTGAGACTTGTAGTCCCTTCTTCCACTTAACCCTTACATTACAGACATTACATTGCAGACAATCACATACAACCAAACCCTAGATGGAGGAAAATCCACCTAGGCGGAAATCGAACCCGCGACCTCTGGGTTGGTAGGCGAGGACGTTACCCCGCCACCACCGGGGCCAAAAATTTTTTTCAAAAGACATTTTCAAAATCATTGCTATAGAGACCTCCTTTCAATTTATGCAAGAGCTTCAATCTCTAATTTAACCTTCGCTCCGTGAGTGATTCCCAGCCTAGCTGCTCTAATATTTTCGATACGCCCCTAAGTTTATCGTGACAACGTTTTTCAAATCTAGCTCCTCAATACTGCACGCGATCCAATTCGGCAGCCCATCCAAATTCGTGAGGAATTGGGCCTAGCCAGCGACAGATAACATTTCTCTTTGACATTTTCATCACATTTACCCATTACCCTTCCAATAAATCCTAATTTTTTGTTGGCTTGTCCACATATTCCCCATTTGTGTTTCACCCTGGAGAGATCGTGTGTGAGGGTAACGCCTAGGTATTTAATTTAGTCTAAAAATTACCTTTAGGTGTTCCAGATGCACTAGGCGTTCGGGGAGGAATTGCTTTTTTTCCAAAAAATCTTCACAATGCATTTTTTTACGTTTAATTCTAATTTCCAAGTGTCGCACCAGCATTGTCGCATAGCATTAAGGTCATCTGATAAAGTCGATTTGTCCTCAGGATGATAGATATCACGGTAAGCCACTGCATCATCGGCAAATAAACGTATCCGACTAGTGACTACGGAGTCACTGTCTTTAACGTAAAGCAGGAATAAAAGAGGTCCGATAGCATTATCCTTGAGAACGCCTGAAGTAACTTCTACTGCATTTGAGCTAACTCCATCTATCACTACTCTTTGCACCCGAGCCTTCAAAAAGCCCTCAAACCCTGGATATTTTTATCTGTGCCATATGCTTCGAGTTTTACGAGTAGTTTACTATGAGGTACTTTGTCGAAGGCTTTATTAAAATCTAGAAAAGTCGCGTCCACTGTTACATTGCTCTCTCCCGAAATAAGTATATCATGAACAAAAAGCGCCAGTTGTGTCTCTCAGGATCTACCCTTTCCGAAACTGTGCTGATTTTTCATTAATAACTCCTGTTTATCGAGTTGTCTCTCGGTCAAACTAGCAACTATATTTTCCATGACCTGGCAGGAAATGGATGTGAGGGAAACAATTCTGTAATTGGTCGGTTCTGCCTTGTATCCGTTTTTAACTATTGATGTTACTTTAGCCGTTTTACCATCTCTGGAAACCTTGTGATCATCCAGCAACTTATTGAATATGATTTTTAGAAAAAGGTGCAATTTCCGAAGTTGGGTCCTTAAATGCGAGCAGGTGCGTATTTCATCGGGACAGGAGTATTTTTTAGGCTTCAAATTTTTCATATTCTATTATCATAATCATCAGTATTTCAATCCTAGGATTGGTTTACTGCAGCCCCCCATTCTACTATATTTAATGTCATTTCCCTCAATCCTTGATACCCTCTCTGTTTTATGTCCTTTTTAATTTGTCCTATGTACATATCTCCTGGTCTTCCTCGTGGAATCTTCCCTTCTATTTTTCCTTTTATTATATTCCTACTCAATCTATTGTGCCTCAATGTGTGCCCAATCCATCTATTTCTTCTTTGCCGTAGAGCTCTCCATATGGTCCTATCCTCTTCTGCTCTTCTAGTATATACTTCCTCGTACCTTACTTTGTCTGCCCATTTAATCTTCAGCATTCTCCTCTAGCACCATGCTCCAAAGGCTTCTATCCTTCGATAGACCACTTTTCCAATATTCCAAGTCTCGAAGCCATAGAGCGCCATGCTTCACACGAAAGTCTTGACGAATTGCTTCCTTGTTTCTAGCCTTAGGTTCTTTGAACATACGAGAAATTGCCTCTTCTTCATGAATGCGTTCTAGCTTAGGCTGGTATTCTTCGCTTGATGTCGGTCGAGCTTCTTCCACCCCATGTTATGCTGCTGCCCAGGTAGATGAAGGATTCCACTTGCTTTATATTCACCCCTTGAATTGTGATATTTGTATTCAGCTTCTCTCTTCCGCACACAAGGATTTTAGTTTTCTTCCTGTTGATGTTCATATAACATTCCCCCTGTACTTGATCCATAGCAGTTACAGTTGCTTGCGGGTCCTTTCGCGTTTCCGCCACAACTGCGATGTCATCTGCAAACCGGAGCATGTTGATTTCCTCTTTATTTACCTTGACTCCTTTGATAACCAATTCTTGTTTCTTTTATTGCCTCTTCCAGGTATTCGTTGAATATTGCTGGCGAGAGGTTGCTTCCTTTTCCTACTCCTTTGTTTATTTTGACTTCTTTTTTTCCTCCATTTTTCGTTTGAATTTTGTAACCTGGATCATTTTGAGGTGATGGCTAATTCTTCTGTCGTTGTAGTCCATTCCAAGCACTTCTAGTATCTTGAACATCTTGTTCCATTCGACGTTGTCGAAGGCCTTTTCCAAGTCCACGAATGCCACATATAATGGCTCATTTACGTGTCTCATTTTTACGGCCAGAACTCCCAAGCTGAGAATTACCTCTCTTGCTCCTCGGTTTTTCCTGAAACAGAATTGGTTTTCTGAGAGGTTTCCAAATATCCTTCCTTCTATTCGTTATAGAGAGTTCAATTTTGGGCATCGGTTAACTGGCACGATTTGGTAAGCTATCGGAGGCATTCGGTTTGATATTAGTGAAGACGCTTGAAATGAAAGAATTTAATGAGTTAGCCTTTTCCAAACTGCTGGTTACTCTTTCGCCTATATCATTTTTGAGTGAATTAACAGTTGACATATTTCCCTTGAACTTGTCTGACGTATGACCAAAATGCTTTCGGATTCTCTTTCAAAATTTCCACTATCCTTTTCCTTTTGAATTCGCTTAAAGCTTTCCGAAATTCATTCTTGGCATTTGCCCTGGATATATTGTAATCATAAGTGATTACATTTTTATTGCCGCTGGAGATATGATCCCAAATATTTTTCATCTTGGCGTGACATTGCCTCTGACGCCGCGGTGCTTTTCTAAAATCCGCGTTGTACCATCTAGGTTCCGTGTTATCTTTTATAAATTTTCTGGGAATGAACTTGTTGACTCCTGAGCGCGTGATCCCAAGGAAGTGTTTCCCACGTATCCTCAGTATTTCGGTGATAACTACCTTTCTTAAAACTAGCAAATTGATTCTGTAGCATGCACTTTAGGCCATTGTACTTCCCTTCTTCAAACAAGTTAATTTTTCTTTTAGACTTATTTCGGATCCCATATAGGGAAAACTTAGTATTTATATCCCTGAGGTCACTAATTCCTATTATAGTTTTTATATAAAGTTAGGACTTTTTCGGGAATATTCTTTGCTAACAAATCAGGAATAATATCGCCTTAAGTTGGCGAAATGACGAGTTTATGCAATGAGTTCAACGTAAAAGAATTCAAGAGAGATTTGCAGACATATTTGTTTTTACCTCGTTTTAAAACTATATTTGCTCCAGTCAATGGATGGGACATTGAAATCTTCAACGATGTTGACATGAGAAACCTTTGATTTGCTGATCTAATCCTACTATTGAATTGTCCATAGAGTTTTCCATTTATTCAGAGTGAAGTAACAATATTTTTTTACGACGAACAATTTTCTTGAAAAGCTGAAGACATAAATCGAACTATCCATATTAAATAGTTGATGTGCTACAGGGAAAATTAAATATTCTACTCGTATCAAAAAGCACTTTCGGGTCAATGTTTTTGTTCATGTGGCAGCAAAATACCAACTATTCACTGGAAAATTTACCCTAGAACTAAATGCACTTTTAGTTGAATTTTCATTAGTATTCCATTACTAGGTTTACATACAGGGTTCGACGCTTAAAGCAGGACAAGCAGGCGTTTCCTCCAATGAGAATTCCTCGCCGGATTAGCGAAACCTTCCCCAGACTTCTCCGAGGCATTATACTTAGCCACAATATCGTAAACCTGTGGATCTGTGGGGTACCAGAAGAATCGAACTATTTCGAAAAATAACGCCCAGTAAAAACACTTTCGATAATAGCGGCTCTTCGATTGTACTCTGCACTTTTACGAAACATCTTGGCCATTTTGAAGTTATGACTGTTTACTAGATGCCTATAGATTTCAAGAACGCCAGTGGAACTACAATATGGCGGGAAATTCCAATTGAAATTTGTTCGGATTTAAGCGCCTCACCCATAGACTCATTAAAAAAATAAATGGTCAATTGATTGATTTTTGAATCCGTAATTTGTCGCGTGTTACTTCGCCGGGAGTAATTTTAAAAATGGGCCATCAATTAAAAGTTGCCTAGCAACGGACATTCGGGTGGAATCGTAAGTCTTGTGCGGATTCTAGAATGATCGACCAACGAGGAAAGGGCAGGAACAGTATAGGGATGTTGGACGGGATGAAGGGAGGAAGGAAGTACTCATAGATGAAGAAGGGTTTGATGTGGAGTAGGTTACTAGATTGTGTTTTGCTAGGAGTCACAAAATATTTATTTGTGATCTACTCCATTCCACCTTCCCCATCTTTTTCATGCTTGTATTTATATGCCTTCCAACCCTTATACTTATATCTAAACTGGTTGACACTGATATAGTATTCGAATGAACTGCAGTGTGATAATAAAATTTCCTGACTTAATTGTAACGAAGTGGTTGCTGTTAGTACTCTTTAGCATATTCATATCTGGACCAACAAGACCTACGAATGTTCCTGCTTGGTGAATGGA
Source organism: Hetaerina americana (assembly GCF_022747635.1). Lineage (NCBI taxonomy): Eukaryota > Metazoa > Arthropoda > Insecta > Odonata > Calopterygidae > Hetaerina > Hetaerina americana. Next base: position 126,118 of record NW_027287516.1, read on the forward strand.
AAGCTACAAGCCATAGTTTTCATCTCCGATAGCATACCACTTGATTCCTTTTGACTTGTGGTGGCGGGTAACATCAGGAACATCACCCCATCTCTCCACTCTTATTTTCAGAATCAACTGCACTGCATTCAAAAGAAATGAATGCCATATTATTGTTTTACTCTGAGATTGAATTTGTAGTTGTTCATAATTCAGAATAACAGAAGAATAGGAAAACCAAGCATGAAATAAAATGTGAAATTCTTGAAATTTTTAAAAATTAGTCAACATAATCAATTTTTACTTTACATTTTTAGCCTCAATTGAAAAATTACAACTAATGGTGAGAGATATAAGTATTTAGTTTGCTCACAACATATGCACTGTATTTATGTGCATATACTCTACCAGTTTACGCTTAGAAGCAGAATTACAATTTTTCAACAAAAATAATTGAAAACATATTATCATTTAACTTATTCAAGTTAACTTTCACTGGGTCAAACTTAGAAAATCTGATTCTTAATGTGCTAACTCCTTAAAGTTCTAACCAATAATTAGTTTGAAAAATTTTCATTTATTCTACATCTGAATATAAATACTCTAGTTATTCTGCATCATAAATTCAATACCAGTAATGATCTGCATTGACAAGATATTTTATTCCGCGTTCTTTGACTACTTGCCGAATGGATTGAAATTTATATATTTATTATCATTGATATAAGTTAAACCTATTACTTTAAGATTATTTCCTCTCGTAAATAAATAAAATGTTAATCTGCTTAGATTTTATTTAAATATAAGAAGTTTTATATTAACTGGGAAATAAAACTTGAGTAGAATTTAAAAATGTTATTATAACATCTAGTGCACCCAAGGAACTTGTTTTGGCTGGGATTAATTTTCCCAGCATTGAACTCTGCTTCAAGTTGATGAAATCAAGCAATTTAAATAATTGCTTACCCAGAAATGATATACTACTTGTTACCAGAATGTTCGTGGGAAGATGCTGTTTGGTACAGGGAGCATCTTCACTTTTGTGTAAAACTTCAGTCAAAAGAAGTACTGTTTACATGTAAGTGTATACAGCATTTTAGGATGCATTGAAGTTAATGATTGATGATTTATAAATCCTATTTGATGCACAAAAGCATAAAAAGGCGACACAATCTTGAAACTCACCCAATGATCGTGCTGTTCGAAATGTTACCAACAGCCAAAATATGATCTGTTGTGCACTTGCCCTTGACCTGAAATGTTCCATTGCAAATAATACCAGTTTATTTACATGATTTTAATGAATACCTGCATTGACAAACAGGTGAAAGAGGACATTCAACCATAAAACTGTAGGAAGAATTTTTCAGCAGGATAAGAAGAAATAAAAATTAGGATGCATTGACAGAATTAACTTGAAAAAGACTTGAAATCATATGACCAACAAAATGTAATTTACATTTCTTTTTATTATTCCTTATTCTTTTAATTTTTCATCCAAGTTATTTATATTAATTTTATCACAATAACAATATACAATATACCATATGCCTTGGTAACCTCAACACTTTTCATCAAAATTATTAATCTCTTACTTTTAGGGGAGAGTGTTATTATAAAATCCATTTTATGCTGAACTATGTACACAAGGATTACCTGTATATATACATAGATATACTGTCCAATCAGAGTTATAAGTAAATTTCATATAAAAACCCTGAATTGAACAAATAGCACAACTAAAATGCTTCCTTTATAAAGACATTCTAACTGTAATGAGGACTGTAAAATCAATAACATCTTTTCCATCTGAGATATCAAATGGTTCCAACAGCTGGAACCGCTGTGACTTAGGGTCCACATCCACTTTCAAAGTCTTTCCATCAGTAGGTGGGGCTTGGTATGTGTCCATGCCAGGATAAAATCTACTCTTTGGAAGTTCATCAACAAAAGGTTAATCCAAAAGGAACTCCTTACTTACAATATGTCATCATAATTATAGCAATGGATTGATGCAATTCCAGGGACAAAATAGATGCAAAATGCAGTCCACACATATCAACTCATCTCTTCCACCATCTTTTCCCTTTAGTTAATCAGTCTGTGGGTTGAAATACAGGGTACCAGCAATGAATGGGGCAGTCATGAACTCGGGATATCTCACAAGTGCATGCGTTTGTGGGTTGGCATCATTACGACCGGTGAAGTTCCTATTATATGAGGTCACAAATGTGTTCTTCTCTCCCTTCTTTACATCCTTCCTGTTCCACTGACCAATATATGGACCACAGGAATTAGCTAAAACCACACCTCCAAAGTCTGACAATGTTTGGGCCTACAATGAAAAAAGTAATAAGAAAAATAAAAAATCAGTTATGTCATTTTATTAATTGAACAACCGTGCATACTATTCATATCTGCTACACAAAATAGCACAGGTGACCTTAGACCTTCTGATAAATTTGGATAAAAATAGCAATGAGTTTCCCACTCAGACTCAAAAGGAACAGATACTGCTCGGATTACATTTTGCATTGATTCTACCCTTGGGCCAATATGGCATGGGTTACCTTACCAGGAGCAAATATCATTGCTCTCACCGACACGGATCTAGAGGTCATTTGACGAATATATTAGGCAAGGAAAAGATTAGCTAACTAAATGTATGACCTACAATTCCATCATGTTCAATGGTAGCTCGGACCCAGGTGTCTCATTGAAAGGAATTTTAGATTTGAGACCATGCTTCATGGCTTGCTTCACAAGGCTTGTACAGCAACCCATGTTCTCATTGCTGGAATATGGGCAGCTACCAATCAATCCTATCCATAAAGAAAGAATACATATCATCATAGACATATATTTAAGGGCACCCACTATTTACCATTAAACATTCCTTGAAACTATGACTTAAAATTAAGCCCATGAGCATTTATATCAAGAAGTATGTCATGGAATAATTTCACTAATAATAATCAATAATAGATATGTACTTTGGACTCAGATTCGAACATTTAACTACCATTTAACTAACCATTTAACTAACATTTAAATAACATTTAACTATCCATTTAAATAACATTTAACTAACATTTAACAGCTAATGCACCCCACATATGAATTTCATATATTTATATGGCAATTCCAGAGACAAATAATTAATTTTAAAAGTTAAAATAATTATCATTAGCAGCAGCAAACTGATTTAGGGTGGGTTTTTAATTTAACTGAGGAGTATGACCAAATTTACAATAGGTGAAGTAAATTTCTATGTGCATCGGAGTATACAATTATTATGAAACCAAAGCGTTTATAGGGTGCCCTAAAAAAGGATATTTCACTGATCGCTCTGGGGGATCCAATTAAAATCTCATACTTGTCGTGAAAATTATGGTGCAACATATCAACTTTAATTTAAAGAGGCCAGTCATTCCTTTTGGCTGCATCACCAAGCTTAGAGATGGGATGAGTCAGATCAGAAGTGAAGGGTCCATTCATATGTGGCTCCAATGCACTAAGATTAATTTCAAGGACCTATGAGGAAGATATGAATGAAGAAGTTAACAGATGGATCGCCCAGTTTCAGCAATGGTATGGTGTAATTGGAACAGAATAAAGACCAAACGATTGCCCTTTCCTCAAGATAAAATATTATTATTATTATTAAAACTCACATGTGCAGATAGACAATGTCTGGTGGAACAAAAGTACCAAGTATTGCAATCAAACTTGCCTTGGAAAATAGCATGACATCTCAAATCCAATCAGTATCACATAAGATGATAAATAAAATCAGTCAAATAAAAACAATACACTTCCAAGGAAACTTCCAAACACCGATCTACAACACAAATTGCTCTCTATTTCCAAAAAGGATTTGATATATCACGTCATTGTCAGGTTTAGGACCAGAAGATAGTAAAATATAGAGAACTTCATTAGTACGAAGTTTATATTTATCGGAAAATTGCTATTTCATATTTTGTCATAAATTAGCAAATGTATATTAAATAAATTGGGGTAGTAATACAGATGTCATGTATAAATTTGCAAGGCCAGAAATTTAATCAAGTTGCTCTGTATGCTTATTCTTGCTCTGTATCGTGTTATCTGCATTCTAAAATAGTGTAGATCCTACACTATTTTAGAATGTATCAAAATATTTTATGATATAAGAATAACAAGCAGGAATTTACAGAAAATATCAATAGCATATGACAAATTCCAAAGAAACTGCGGGAGATACCGCAACAGTAACTTTTTAACGGAGTCATCCGCTAATGTGCATTTCAATGCAACAATTTCAGAGTGTAAAAATCATTCGCCTTGACTGGGATCCCAGTCAAGGCGAATGATTTTTACACTCTGAAATTGTTGCATTGAATAGCATATGAATTTATAATTCTGGCTTTTAGCGGGTAAGAAGAACCTAAATAACAAATTTCCTTCATGCTTATCATCTTAAGTGCTGAGCCAGAGAGGGACAGATTGGTCAAGACAATAAGATATCATGGTAAAAACCTTTGGAACATATGGCTATTTAATCGTGAAAATTGCAGTTTGATGTGTAATGAGATCAAAATTCATGATTTTATGCATGTATGATTTAGTTAAGATTCCTTGTTAAGAGACCTCTGAATTCCAATGTACTTACTAAGAGAGAAAATATATGCATAGATGGAATTTCTCTCACCAACTAAATGCCACTCGGTCATTTATGTTATGGGATCATTGAGATCAGCATATAAATAATTAATAAAAGGCAAAAAAAATGATGTGATATTAATGCAAGCAAGAAATTAATCCATGATAAATAAAATAAATTAGATTATTAAATTAAATATCCAGCATAAATTACTCCATTGGGGCCTTGAAGCCCCCAAAATTTCAGACTTTAAGAGGACGCCTCGATAGCTTAACTGGCTAAAGCAATCGGCCAGACATTGAGGGATCCAGGTTTAAATCTCGGTCAAGGGGAACGATTTTTACACTCCGACATTGTTGCATTGAAATGCAGACTCGTATTAGCAGATGACTCCGTTGAAAGATACTGTTGTGGCATCTCGTGCAGTTTCTTGGAATCAGTCCATAATACTCTAATACCATGTATTTTAAACCAAAAGAGATAACCTTGAATATAGTCACAATGATATGATTGATAAATGAAATCATCACTGGGAGTTAACAAAGATACAAAAAAATATTACAATATTTTAAAATTAATTTAATTTATTTTTTACATTTCGAAAAAATTAAAAATTTTAATAAGCACATCTTACCAATATTTTTTATGCCAGATTTAGGCATTTCTATTACAATTGTCAATTCACTACATTAAACCAATGGAAAGACTTCTCCTTAGAAGATTCCTGATGAAAACAAAAAGTTCCCGGCTGAATGTGGTCACGGTAAAGGGATTCAAAATTCTGAGCAAAAATATGGCATCAACAGAGATATAACTTTTTTCTTGATTACCTTTTAGTGATCTCCATATCCCTAGAATCCTGATAAACCATTCTTTTCTTGTTATCATGTTTCAAAGTGGTTTAATCACAGAATTAATACTTAATCAATCACAGAGGTGGGCACACACTCACTTGTGACATAAATGTTCGGTATTGGACTTGCTATCCTGCAGTATGCTAAGCCAGCTTGGCCAACATAGTTAACCTGAATATTTTCAGGGCATGATCATTTACAAATCACTCCCGCAATTGAATTTGAACATTTTTCACTATTATACTGGCAGTTGCCAGCGAGCAATTTGCAGTTGGCTTCCTCCATATATGCAAAGCAATCTCTCCAGCCAGTTCCATATGATACTGTAGTCTACAACAAGCAATGATAGCAAATGACATGAAAAAGGCTTAAATAATTTTTACCAACCTGGTCATATGAAGCATTGAAATCAGCAGTTAGAAGAACTTTTGAGTATTTCTTAGATTCCTTAGTAATTTTGGATCTTCCAGTGGCCACCAGACAGTCTTTCATTCTCTAAATATATTGGAATGCTAATGTAGTTGCTCTGATCTCTCCACCAATGTTGCAGATAGTTGCCATGTCTAAAAAAATTGAAGTATCACCATTAAAAGAAATCACTGTAATACTGTAAAGTCTATATCATGGATCATGGCAACTTAAGGTGACCAGCTGTGATGGACTTTGAAGAGGCATAAAAATTTACATGTATGCAGAGCACTAGATGAACGATAATAGCTGGGTGCCAATACCTAATTGTCAATTACTGGTTATCTTTCAGGTGGATTATCTGTCCGTTGCACCGAAACACATTCCCTCCCATTCTATTTGTTCCCACTCCTCTCACATTCGATAGACATTTCATCCTTAGGAAAAATTCTTCCTCTGGGAAACTAAGCATACTACAGCATAATGATAAGTCTCCTAAAACATTGTTCTACGTATGTTAGTAAAACCTGAGAGAGGAATTATGTATGCTTCCTTACCCAGAATATGTTCTTATTTTAGTTTCCTTGGGAAAGATATTTGCCTAATTTTTCTGTCAAAACTATTTGGAAAACATTGGCAATATACTTTAAGTCATCACAATGTATATTTTGAAAATGTTAATAAAACCCTTCTGCAATACATCTTTGGGAGCAGGGGAGAGTAACCATTTCAATTGCTCAGTTCTGCAAGGGATGAGAGGGTTGTGGTAGGGTGGATTGGGTCAAATTAATTCAAAATTGTTCTTCAAACTCACTTGTGAAGGTGATAAGGTGTATTACTCCTGGGCCAAAATATTTGACAATAGCTGCTGTTCCATTTTTGACAGTCAAAATCCCAGCTAACTTAAGAATAATGTCTTTGGGGGAAGTCAAGCCTTTCAACTCTCCAGTCAACTTAACACCAATTACCTGTATGAGTAATGCAGAGGGATTTAATGATACGGAGGTGAGATAACAGCCCCAATAGACTCTTTAAAGGATATGATACAGGGTGCTAATTACCGTGTGTTCAGTTATCTGTGAGCACCTTCCCAATTACTACAGCAGAAAATTAGGGCCCCATTATAATGCAAATGGAATCAATGAAACGGCAATCGTTACAAGAGAACATAAATATTCATATTTGGAAAGACACTTTTGATGGTGGGAAAAAAAAACTATTTTCTCTCAAAAAACTGAACCCAGAGTTTATGCAACAGAATAAGTTATGGCAAAATATTTAAGTGGCTGCTAATTTTACTGGCAATTTAATATGAGGGATATACAACGATATACATTTGAGAATTTCAGTCCCTATGGATTATCAGCCATGACATTAACAGCATCGACACTACCAATGCCAACGTGCAAGCAACCAAGTTAACCACCACTTTGTGTGGGAGAGTCTCTTCCAAACATGAGGAAACCAGGGAAGGCATAATTTTCCAGAATAATCTAGAAATGAAATAAATATAGGACATTCAACATAAGTAATTCAGAATGGCTTGGGTTTACTTTCAACGTGTGCTCAAAATTTTGTATCCTCATACACAATGTAATTTTCACTTCCATCCCGCCCATTTCCTATTTTTCATTCTTAAAAAAAGATGCAAGAATCCTTCATCTACCTGGGAAGCAGTATGACATGGTATGGAAGAAGTTTGACCAATATGAAGTGAAGAATGGGCCAAGCTAAGAGCACATTCATTGAAAAGAGGCAATTATGATAGACTCATACAATATTCAAAGAACCTAAGGCTGGGAACAAGGAAGCAATTCGTCAAGACTTTCATATGGTGCATGGTGCTCTATGGTTCTGAGACTTGGAACATTGGAAAAGTGGACCAGCAAAGAATAGAAGCCTTTGAAACATGGTGCTGAAGATTAAATGGACAGACAAAGTAATGAAAAAGGAAGTATATAGAAGAGCAGAAGAGGATAGGACCATATGGAGAACTCAACGGCAAAGAAGAAATAGATGGATTGGACACACATTGAGGCACAATGGATTGATTAGGAATATAATAGAAGGGAAGATTCCACGAGGAAGACCAAGAGACATGAACATACCTGTACATAGGACAAATGGAGAAGGATGTAAAACAGAGAGGGTATCAAGGATTGAGGGAATTGACATTGAATAGAGTAAAATGGAGGGCTGCAGTAAACCAATCCTAGGATTGAAATACTGATGATAATGAAAAAAGACATGATAAGTCTCACCTTTAACATCCTGCCAGGACTTTTTCAGCCAATCACAAATACTTAAAATTAACTGAAGTTACATTCTTCCTGTTTGTATGATGTCATGAATTGAATGCCATATTTTTCTTTCATGTTCAAGTGGCTATTCTTTTGCTAGTTTATTATAGATATGATACATGTGCTCAGACAATTTCTCTTCATGACTCTCTTGAATTATGACTTTGTCCCAGAAAAATCATGCAATAGAAATACCTAGAATCTATTTTCTCCCTTCAAGTAAAATCATTTTCGTTGAAATTAGTAATCCCATTTAATCTGTGATTCATTATTCAGTTCTTAACATGTTCCTCGAGCTTTTGTTCGTTTGGGAGGACATGAACATAATGCTTTTTTACTCATACCTAAATTTATTGAATAGAAAGAGCTGGGTCAAAACGCTTTACAGCTGTTTTGTTTCCATGATCTGAAGTATTACTCAAGTCTTTAACTTTAGATAAAATGCTGTAAGACTATCTTCTCCCTTAAGACCCCAAGAGGTTCAACTTTTTGTGCAATGCTAAGTTTGTGTTAGTATTTTGATATGATCATAATTGTAAAAAAAGTAAACATTTTGCAAAGACACTCATGCTACTCAAGGTTGAGTTCATGTGGACTCCGGAGATCTAATGTATATGTTAGATGAGGGGCAACATCCCCATTAGCTAAATGCATTAGTTAGGCTGCAGCACCATGTGTGAGATGTAATTGAACAAGCTACACTGTATATACTTAGGATTTTTTTGGAAATTTTTTAGAGATACTTTCATAGCAATATTAAAACTATATTAATTACTATCGACTCAAAACTGTTATATTGTCAAAATTTGTGATAAAAGAATCCATGATTTATCCCTGATGTGGAGAAAAATATGCCGAATAGCAAATTTTTTTTTGCGAATCGGGTTGGGTCACATACAAGGTTTGTATAAAAAGTATCGGGAACAATTATTTCCTAACGTCATTGTGCTTCGCAGCGGGCTAGCGCCGCTTAGGCTCGGCGGCGAGGGATCTGATCCTCAAGAGCGTCAAGCGCCAATCGCCTGCGGGCGTTCCTTTAGGCTATATCGTGTTTTTTATGTACCCCTATCCAATGACTCGGGGCAAGAGCAAACTGCAGCGAGCGATTGAACAGCGGTACGCCATCAAATTGTATGCTTGACCGGATAAATGGCGTACGGAGACGTTGGGTATGATTCGCCGAGTGTTCACGGATGAAATCACGTATAAAACTGCAATTTTTAATGTGGTACAAGCTCTTAAATATGGCCGATCTCCAAAAAAAGGCTCGAATGATCAAACATAGAGTGAAAGTTGTATGAAAGAAACCATGATCATCGTTTTCTTCGACGGCAAGGGGGTAGTCCGCTACTAATTTATACCTTAGGTTCAGACAGTGAATGGTGTTTTTTACCAGGAAATGCTAAAAAAGCTGAAGAGAAGTGTCAACCTGGTAAGGCCAGCCATCGCCTGAAATAAAAAATTGCATCTGTACATGGCACCCAGCCATGCCTGCTCCAAGGTAACCGACTATCTTACGAAAAACGACATCGCGACGATTCCTCAACCCCCTTGCAGCCCCGACTTGGCAGTAACAAACTATTTCCTATTCCCAAAAGTTATATCCTCCCTCAAAGGACACCACCATGGTACTCTAAGGGCCGCCAAAGTAGCTTGCACGCGTACCCTTAAGGATCTTACGGAATCCAGCTACCAAGGAGCCTTAGAGTCGTGGAAAAGCCGCTGGTAAAAGTTCTTCGACGATCAAGAGATGTACTTAGAAGAATTTTGAGGCACTGCAGAAAAATCTGTGTTGATAAAATCTATTTTTCCGAAACTTTTCCCGATACTTTTGATACAAACCTTGTAGGTCAAAGTTATACCATATACCCTTGGAACATAATATTCAGGCTGATTTCAAAACCCATTTCGGAGCAAAGTAAGTACCTTGTTGGGCAGAAAATATGGTAGTTGATATTTTTGTTTTACAAAAAAAATTGAATCTATATCAAGAGATTGAATATCCCTAAATTAAAAAAAAGAGCATTTTATATCTCATTTAAAAATGAAATATCTCATAATTGGCAAAAACAGAGTGATGGAATACTACATGCATGAACTTGTTCGGTTTATGCAGTTTCAAAAATACAATACAATACTCCCTGCTAGTCAAGCAGTGGCAAGACTTCTTTGGAGAGATCAAAAAAGTCCTGCCATCATGAAGCATACGTCAGAAGTTTATATTTTCTTAAAAAAGAATGCCATTTTAAAGCCAGTTAACAACATAGTCCACAAAATGGACTGTACTCGCATTTGGAAAAGATACAATCAAGAATTTTAAACTGCAATAAAGACACCACCCCCGATTCTATTTGTTCTGTCATTTCTGTATATGGAAAAGGATTTTGAGAAAAATTTCACCGTCGGCAATAGAAGTGGATAACCAGCGATCTGTTCCAATAATTGTATCTGCGCCTGTGCTTTGAATGAGGTGATGATATTCTGCCACTTTATTTTTTAAACTTCAGCAATTTGACACCAATACTGATTAATATTTCCTTGACATTACGGTTTTTTGAATTTTTAAAGAGGATCGTCTTTTTATTAATATTGTATCCAATTTCAATGCAACAATTTCAGAGTGTAAAAATCATTCGCCTTGACCGGTCAAGGCGAATGATTTTTACATTCTGAAATTGTTGCATTGAAATACACATTAGTGAATGACTCCGTTAAAAGTTATTGTTGCGGCATCTCCCGCGATTTCTTGGAATATTGAATCCCTCATGAAATATTCCGTCCGATGCTATCTGATTCGTGTTAGATGCTAGCACTGAACCTCACTTCATTTAAAATACATAATTTTTCAAAGAAGGCTTTTGACACCCGCTATTTGGCCAACACGCTGACCTACACTTTAATCAAAAAAAGTCCAGAAGTGCTCGAATATATTACCCGCTGCACACCAGGCGGCCTCAGACGTGTAGTGAACACCAGAACGGTGCAGGGGGTGCGTACCTGATTGGATCGCCGGATGAAGGTCGACGAAGGACGTCCCGATATCCCTGCAGAAAGCAACGCAACCTCCGATTGATGCCTTCCACTCGGCTGCAAACCACAGGTCCACGATCAATCCTCGGGACAAGGCTGCAGATCGAAAGAGCCACATCAACCCCCTCGACACCACTCACTCGCTTCAATTCAGGGTTCCATTCCCTGATGGAATTCAGAATCTCTTCAGATCCGCTGTCGACGTCATAATTGCACCAATCTGGCGAATTATTGTCTTGGTAGTATCGCAATACCCATCCTGAAGTGTGTAACTAGTCTTCCCCGCCAAGTACCTGTCTTATAGCACCCCGCCTCCGATACGGTCACAATGGCCAGCCCACCCCTATCCACTCCACCTCCCGCCGGCCCTCTCATTCGCCTTTCCATTCCACCCCATTCCTACTCCCCCTCCCCCCTACACATCCACCCTAATCACCCGAAACTGAGAACAGGTACTTGGTTGGAGGTCGCTGTTTCCTCTTCTCGCCAGAAGATGGAAGGCTTACATTATTTATCACAGAGAAACTTATTTAGATCGGCACAGCTCTAATATAGCACGCAATTGAGCTGTTCGATTATTAATTACGATTGCTTATCCACCTTTTTATAATTCATACAAAATCATGTCATCAGAGAATAAGGATCATTCGTTAGACGCTCATTGACTTTACCCCTCGCAATGAGGTAGTACGGCAAAGGGCTAGGCTATGTTCTCTTTTCGCTGTGTCGGTATGGCAGGATTACCTTCATTCGTACAAACCTTTCGCCTTTTTGGATTCCCTTCAAGCGAATAAATCTTTCGCCTTTGATGTGCTGTTGTGTATAAGGTAGTGCTTTATAGTGTAGTGTGCTCTTTAGTAGTGTGTTATAGAGTAGTGCCCTCTAGTGTAGTGTCCTATAGTGTAGTGCCCTATAGTGTAGTGCCCTATAGTGTAGTGCCCTATGGTGTAGTGCCCTATAGTGTAGTGCCTTCCCTTGATTGGTTTTTGTGTAAACTGACGAGTCGGGTAGGAAAGTTGTCAGTCATGGAACAGAGCAATGTTCCGCACCTAATGGCGCCGATAGGAAGGCCCGTAAGGTTTACGCGAAAGAGAGGTGGGATCATCACCGAAGACAGGCGACATGAAATGCCAAGCGCGGGCACAGAGGTACAACTGCAGGATGAACTTAGGGGAATCGTGGAAAACTGGGCGGACATCTTCCCGCCATCCAGCAAGGAACGGGTTCCAACCCGTCGGAAGATATACGGCGAGCGAAGTCGAAGTCTACCGGGAAGGATTGAGGCGATGAAGAAGTTCAAGAGTGCGGCATGCCAAACAGAGAGCAGCGGAGATGACGCCGAGACAGCGAGCGAGCCTCCGAGAAAAGCACCACCAGTCACGGCCGTCGCCGAGTCCCAAACCGAGCGACGCCAGCCGGAAGTATTGACGGGAGGGGAACGTAAGGATGAGGAGGCCGGTGAATGGGAGGTGGCGCGTAGACGGCGTCGGAGAGCGCGCCGCAGGCCAGCTAATGTGGAGAATGAGCGTCCAGCAGGTAGGGACCGGGTCCCGAACGAGAATCTCCTCGCCTCCACTCAGCGGCCGCCGACTCGAGGCTCTCAGCGGCTACATCCAGGGGAGATCTCTTGGCAAGAGCGACCGGATCCCCAGCAACAGCGTGTCCATCCTCGAAGACCACTGGCCCCTCTCAGCGAGAACCGACAAAGGGGAAACCGCCCAAACGATCGAAGGTGGGCCCCTCCCAGGGAAAACGCCATGCATCCGGAAAATCACAGGGCGCCCAATTGGGGGCGACCTCCGCCGGGGGAACCTTCGAGATGGTACCAAGAGACGCCGCCTCCGCCCGGCCTCCACCGACCACCACCCGGATTCGCGGCACACCCTGGGGGGCCCCCGGCGGGATGGACCCACACGCCGAGGGGCCAGAACGTAGGTCCGCCAACGGTCCCTCAGGGATATCCTCCGGCGATGCTCAACCCCTTTCCTCCCCCATTTTATCCGAACCTGAACCCATATCCCCTCATGCATCCCTACCTCTTCGCCAACCCTCACCTAACCCCTTACCAGACCACGTGCCAGAGCCACCACCCGTGCATGTACTCTTAGGAGAGACACCCATGAGGCCGCCACCAGCGAACCGAAGGACGGGTATTGCCAGAGTGCAAGACCGCCGCGTGCTGGTTAGCCCCCCGAGGGAAGTAATCGCGAGCTACACCGTACCACCGCCCCCACCGGCTCTTGAAGACCGGCCGGAGAAACAGCTGGGCTGGCTGATTCAGCTAGGAGTGCTGGACGACTCCGACGACGGCCATTTTGAGAGCCTGATGCAGGAGATCACGGAAGAAGCGGCTTCCCTCATCGGAAGAAACCGAAGAGGTGGGCGACAGAATAGGAGTGAATTATCACGGGCTGCGGATGTCGACATTACATTCCTGTATAGAATGAACAAGGGCGGAGCCTTTAGGCGGGTGTGTGGTGAGAGCGACGCGAGGTGCTGCCTAGGCGCGGAGACGGTGGCGCAGCACTTATCAAAAGCGGCCCCTGAAATAAGTGACGCCCCAGCCCCGTCGACAATCCCCCCGATCAACATCCAACCCCAGCCTGGAGAAGAACGCGACCTACTGCGAGGAATCACCGCAGCCGAAGTGTGCGGTCGGCTGAGTCGGGCAAAGGACACTGCACCCGGCCCGGACGGCATCCCTTACAAGTCGTGGCGGTCAATCGATCCGGATGGCATGCTGCTAGCCGCCATATTCAACAGATGCTTCCAGGTGACAAGAGTCCCGGCATCGTGGAAGCATTCAAGGATCGTCCTCCTTCACAAGGGAGGGGAGAAGGGGGACATCGGGAATTGGCGACCAATTGCCCTCAGTCCGACCATTGCCAAAGTCTTCACGGGAATACTGGCGGACCGCATCTCGGCCTGGGCCTATAAGGGGAAGAGGCTTTCCTTCCCCTACCAGAAAGGCTTCGTTCCCGCCACCGAGGGCTGCTTTGAGCACAACTTCATTGCTCAAGCAGCCATAGATACTGCCAAGGGGAAGGGGACTGAGATCGCACTAGCGTGGCTTGACTTGGCGGATGCCTTCGGGTCGATTCCCCACCCCCACATAATCCGTGTACTCGCGGAAATGGGGATGCCAAAGCAGCTGCTGGACCTCATCTCCGACCTGTACACTGGGGCAACGGCTTCGGTCGTCGTGGAGCGGGGCGAATCTGAGCCATTTCCAATTAGGTGTGGGGTGCGGCAGGGAGACCCTCTGTCTCCCCTGCTTTTTAACCTGGCCTTGGAACCCCTGATCAGGTCGGTCCTCGCCCAGCGAGCCCTCGCCGCCTATCCCCTCGGTCCCACATCTGTATGCCTGCTGGCATATGCCGATGATCTGCTGCTCGTCGCCAGAGACTCGGGATCGCTGAGGGCACTGCTGCACATAGTCAAGCAGTCAGCGGACTGGTGTGGCCTCCGCTTCAACGCCAAGAAATGCGCCTCCCTGCACCTGGACTTCAGGGGTGGACGCCAGGGTGTCAGAGACACGGCCTTCTCCATCCAGGGAGGTGACATGAAGCGGCTGGGGGAGGGGGAATCCTACAAATACCTGGGATCCCCTATTGGTCTCAGGGCAGGAGACCAACTGGGTGACCTGCTGGCCAAACTGCGGAAGGATCTCGACTCGGTGGGGAGTAGCGAGCTGGCGCCTTGGCAGAAGATAGATGCTCTGCATACTTTCCTTTTGCCGAGGCTCCACTTCCCGCTGCGAGTCACGGCCACCACGAAAAAGTCACTTGCCCGCACCGACACCGTGGTCTATGGGGCAGTGAAGGAGTGGCTATACCTTCCACAGAGGGCCAGCAGGGAAATAATCCACCTCCCCTCACACCTTGGCGGCGGGGGTTACACACCACTCCCAGTACTCAAGGACTGTCTTGTCGTGACGCAGGCGTTCCGCATGCTAACGTGCAAGGACCCATTCGTCCGCAAGACAGCCTGGTACTCCCTACAGGAGGCGGTCCACCAGAGACTGGGGAAAATCGGAGCGCCGCCTGAGAAGAGGGTGTTATGCGGATACCTGTCCGGGGACGCTGAGATTACGGCAGGGTCCACGGCCGGGGCCACGGCATCCCTATGGTCCCGCGCGAGGAGAGCCACCCGGGACCTTCAAAGGCTGTGCGGGCTGCGATGGGAGTGGAGCGTCTTCCGCCACGATATCTCCCTGCGGCTGAGCAATCCGACGCCCCACTCGGAGACCCTCATCATCCCCTCGACATCCCGCCACAGAGCGTGCGGCTTGATCCGTAGGGCGATCGGGGAAGCCTACCGGCGAAGGCTGGTGGCGAAGAAGGACCAGGGGAAGGCGATGGAAGCTGTCACCAACTCCTGGGACAGCAGCCACTTCTTGTCCACTGGCCGCTTCACCCGTTTCTGCGACTGGCGCTTCATCCACCGAGCCCGCCTAAACGTACTTCCGCTGAACGGCGCACGCAGAGGTGTGCTGAATGCCAGCAGGAAGTGCAGGAGGTGCCGCACCGAGGATGAAACCCTGCCGCACGTCCTCAACCACTGTGCGAGCCACTCTGCTGCGTGGAAACGGAGACACGACGAGATCTTGTCGCTCCTACGGGACGCACTGCCTCCCAAGTGGAAGGCCAGGGTGGACCAAAAGGTGGAGGGTGACCACTCTCGCCTGCGACCTGATCTCGTCGTGACTGAGGTGCCCGGCGGGACGGTGCACATCATCGATGTCACTGTCCCGTTCGAGAACCGACTGGAGGCGTTGCACGCAGCCAGGGCGGCCAAAATGGCCAAGTACGACGATCTGGCCGCGAGACTCCGCTGCCGCCTCCAGTTTAAGCAGGAGGTTCACCTGGGCGCTCTCGTCGTTGGTTCCCTCGGCAGCTGGGACAAGGAGAACGAGCGAATCCTGTCCCGACTGCGAATCCACCGGGGTCGCGTCGCCACGCTGCGGAAGAAGATGGTCTCCGCGGCTGTGAAATGGTCGCGGGACATCTATTGTGAGCACGTTTCCGGGCAAAGGCAGTACGACTGCGACGTGGCCACAACGACTGACGCCGATTGTCTTGTTTGAATATAATATTGTTTTTGTATGCATATTTATTGTCTGTTCCTCATGTCCTCCGTATGGAGGGTGAAATGAGGTATGTATTTCTGGCTAAGCATGCTAGGTTTTATACAAAATATTTATTATTAATAAATGTTATTAAAGAGGTTTCCGTGGAGGAGTTCCTTATGTCGTAACGACAATTTTTGTTGGTGCCCAGCAGTAATCATGTTGGGCCAATAATTAGGTAATCACAGTTCTTTAATTAAGACTTCTCGATGCTGAAGAGAATTCAACGTGTACTGCGCTCTCTATTTAGTTACCAAGTTTCTAATGACATAGACTTAGCCTTAGCAATCTCTCCTTTAATTTCTTCAATTCAATCCCCACGCTAACTTGAGCTCTTCACTTTTATCGAATAGATCTTTACTCCAATTGGAATAAGACCACTTGTTCCTATTGATGCAAGAAAACACTTCTCATGTTCACATGCTGTATAATTTTCTTTCTAAATGGAATGCGATTACAATTTTGAATATTTCACCATATTTCTTTTTTTATACTCAACCAGAGGGAAAAATTAGCTACCATTAAAAAGTGCCACCATTTTGGGAAGTTATGTGCTTCGTATTGAATTATGTTCGCAAATTAAATGTTTAGATATTATGTAGGCTTGTGATTCGAAAAATATACTATTATTATTATTCCATCATCTTCGGAAAAAAGTTTTTAATATGTTCCTAAAATTATATCGTCATAGTTATCACATTCGTAGTTTCAGGTAAAAGTAATTAATTTATATATATAAATGAAGATACTGTATTAATCTATCCTTTCATCGACAATCTGTCTGAATTTAAATAAAATTCAGGAATTAATGGCTAAGGAATAAAAATAGACGCTGAAATGGCGTTTGACGGCCAACAATCTACACATAAAAGGCATATATGATTCGTTGTTTATTGCGGCGCCGCTCGGGGCGGAGGCGCCACAGAGTGACGGAGGCGTATTCCATGACCTCGGTGCTAATAAGTGGCGAGCCTATGGAAAGAAAATTTGGAACGTAGTCTCGTTCCAATGGGTGTATAGATTATTCGATGAAAGTGAAGAGGAAAACAAGGTTCCAGTGAGCGTGAGGGTTTGAACGATTGAGTTGAAGAAATTAATTAAAAGAGATATGGCCAAGGTAAGTCAATATTAATTAGAAACAGAATAACCGATGTAAACGTTGAACTCTCACCAGCCGAGAATAATAGAGTATGCTGTAGTGTAGCGAATTGTGATAACCTAATTATTGGCCCAACTACTGTCAGGCAACAAAAATTGTCGGTAAGACATGAGGAATTCCTTCACGGAAACCTCTAATAACATTTATTAATGATAATAATATTATACAAAGCCCAGCATGCTGCGCCAGAAAGGCATCCCTCATATCGCCCTCTATACGTAGGACATGAGGGTAGAGGATAAATAAATTCTACTTAAAAACTAAATATCACATGGAAACAAGAATAATTAATCGCCGTCAGCTGTCGCGGCCACGTTGCAGTCGTACTGCCTTTGCCCAGACACGTGCTCACAGTAGATGTCCCGCGACCATTTCACAGCCGCGGAGACCATCTTCTTCCGCAGCGTGGCGACGCGACCCCGGTGGATTCGCAGCCGGGACAGGATTCGCTCCTTCTCCTTGTCCCAGCTGCCGAGGGAGCCAACGACGAGAGCGCCCAGGTGAACCTCCTGCTTGAACTGGAGGCGGCAGCGGAGTCTCGCGGCCAGGTCATCGTATTTGGCCATTTTGGCCGCCCTGGCTTTTGGCCTACCTGGCTGGTAAGTCAATAATTAATTAGAAACGGAATAACCGATGTAAACTTTGAACTCTCACCAGCCGAGATTAATAGAGTATGCTGTAGTGTAGCGAATTGTGATAAACTAATTATTGGCCCAACTACTGTCAGGCATCAACAAAAATTGTCGTTGTGACACGAGGAATTCCTTCGTGGAAACCTCTGGTAAACCCGTTTGTCTTCACGTAAACCTGCCTGAATTAATCTATCGAAATGAGAACCTAGCCTAGCCCTTTGTCGTACTACCTTCTTGCGAGAGATAAAGTCAATGAGCATCTAACGAATGATCCTCAATCTCTGATAACATGATTTAATATGAATTATAAATAGATGGATCATCAAATGTAATTAATAATCGAACAGTTCAATTGCGAACTATTTCACACCTGTGCCGATCTAAATAAGTTTCTCTGTGATAAATAATTCAAGACTTCCATCTTTTGGCGAGAAGAGGAAACAGCGACCTCCAACTATGGACCTGTTCTCAGTTTCGGGGTGATTAGGGTGGATGTGTAGGGGGAGGGGGAGTAGGAATGGGGTGGAATGGAAAAGCGAATGAGAGAAGGCCGGCGGGAGGTGGAGTGGATAGGGGTGGGCTGGCCATTGTGACCGTATCGGAGGCGGGGTGCTATAAGGCAGGTATTTGGCGGGGGTGGGGGGGAGAGATTAGTTACCCACTTAAGACTTGCTATTGCGAAACTACCGATACAATAATTCGCCAGATTGGTGCTATAGTATGACTGTGTTTGCTGTCCAATGTAATGCTTACCAGGTCACCTGAAAAGTAGGCGTTAACACACTCGCCTCTCATTAGCATCCTCGCGAAGTTGAGTTAAATACCGAATAGGACCACGTGTAGCGGAGAGGAGGAGCACCCCCCGCCACACGCCCTTGCGGCGGCTTGCGGGGTATTATGTAGATGTAGATTTGTAGAAAGTTGTTATGGTAAATTTAATAGAGTATCCAAAATATTAGAGGAGCTAAGCTATGAATCACTTACGGAGGGAAGGTTAAATTACATCTACACATTACCACGCAAGCCGGCGTGGCGGGGGGTGTTAGGCTTCGACCCGTATACTCGAATAAAACGTAAAAATAAATAAAAACTCAATCTTTTATGCTATGTGTAACCACCCCCTCCACGCACCCTAGCATTGTCTCGTTGAGTAACTTTTACGACAAATTAAGCGAGGGTCAGCGCGAGTGATGCATACAATTTGACTCTGTAGTCATTCGTAAGATACGTTTATTTGCCGACGATGCAGTGGTTTACTGTGATGTCCATGATCCTGAGGACACATCAGCCTAGTTAGATGACCTCAATGCTATACAACGGTGGCGCGACACTTGGCAATCAGAATTAAACTTTAAAAAAGTGCGCTGTCATAAATATTAGGGAAAGAGCAATTCCCTCCCGAACGCCTACTGCATTGTGAACACCGCAAAGGAATGTGTAGACTCAATGAAACACCTAGACGTTACCCTTACTCACGATCTCTCCGGGGTGAAACACATACGGGGAATATGTGGAACCTCTAACAAAAAATTAGGATTTATTAGAAGAGTACTTGGTAAATGTGATGAAAAGACCAAAGGGAAATATTTATCTTTCCCTGGTTAGGCCTCATTTAGAATGTGGTGCAGGTATATGGGATCCTCACGAAGTTGGATTAATTGCCAAATTGGATCGCGTGCATCATAGAGGCGCTAGATTTGCAAAACTAGTTTACTTTGTTATGATAAACTTGGGAGCGAATCCAAAATATTAGAGCAGATAAGCTGGGGATCACTTAATGGAGCGAAGGTTAAATTACGGATTTTATCTCTTGCATAAATTGAAGGGATTTCTCTTAAGACTGTCTGAAGGCTGTCTAACGATAAGGGATAACATTGTCCGACCGCGGTAGCGGTAAAAATACTCGGAACAAAATTAGTCTGGTGTGTATTCACCCCCTACCACTCACCCTACTGGTAGCTTGCCGGGTACTGAAATATCCAAATACCTAAATATCAACCAATATGCCCTAGCACCAGGGCAGCCATTTACAAATATTGTCACTTTTGAACGCTATCAATTAAAATTGCGTCATTTACTACCGAATTCATACCATAGGAATTATTTGTTATCCAAATGCGAAAGCCACGCGAAGAGCTATTCGACAAGAATGGCCGCAATGGTGCCCGAATCGCGCAATTCGTAAAGATGACCGACACAATGTCACCTAGCAACCCAAAAGTACATCGGTAAAACGAAGGGTCTTTGTTTATTTGTGCTTCGTATGCATGCATGTAAATATTTGCGAATTTCTCAATATATTACCTGTCCGTAGGTCGAAATGCGTTCCTACTTCCCCGCCCACATATCCTCCGCCTTAAAGACTTCGATCCATGTATGTGTATGGCAGCTCTGTGTGTATCCATAGACCCCTTGAGTACAATTTTCCCATTTCATCCCTTAATTCACTTACATGCACCCCTCGCCTTACTCAAACCTTTCATTACCACCACCCTAAAGCTCTTTAACACCCCTCACCCCCTACCGCCCTCAAATCCCCTGCTCTTCCGATACCCTATCTCACTCTTATTCAGTTATGCCGTCAACTCCATCCCGTCATCTCATCTCCTTCTCCCCGCCCCTGCGTCATTACCCCGCAACCCTCTCTTTCCCACCCCAAAGCGGCACGATTCCGCCTTCCCTTTCCTCTCATCACCCGCAAACCTCCTTAGCCGCGGAATTTCTCACAAGAAAAATAATAATCCCGCCCCCTTTATCCCTCCCCCGTCGCGTCCTTGGAAATCTTACGCCAACTAAGATGCCTTACCCATCCCTTCTGCCATCCCGCCCTATCCTCTTTTCCTCGCTCGCTATTCGTCCGCAATGCCGCTGCCATTAATGTAATGAACATTCCAGACCGTTCGTAATTTTGTAAAAAATATTTCCCTATTCCACTGAATGCGAATGGGGGCACGCGCAGATCGAAAATCTCAAGATGATGTTGCCTGAAAGAATAATAACTGTGTCCTCTCTGTTACCTTGAGGGGATTTCTTGCATAAAATTACGTATCGATTAACATTTTTGAACTCGACTGTGCTTGCATTAACAAGCATCGATCTTTCTGATAAGAAAACACATCGACTGTAAGATATAAGTTAATCATAAAATTTTTCGCGAAAATAATTCAATTTTAATGATCACCCCCCCCCCCTCATGGTTAACTTGGCGACTACTCTTATTTCAACTATTTCTGTTCAAGACGCACGCACTATTTAAAAAAATAAGAAAGTTTTTTATTATTTAAAAATAATATTTTGTCTTCATCTAGTTATATTAAGGCGTATTCCCACAACGTTTTCTTAGATATTTGCAAGCTAAGTTTCATAGTTCATTAAATCTGTTGACATAGTGCTTCCAAAATTTTTCGAGTCAACTATACTCCATAAACCCATACTCAACGCTCGCAAATCGATAGCTTTCAAATAATAATCAAATTCATAAAACAAAATAGCCAAATGAGAAACATTGAAATAATTAAATTAAAAACAATGACTAATCAAATATTTATTAATAATCAAACAATGAATAGTTTTCGTGTCACATTTATGCAAAGGACTTAATGTACGATAAAAGAACCTAAGGTGAAATTATACTTTTTATGTAAAAATAAATTATAAAAAAATAATTATAAGAAAGCTTTTTTAGAAGTTTACTTGCCATTTTTTACTTAACTTAAGCAATAATACAACATGAAAATTTTCAATTTATTATAATAGAATAACCAATCATGTCCTGTTAAAATTATTTAAACAATTGAGTGACTATTGATTATAGTTTTTCATGGTCTAGAAGTCATTTAAGGAGATTCTATTGCCTAATTTAATAACATATTTCCATCAAATAAAATTTTAATGAGATGGATGGGCTTGGTGACCTGATACCAGTTTTCCAACGTCCGGTTTAATGTCACTTAGCAGGAGTCTTAAATCACCGCATTCACGAACCTGAAGTATGTTTCTCTGCTTGGAATAAGCTGAATGACTGCACTGAAACCGCGTTCCACCAAATATGAAGTCGGAAATACAAGGAGGAGTTTATTAACCACCATCCATTATGCTGGATAACGATCGGAAACCTCCTTCTGAAGCCAAAACTCTTGATAATTTATCTTTAACTTTTGTTTCAATTCAACGTCATTTTGTTGTCCAATTAATTCTTCCTCAAATACTTCAACTTCCTCAATATCTACACCCGGATTTATCATTCAGTATGGAATTCCCAACAAAATGAGATCCTCAAATCGCTGCGTCGTATTTTTATGCAAGGTGGCTAAATGGTCACAAAAGACTCTCAACTCATCATCACCCATACCAGCTTTGCTCTTTTTAGCTTAAGCATGGAAGGAAGTGATTAAGCTCAAGGCGATCTATGTTTTGCTTAAATAAAATCAACTAGGAAATAAACAGCCACCATAGATTTTGCCTTTATAAGACTAGTACCTTTTCCCTACAGTTGTAAATTCATTTCATTGAACTTTGCAAATAGTTCAGACAAATATGCTACGTCACTCACAATCTCTTTGAGGCTGTCGCTGAGAAAAGCATCTTTCTCCTCAAAAAACTTCACGAGAGTGTTTAAGAGATTATAGAAGCGCCTTATGCCATTGCCTGTTGATAGCCAACGAACTTCCGTGTGTACTAGCAAACGTTGGAAATCTTCGTCGTTCTCATCACACGACTCTCGAAAGAGTCGATCATTAAGAGCATGGGCTTTGATTTTGTCAAACGCTGTAATTACAATGTTTATGGACTTGTGAAGGCGATCACTCCATATTTTAGCCACTAGATGTTGTCGGTGACTGACACAATGAATAGCAAAAACATTTGGCATATATTTTCTCAAGTATGCAATGCAACCATGGTGACGACCAGTCATTGACGGAGCTCCGTCAATCGAAACATCAAGTATGTTAGACAAAGCGGATTATTTTATCCCTGAAGAACTGCTCTACGATACGAAATATTCACTTTCCTTTAGTGTCAGTTTCTAATTGCCTTGCAAACATCAACTCTTGAAGTAGATTTTTATATTTAATAAAGTGTACGTAAGCTAGAAGCACAGATTCATTACCTGGCAAAGTTGACTCGTCCAACTGGAATGCAAATTCTGTCGTTTTCAGGATGCTACAGAATACATATATTCCACATTTTAAGCCATTTCATCTATTCGTCGTTGAACTGACGTATTGTTCATGGGGAATAATTTTCATTGTATCATATGGTGGCTAATGTAGAACAGTACTCAGGACTTTACTTGCTGCTGGTAAGATGAGTTCTTCACCAACTATCCAAAATATTAGAGCAGCTAGGCTGGGAATCACTCAGTGGAGCGAAGGTTAAGTTACAGATTGAAGCTCTTGCATAAATTGGAAGGAGGTCTCTTTAGTAGTGATGTTGAACATGTACTATTGCCCCCATCGTACTACGGTATGGGAGATCATGTTAATAAAATTAGAGAGATTAGGTGCAGAACAGATAGATTTAAGATGTCATTTTTTCCACCAACGCTAGGGAGCAAAATAGCATTGTTCGACCGCGGTAGGGTCATATTCAGGCCAAAATTAGTCTCGTGCGTATTCACCCATTACCTCAAATTTTATCGACGACACTGTTTAGAGAGAAATGGCGACTTCCGTCAACGGTGCAACTGTGAAGGATAGAACAGAAAATACAGAAGGATTGCATTTGTTGCTTTTAACGGGAGCGGAATATCAAAAGTGAATCATTATTATCGTTATCCCATCAGATAGGAAAATCTATTTATGAACTCAGGGCTTAATTACTGTTACCTTGCTAAGACCAGCGTAAGAGAAACATCCTAAAACCATTATTTAATCACAAACTGTTTCAACCTTCCCTGATACGATGGTTGCTATTTATATTTACAGTCTAATAAAGAAAATCTTTCGTTGCCGCTTCTTTTTCCGTATTTCGCAAAGCACTTCTGGCAAACAAATGCTCGTGTACCACTCGAAATTCTCGGTTGCTCTAACGATACGGTTGCCACATTTCCAGTTATTCTGCAGAATAGATTTTGTCGGCTTTGACTCGTCTTCAAAGACCCATTCTGTGGATTGCTGTTTTGTTTCGGGATCATACGCATAGATCCAAGATTCTTCACCTGTTTAGATGTTATGCACAGATTTTGATTCACTTTGATTGTATTTCTTGAGTATTTATTTGCACCAATTGGCACGAGCATCTTTTTGAGATTTTGTCAAATTATGCGGGATCCAAATCGCGAACAAATATTTTTCACGGCTAAATGTTCATTCAATATCTTATTGATGCTCGTCATACTATTCCCCAAGGATGCCTCAATCTCACGATAAGTCACATGACGATTTTCCTTTACTAGTTCTTGCACAGCATCAATGTTTTCTGGCATAACAGCTGATTTTGGACGACCCTCACGACTTTCGTCGCTGAGCGAACGGCGGCCATGATGGAATACGTTATATCAGCGTTTCACAGTGGCAAAAGAGATGGGGCTTCATCGCCAAAAGTGGAAGTAAGTTGATCGATCCACTCCTGTCCTCATAATCCACTTAAAAAGTCCTAAAAATCATCGCACGAAAGCGTTCACGAGTTAACTCAATTTTTTCGCCGAGACAAAATTTTCGAGTCATTTTAAACAACACAAGTTATGGTCAAACGAAAAAATGTTCGGAAGAATGTTAGCGCTAAAAAGGTCAAAATTTCAGATGGAAACCGCAGATCCAAAGCGCCTAAAGCGCTTATTGTTGTCACGGCTAGAAATATAAATAACAACCCCCGTATTCCATTTAAAATACCAATTCTTTTACATCCTCCACCTCGCTTTTCCTGAATTCTCCCCCTCTCTACAACCACTCGTCCTACCCTCCCATGCAACATTCTCCCAACAATAAATTCCCTATCCTCCCCTCTTGGGCCTAGAACTTATGTATTCCTATGCCTTGCTTTCCGTCCACATTATTTGTTATCCATCTTTCACACGACCGACATCTTGAAAAACTCCAATCTATACATATAGTATATCTCATTTTTCAACGACCAAAATGTGGATTCTAATATTAATACGCCACACACATTAAAGTATTCATCAATCCTCACTCATCGTTCTTGTCTTCAAGTCCTTTACATTCAGAAATTATTCTTCTTCAAGATCCGACTTCTTCCCTCAGCGTCCTTAACACTAATTAATTTTCAAAAGAACAAGTGAAGAAGAGTTCTACGCCATGCAATGCTAAGTCTGAGAAATTTAAACCAACGACTTGCCGAGGTTGAAAACTGAAGTTTAAATTGAATGAAATTGATTGTCTCTGGAGTTTAAGTGATGCTCAATAGTTTCCAGCATCCAAGTGGTAACCATAGGAACCCTAGGAATCCATGAAATTACCATTACTTTCTTTAGGTAAAAAAAGGAAAAAAAAAATGTTCAGCTTTTCGAGAAGCAGAAAGGTTAACTTAAACCTAACACTTAAAAACATATTTACCTAATCCCTTGCAGCGTTTTTAACAAAGACTTTCAGAGTATCAGGGTCGAAGGATGAGGAGTTGATTCCGTTGGGCAAAAGAAACTTTCTCAAGGAGTGTGGAATATATGACAGGAACTTAGCGTTAAGGGAAACAAACGTTTCATCAAAACTTTGATACGAGGCGTGGTTTTGTATGGTTCAGATATAAATATGTTCGCTAAAGCGAGATGATAGGCGTGGATTCGTATTATTTTTGATTGTTTGGGTAAGGAGGTGAATTGGCATGGTAAAATGGGCAGGAATAAAAACAAACGAGGAAGTGCTAGTCGTGGTGATGGAGGAGAGGGGATGTTCTGGAGAAATCCAAAGGATGCAAGAAAGATAGATTCAGAGCATTTTGATTGGCAATGACATCTTGAAGGCTGTTGACAGAAGGGAGAATGTTGGACAAACGAGGAAGGGGCGGGGATAAGATTAGTCTATTGGACGGAATGATTTTGCTGCCAATATATGGGATCCTCAAGAGATTAATTTGATTTCGGAATTAGATCGAGTTCAGCGGAGGGGGCCTTAATTTGTGAAAACATTGCTATGACCAACGCAGTAGCGTAACTACGTTGCTAGAAAATTTAGGCTAGGATTTCCTTACATATATAAAAGTTATAAAAAGATGAATTGCGTTAGGCAAATATGTTTTTACAAGGAGGAGGGAGATGAAGTCTGCGACGTTGAGTAAATGTGTTAGGAAAAGATCAGTAAAAATTCTAATACGTGACGTGGTTTTGTACGGAGCAGAAGCATTGTCGTTGAAGCTAGACTATAGGTATGGATTGGAGAACCTTGAAATTAAGCTGTGAAAAAAAATGGAAAATATGAATAGATCAGAAAGGAAAGCAAACGAAGAACTCCTAGCCATGGTGGGGTAGGAGAGGAGTTTGAAGGCAGAAATCCGAAGGAGGCAGGAAAGGTGGGTGCAATTTGCATTTGACCGGCAATGCAATGCTGTTACTGTGAGGAAGGGTAGAACGTTTGGCAAACGACGAAGGCTAGTAAAAGGATAGATCTGTTGGGTGGAAAGAAGGGAGGAGAAGTTATGTGGTATTAAAAGGGAGTTTATTGCAATACCTTACCTAAAGTATATAAATGTGTATGTAGAAGCTCATACATAATTATATATATATATACATATATTATATATACACTCTTTTATATAGAAACAGATATAAGGAAAAGGGATAGGAACACACATTAAGGACGAACATAGGAGAGGTGGGGAAGGCGGAATCAAGCAGATCACGAATGTAAAAATATGTGTGTTCCTATTCCTCTTTTCTTTATATCTGTTTCTATATAAATGAGTATTTGTTCGCCGTTTGGCGGGATTTCGTGTTTGAATGTGTATATATATATATATATATATATATATATATATATATATACACATACATATATAAAAACACAGTAATCAACCCGAAGGTCGGTTTGGTAGGTGATGGTAGAGTTCACCCATTACTAAGCCCTATACGGCGTGTGAAATTCACACATCAGGGTAGGGGGGCCAGTACCCGAAAAATCACTTTAGCTTGGGTGGAGCTGCAGGTGCCGAGGGTGCCTTGCCCGGGAATCGAACCCGGGACCCTCTAGTCAGCAGTCGAACGCACTACCCACTGGAATACCGCAACCCATATATATATATATATATATATATATATATATATGCACACTTGGTGATATGATATATACACATGATAGACAGGGTTCGTCCGGAAAATAAGTGTACTGACTACTGATTTTTTCCCGCCGCTCCAGGCGCGCCCAGCACCG
This sequence comes from Hetaerina americana, assembly GCF_022747635.1. NCBI lineage: Eukaryota > Metazoa > Arthropoda > Insecta > Odonata > Calopterygidae > Hetaerina > Hetaerina americana. The sequence goes on from NW_027287516.1 coordinate 153,576, forward strand.
CTCTGACGGGCTGCGATTGGAGGGGGGTATGTTGGCAAGCGACGCTGAAAAAGGCAGTCGGCTCTGAGCTGTGGTGTAGTGAGGAGCTCTGTTAACGCGAACCTCCACGCTCGACCCACGTCACGGAACGCGATGCCGAAGCAGCGTTATTCCATCAAATTTGCGGTAAAGCTTGGGAAATCGTCTACCGAAACTGTCGGTATGATTAACCAGACTTACGGGGAGTCAGCCATGTCCAGAAACATGATCTTTCGGTGGCACAAGATGTTCGTGGAGGGCAGAGAAGAGGTCGACGACGAGTCTTCGAGAGGTTCCCGATGATGCCTTCGCGGGAGCGTTCCAGGAATGGGAACGCCGCTGGAACAAGTGTATCGACTCACAAGGGTCCTATTTTGAGGAATATTAGCTTAAGATATGTAAAAGTGTAATAATTTTTTTTTCCTGAGCTCAGTACACTTATTTTCCGGACGAACCCTGTATATAATGAAAACTTGGACAGCAAGAAACAATATAAGGACACATAAAAAGAACACTCGCACGTCATTAGTCAATAACTCCGACGGAATTTAGCTCCGTCTTCTTCAGAAGAAACAGTAATACTACTAGTACTACTGTATCTTCTGAGGAAGTCGGAGCTAAATTCCGTCGAAATTATTAAGTAATAACGTGTGCTCTTTTTATGTGTTCTCATAATATTTGTTGCTGCCCAAGTTTTTTATTCAACAGTTCCGTGTTACTTTATATATTATTTTTGTATGTTCCCCCCCTTCCCCTATCCATTGGAAAAACCCTCACCCCTCATCCCTTTCCTCGTGGTACTGCACTCCCTGCCACACAACTTATTGTACTCTTTATTGTATTTTCGCATGCCAGGTTGCCTTGATAAGCAAGGATAAGAAATGTATTCCCGTTAATTTTTTGTCCGTCCAAAAGCAATCTTAAAACGGTTGGCCACCAAGTAATAAAAATAATATTCTCCTAAAACCTACCCTAAGACAGCAGGGTACTTCTTTAAAATGTTCCACAAAATTGGACAATGTCCTAGAGTATTGGACTAATGGAATATTCGCTTTCCATCAGTGCTATGCGATTTATAATTTGAATATCGGGCAAGTTTATGTTGGACAGTCTGATTTAATGAAAATGTTTGCACGAACCCTCCCAATCCTTAGGTTATTCCATCGGAGAGTGGAAAGGGTTGAAATTTCTGGACAGGTTTGCTACCTAAGTATTTTACTGTCCAGACCCTATCCCGTTTACCAAGACCGGGCAATTGTTGCCGGCCCGACCCGGAAGTACTCCGTCACGCGGAGTTCATAAGGCCCTTATTCAGCTCGTTATTCATTCCCTCTGCCCAGGAAAGCGGGGATATCATCACTCGGGTCCAATATCCTTTCTCTAAGTGAATTCCCCAAGTTTCGGCTCCCTGCCGTTCGGCCTCCCGTGGCGCGGCTGTCGCGCCTGCACTCCGAGCGTTGCGGGGCGAGAGGAGCAGCGGATGTTGAAAAATTAATGTTATTTACTGATAGTATTTATTAAGAATAAGAAAAAGTGATGGGCCGTTCAGAAGATAGAGTCAAGTGTTTGTTCTTTTCGAACGAAATAAATGAAGTTTAGACATTTTGCATTGTTGTCGTCAAATATAAATAACAGATGGCGGGCTCAACATGGTAGCGTAAATATAAATAAAGCTCTTCAGTGGTGAACGAACAGCGTTTTACGTTAATATTAATTTCAACGGTTACATCGACATTTTATTATGAAGTGCCCTGCGCGTTAAAAAACGCGCATTAAAATTAATTTAATTCTCATAGAGTTTCATTAATAGTGGCGATACCACACTCACTATGGTAACGGAAATATATATATAAAACTATCAATTCGTATTGGTACGATATCTTACGTGCATTATGTTTTCCACTGAGGGCTGGACACTAAACTGAGGTGAACTGATCTTTAACGGGTTCTCTCAAAGATTAATTTTGTTTGCATATAATTTCATTTGAAATAAGGAGAATAATTATATTAATACATAGTTGTTGTTGTCACAATCTTCAAACTCTCTTGAAAGTTCTTCGTGGTGTTGTTGATAAACGATAGGATGTGTGGGTGGGTCAATATCACGCAATAGTGAACCCATCGGTGAGTGCAATTCAGGCAACAAAAGAAGGGTAACATGCGGGGGCAGTTAATTATCTGGCACCCGCGACAAATCACACACTTTGGATGAAGCTGGGAGTTAGGCTACTGACTAGAGGGGGTGGGTTCCCTGGCCCTCTTGTCAGTGGCCTAACGCTCTACGCAGACTACAATTTCCACTTAAAACAAAACACACGGCACATATTTTATACGTTATATGTATATGTGTATATATATATATATATATATATATATATATATATATATATATACACACACATCCCTCCCCGGACTACAACCTTGACGTGGTGGAAGGGCTTGTGCGTTCCGATGACCCCTAGAGCTGTGCTGGCGGGAGTAATAATAATTGCTCCTGATAGGGTCACCCATGCCAGATAGGTCGAAGGTTAGGAGCCAGACGAAAGGTAGTCCACGCAGCGTCTGTTCCTCAGTGAGGCGGCTGCAATGGCGTCTGACCCCAGGGGGGCGGCCAATAAGTAATGGTGTCACGTTAAAAACACAATTGAGGAAGGCAACGGGAAACCACCTCAATTATCATTCCCAAGAAAAATATGATGGACAATAGAGATATTTTGAGTCCTGGCAACCACGGGGCTCGGCCCAATCGGCCGTGTGTCGTGCCCGGCAGCGGGGGAGGCAAGGCTTCCGCGGTCGTCATCCCACTAAACCCTTGCAAGGGAAAATCAGCAGCAGCAGGACAGAAGACGCAGGAGAAGAAGACCAAAGAAGTTAGAATAGTAAGGTGGAATGTTAGGACAATGATGAGGACGGAAATTGGAGAATGTTAAGCGTGAAATGGAAAGGGGAAATATAATATTTTAGCATCCATTACTAAAAAAGAAAGAAAGACTCGTACTTTTCCACAGATTTTATTATACGGTACAACGCGTTTCACCGACTTGCGGCATCATCAGGTACAAATTTGCAAAAAGCCTGAAACAATAGAATATAATATTTTAGGTCTATGCGAGGTGAGATGGGAGGATAGCGGGGATTACTGGAGTGAGAATTATAGAATAATATACAGCGGCGGGGACGAGAGCCAACGAGGGGTTGCCATAGTATTAAATAAAGATGTAGGAAGAAGCGTAGTCGACATAGCGCAGGTAACTGATAGATTATTACTAATAGAGATAAAAGCAGAACCGACGAGCTTGGTTATTATTCAGATATTATACCACCGAGCACCCACAAGGAAGAAGAGGTCGATAGGATTTACGATCAGTTAGAGGACATGTTCGCGTGTGTTCCTGCAGGGAAACATTTGATAGTGATGGGGGATTGGAATGCTACGGGAGGCGAAGGAAGAGATGGTGACGAGGTCGGGGACTACGGCTTAGGCACGAGGAATGACCGCGGGGAGAGAGCAGTTGAGTTCTGCAGGATACAGGGGTTAGTCATCACCAACACTTGGTTTAGACACCACAAAAGACGCAGGTATATATGGAAAATGCCAGGTGACTCAGGAAGATATCAGCTAGATTATATCCTGGTTAGACACAGGTTTAGGAACCGTGTGATAAATTCCCACAGCTTCCCGGGAGCGGATGCGGACTCAGACCACAATTTAGTTGTTATGAAATGTAGCGTACATTTCAAAAAGATAAGGCAGGGGTGGCGAGTTAGAAAATGGAATGTAGAAGCATTAAATGGTTTGAAAAAGGAGTACCAACAAGCGGTAGAGGAAATCATGGAGAATGGTAAACAGCTAAGTACTATCGAAGAAAGATGGGAAAGTATCAAGAAAGGGTTATCGAAAGCCGCGAAAGACACTATTGAAACCGTTCATGCTAAAAGGGCTAGGAAACCATGGATCACGGATGAGATGATTACAAAGATGGATGAGCGGCGAAAATGGAAGTATGTAAATACAGAATTAGGCAAAATGAAGTACAAAGAATTAAAAAATAAATTGAGGCGGGCAACAAATAAAGCAAAAGAAGTATGGTGGAAGACACAGTGCGAGGATATGGAAAGTCTGCAGAGGAAGGGTGAAATCGGCGCAGATTGGCAGCGGGATGTTGAAGACTGTAATTGAGGGGAGAATGTTAGGCAAACGAGGAAAGGGAAGGAACAGAATAGGGATGTTGGACGGGATGAAGGAAGGAAGAAAGTACTCAGAGGTGAAGAGGGACCTGATGTAGAGTGGGATGTTGTGCTTTCGTAGGGGTCACAAATTATTTTAGTAGTAATTATGTCCATCCAAAAACCTACCTTAAAAGTCATAATAGCCAGTCAATACCCCCTTCATCCACTTTTCCTGCCTCCATAGGATTGCTCCCAACCAATCCCTCTCTTGGCCCACCATACCAAGTACTTCCTCATTTGTTTTCTTCTCTGTCCATTTCACCTTCTCCATTCTTCTCCACACCCACATTTCAAAAGCCTCCAATCTACGTCTATCGTCCTGCTTCAATGACCACGTTTCCGAACCGTACATAGCTACGCTCTATATCAAAGTTTTTACGAGTCTTTTCTTAATATCCTTACTCAACGTCCCTGTCATCAACTCCCTCCTCCTTGTGAAAGCCTCTTTGCCTAGCGCAATTCTTCTCCTTACGTCCCTACTACTTTGACCGTGTTGGTCCAAAACACTACCGAGATACGTAAACTGTTCTCCCTGCTCTAGTTTTTGCCCTCCTATTTTAATGTTAAGCTTAGCCTTTTTCTTTCTAGAAAATTGCATAAGCTTTGTTTTATTAATATTGATTTCCATCTCATACCTCTCGCACTGAATTTCCAATTCAATCAGCAATACGTGCAACCCCTAGGCTGGCTGACAAACTAAAGCTTACTCATCAGCGAACCTAACTGATTTTACGACTTCCCCGCCCACTTTCATTCCTACCGCCAGTTCTTCCCATGCCTCTTTGATCATTTCCTCTGCATACAGGTTGAACAGCAACGGTGATACTGGGCAACCCTGCCTTACACCTCATCCTAACACTGCCCATCCGGACTACCCGTTTCCCACCCGCACCTGAGCAGTCTGAGACATGTACAGGTTGCGGATTAGCCTCCTGTCCCTCCAATCTATACCTATTTTCGTCAATATACTCATTAGTTTTTCCCGATTCACTCTATTCAAAGCTTTTTCGAAATCTACGAAACAGGCAAATACCTCCTGGTTGTGTTCTATATTCCTCTCGATTAATAATCTCCATACTGCAATGGCATCACGCGTACCTCTCCCCTTCCTAAACCCAAACTGATCATCCCTTAAGTAATCATTTGCCCTACTCTCTATTCTTTTGTTTATGGTCCTGAGAACAACTTTAGCTGCGTGGGATATCGCACTTATCGTCCTGTAGTCCTCTCATGATGTAGCCTTTACCTTTTTCGGAATAGGAACTAAAACAGATTTCACAAAGTCTTCCGGCCAGATTCCCTCCTCATAAATACTACGGATTAGCCCATATAGCCTCTTCCTCCCACATTTTCCTAAGCATTTTAAAAGTTCCGCGGGAATGTAATCCACCTCCTAGGCCTTATTTAGTTTCATATCCCTTGATGCCCTTTCTATGTCATTGTCTAGAATGCCTGGACCTAAGCTGTCTTCCTCTATGTCATGTTCCTTTTCTATGTCTAACTTTGTTGGTCTGAGTTCTTTACTGCACAGTTCTTCTATATACTCCTTCCGTCTCTCTTGGATCTTTCCTGCGTCAACTATTACCTTACCCGCCTTATCTCTAACTGTTAGCTTAGATCTTTCTTTCTTACTTCCTGATAAAGATATAACTTTGCTGTACAACGCACCGATTTCAACCTTCCTCTGCAGACTTTCCATATCATATATATATATATATATATACATATATAAATATAATATAAATATACACATAACATATATATATATAACATATATATATAACATGTATATGTATATATATATATATATATATATATATATATATATATATATATATATATGTATATATGTATACCGTATAATGTATATATCCTTGACTTCTATTTCATCTGATGAAGACGGAGTAGAATTCCGTCGAAATGATCAAGAAATAACGTGTGAGTGATCTTTTTATGTGTGTCTATAGCGTTTGTTGCTGTTCAATTTATTTTTCAACACTTCCGTGTTACGTCTACGAAATCATATATATATATATATATATATATATATATATATATATATATATATATATATATATATAGAAACAGATATAAGGAAAAGGGATAGGAACACACATAAAGGACGAACACAATCTCCTTTATGTGTGTTCCTATCCCTTTTCCTTATATCTGTTTCAATATAAATGAGTATTTATTCGCCGTTTGGCGGGATTTTGTGTTTGAATGTGTATATACATACATATATATATATATGTATGTGTGTATATATATATATATATATATATATACTAGAGATTAGTATATATAGTTACTATAGATTTAGATGAATAAACTTGTATTTTTAATTTTCTGAATAAATTCCGGGAAATTTTTGATCAAGGTAGTATATATATATATATATATATATATATATATATTATATATATATATATACAAACAATGTTCTCCGTATAGCTGTAACTGGATTTAATTCTTACTATAGGTCTTTTTGTTAATGTGGGTAGTTTCTCTGCCACGGTGTCGTCTGAGGGTAGTGCTTTGGACAAATTCGAATCAACCTTGTCAGGCATAAGCAGCATTAAATTCGAAAAAAACAAACTCGTAGATGCGCTTTAAAAATAAATTCTTAAAGAAAATTAGAACCTCGGTTTTGCCAAGTTACAAGTGTAGGATATGACAATATCGCAATTGTCGAGGAAAAAAAATTCCAAAACCTTGCAGTTTAGCTTCTCAAGGTTCCTGGCAGTCACAGAGTGACAATCGAACCAAAGTTTGCGGCATTCGCCTTTCACATTGCGCCTGTAGCTGCGCGTACAACTTTTCGATATCATAATAAGTCACCTTAACATGGAGTTCTACAAATTTAAAGTTAGGTTATATGACGATCGAAAACTATTTTCATTTTAGAAATAACTGCAAAAACTTCCTTTGTCGTTGTCTCATATTATTTTTTTATTAATTTTTTACCTTTCAACATATCCTCCATCCACTTCCTCTCTACGTTTTGTCCTCCTATCGTCCATCATGTTTATAAAATCGGAGTCTGCATACCTCTCTACATTCCCAAATTATTTTAACCATTCAATTCCACCACTTGCGGCTCTCAAAAGCCTCCGAAATCCACGCTAATCCTTTCTCCTTTCTCAAATACCAGGTCTCACATCCGTAAACAGAACTACGCTCCATATTTAAAAAAAGCATTTAGCTCATATCTTATTCACATTTTTTGCTTGGAGAAACCGCCATAAATTGTTTTCATCTTGCAATTACCACTATTCCCCTAGTGTAATGATTCTCTTAATGCCCCCATGACACTACTCATTTGCCTCTAAAATGCTGCCAAAATGAATGAACTGTTCAAACCGTTTTGGCGTGTGTATTGAGAGCAGGGTGAATTAGGCTCAATTTTCAAAGAGGTTTGCGAATCAAGATATTTTGCCGCGAAGAGGGTCGTTAAAATAATCTGCGTATTTCTTCCTTCATGAAGCAGCATTCATTCCCTTTCTCTAGCCCTTAAATCCTTTTCTTTTCATCAATGTCCTATTCGTCCTTCCAGCTGTCTCTTCTTTCTTCCTCTAACAACCCCCCACCCTACTCCCCATCCTTCCCCTTTTTCTACTATTCCTGTTCATCCCTTTTCTCCTAGAACGAATTCTGGAGTCCCGTAACAACGGAGGAGGAAAAAAAATACTTCATTCAATCTAATCCTTTCTTCTTTCTTCCCCTCCCCCACCACCAATCATCCGCCTCGCTCCGCAATATCAAAAGAATCTTCTATTCGCAGAAGGCGATAAGCTTGGGAGCCTTTTCTTAGGAGGACACCCCTCGAAGAATTCCCCCTCCTGTTTAAAGACACTCCCCCTGCCTGATGACTGCTGACCTGGAAGTCTTCGAAATACGAGATGCCCCTGCCTGACATTACGAAAGAGTCATGGAATTTTACAGAGGATGGAGAGGTGAGGAATATCGTAAATCGTGATGCCTTTTGGGAAATTTACTATATCTGAATGCTTTGCAATTTTCTAGAATCAATGTTGTATGTGGCAGGAGGTTATTGAAAATTAATATTATTGCAAGGGTTGGGTTTTCAATTTTTAAATTTTAAAAATCTCGGTATTCAAGACGATTGTTGTTTTTCAAGTTCAGGTGGAAGCTCCCTGTGAACTAAATCCTCATGCGTATACATATAAGTCGCGGGTCAATTAGGTAAGGGTTCGATTCGACACCGGGTTTCGTAGCTAAACGCAGTAACCAACCAGGCTAATACGACATCTTCAAGTTAAATTTTTTTGTCTATTTTTTTATCTTCTTTTTTACAAATTTCGCATTAATTTTTTACACCCACATTTTTGCCTTTACTTTTAAAAACTGTCGTTGATTCAATTGGGGATACAAATGCTCATTCGCAGCGGTTAAGCGCCAGTAATCTCGTATCCCTGATGCTGTCCTTCCCTAAAAAACATTGTAGTTAAATTAAAAATAATCCATATAACTCCAATTTCTATCAATCATATATATAATTCGATTTTTTAAGATACAAATGCATAATTTGACAATTTTAAATAAAGAATTTCCGTTGAAATTTCCAAATGTGCGGTCAATAGAAATTTCTCCATATAATCGTCGTGAGTGATGGGATTATATTGTAATTATTGAATAAAATTGGTACAACATGAACCTTTCCTTGACCGGCTGATTGACACAAATTTCTAAGCACTTTTATTTGTTCTGGAGACTAAACATTTTCAGCGTACGTGCCTGCGTGTTTAATTAATACGAAAAAAACCGAAAATCACACCATAACCGGAACAGGGAGAGAAACTGGCCCCCCATTCCCCTGATGTTTATAAGTTCGAATAAATAAAGTTAAAATTATTATAAAACAGTTAGGGTTGTCCCAGTAAGAGAAAACCGAGAAGAGATAAGATCAAGATTAAATAGAGGGTACAGTACTGACTACGGCCAATCAAGTTAAATATTTGGGGGTTGTTCTAACACCACACATTTCATAGGGAGCACATATCTGGATAATATGCAGATCAGCTTTAAAGAAACTTGGCTTCATAAAACGGGTGGTGGGGAAATGTGATGAGAAAGTTAGAGAGAGGTGTTATTTTGCTCTAGTTAGACCTCATTTGGAATATGACGCAGGTATTTGGGATCCTTGGGAGAAAATTTGGCAAAAAGAATTAGATAAAGTCCAGAGAAAATCCGCTAGATTCGTTAAAAATCGTTATGATAAGAACACAAGTGTGACAGATATCTTAGGGCATTTAGGCTGGGAGCCACTTGAAGTGCGATGAGAACAAGGGAGGCTTAGACTCTTAGAAAGGTTCAGAACAAACGAGTTTAACGATGACTCCAGAGGAATTATAATGGCCCCACACTACTTAGGTAGATCAGAGAACAAAGATAAAATAAGGGAGATAGATTCCAGTACAGATAGGTACAAATACTCATTCTTTCCCCGAAAAATCAGAAATCATAATATTAAGATACCGAAGTCACTTTAGAAATATTAAAAACATTGAATTTACAAGTCGGAACAAAATTAAACATTGCAAAGCTGTTAGGTATACTTTCAGGAGTGTGTATGTTAGTTGGTAGTTTGTGTGTCTGTGGTGTGTAAGTGTTCTTGCATGAATGTATGCCATGTTTTATTTGGCAAATGTTTACTTAGGAGATGATCAGTTTGGGTTTAGGAAGGGGAGAGGTACGCTTGATGCCATTACAGTAATGAGATTATTAATCGAGAGGAATATAGAATACAACCAGGAGGTATTTGTCTGTTTCGTAAATTTCGAAAAAGCGTTTGATAGAGTGAATCGGGAAAAACTAATGAGTATTCTGCAGAAAATAGGAATAGATTGGAGGGAAAGGAGGCTAATCCGCAACCTGTACATGTCTCAGACTGCACAGGTGCGAATGGGGAACGGGGAGTGCGGGGTGGCAGTGTTAGGAAGAGGTGTAAGGCAGGGTTGCCCATTATCACCGTTGCTGTTCAACCTGTATGCAGAGGAAATGAACAAAGAGGCATGGGAAGAACTGGAGGTAGGAATGAAGGTGGGCGGGGAATTCGTAAAATCAGTTAGGTTTGCTGATTCCCAAGCTCTAGTTTGTCAGTCAGCCAAGGGGTTGCAAGCATTGCTGGGTGCATTGGAAATTCAGTGCGACAGGTATGGGATGAGAATCAATATTGATAAAACAAAGGTTATGCGATTTTCTAGAAAGAAAAAGGCTAAGCTAAACATTAAAATAGGAGGGCAAAAACTGGAGCAGGTAGAACAGTTTACGTATCTCGGAAGTATTTTGGACCAACACGGTCAAAGTAGTAGGGACGAAAGGAGAAGGATTGCGCTAGGCGAAGAGGCTTTCACAATGAAGAGGGAGTTGATGGCAGGGACATTGAGTAAGGATAATCAGAAAAGACTCGTAAACACTTTGATATGGAGCGTATGTATCCACCCGAAGGTCGGGCTGGTAGGTGATGGTAGAGTTCAGCCAGTACTAAGCCGGACGGTGTGTGAAACTCACACCTCAGGGTAGGGGGGCCAGTTCCTTTCCCTGCGCCGGTTATGGTTTAGCAGGAAGATCTGGGACCCGAAAAATTACAAAGCTTGGGTGGAGCTGCAGGTGCCCAGAGAGGCTTGCTCGGGAATTGAACCCGGGCCTTCCGGTCAGTAGCCCAACCCTCTACCCCTAGATTATCGGGACCCACTATATACATATATATATAAATAATGATATGTTATATAAATAATTATATATATATATACACACTCGTGTGTATATATATATTTCTACGCTCATTTTCTTGTCTCAAATAGGAAGTCCCATACCTATTAATACTCACGGTGTATTTTCTAAGATAATTTGTCTTGGAATTAAAAATTCCGCTTACCAAACGTCCTGCCTAAGGTCATGCTGTTAACGTTTAGTTATAGGAATAGCTTTCGGCATAGGAATAGCTGCTAACCATGCAATATTGGTATATGTGTAGGTATTTTGTATGATTGGTGTTCGGTTGTACCCTTTCCACGCGGTTTTTGGTGGATCGCGGGGTGCCAGGTACAAGAGGAATTTGAGGGAATATGTGTAGAATGACAGGTGACCTACCATATGTCCTTGCGACGGCTTGCGGGGAATTATGTAGATGTAGATAACTTACATTGCTTCCTCCATTTCTGTATTTTATGGATCTACCTCAACAACCTCTTCTCTTAGCCCACCATATTCACAAACTTATATATCTTCTGACTTATTTTCTCCATTCTTTTACTGACAAACATCTGAATAGCCTACAAATGCTCAGTAATACTCATACCTCGTGGTCCAGGTTACAGTCCCCGTAACGAGGGAGTACTCATCAAAATCCGTTCATCATGAAGATCAAAGGATATAATCCTCACGAAATAAATCCCCAGAACCAGCGAAAATCAAAAACTTTTTTTCACCACCGACGAAGAATGAGCTTGAGTTTTCGTGTAAGTGGGGAGCAGGGGAGGGTAGATTAAGGGTGCGAGAAGAGGGTAAGGGGGGAAAAAAAGGTGAGCGTGCAGATTTTATCCTCACATTTCGCTCTCCTCTCCATTGGACCCTAGCATCATCCTATATTCTGCAATTTCTCTACAGGTCGCCACCGTTCATAGTAAAGTATGGGTACTTCGGCGTCATCCACTCGCAAGGATATATATATATATATATATTAATGTATATGTATATATATATACATATATATATATATATATATATATATATATATATATATATATATATATATATATATATATATATATATATATATATATATATATATATATATATATATACATACATACATACATTCAAACTCGAAATCCCGCCAAACGGCGAACAAATACTCATTTATATGGAAACAGTTATAAGGAAAAGGGATAGAACACCCATAAAGGACGAACACAGGAGAGATGGGGAAGGCGGAATCCCTTTTCCTTATCTCCGTTTCGAAATAAATGAGTATATATATATATATATATACACACACACATACAATTGGCGATCAGAATAACATTGTCCGACCTCGGTAGGGGTAAAAATAATCTGATCAAAATTAGTCAGGTGTGTATTCACCCCCTGCCACACTCCCTAGCGGTGGCTTCCATTGGTTATAATTGTCTAAAAAAATCAAAAACATCTAAGTGTAGAAGAAATATATATTTATTATGTCATTTCACGAATGATATGAGATCAGACTGACGTTACCCGTCCGCGCTAGGTGGTGGGAAGTGTTTTACGTCAAAATTGCATAGTCTGATGGGTAATCGACCCCTGCCACAAATCCTAGCGTTGGTTTTAGGGGTAACATGTGTGTGTGTGTTTAAGGTACTCTGAGAAAACCACTGATCACAAACATCCATCTACGTATTTAGTCACTTATGCCTTACTGGTGACCTTAACATTCCCTGCAACAGGCCTCCTTGGCTGTTTAAGATGGACAGCAAGAGGAGGATGTAGATAGTACGCGGCTGTCTCTTACGCCTCCTCATCCATTGATTAGAGAGACGGCGGTGTGCGAAGATGGAGGGAGGGGGAGAGAGAGAGAGAGGAAGGGGAGGAGAGGATCAAGCAGGGCATCTCTCAAGAGAAAGGCGTATGCCTCCTGCCGTCGCCCGCTCCCCCCACGGTGGCTTTCGTGGGTCTGGAGGGTTGGGAGAGGGGAAGGGGGCGAAAGGGGAGAAAGAGAGAGAGAGAGGGAGGGCTCGAGCGGGGGAGGAGGAGACTGGTTGTTGGCGGCCCACCGGTGGGGGTTTCGCGGAGGATTGAACGTAGGGATGCTCGGGGATGGGAAGATATCCAGCTGAAGGAGATGAAGTGAGAAATCAATAGGAAACCCAACTCTCACTCTCTTGGGATGGAAATGGGTTGTGTGAGGGGGGGAAGAGGAGGGAGGAGGGAGAAAGGAGGGAAAAGGGGGTGGGAAAATCCAGCAACCCCTGCCACACTCCCGCACGTACGTAGTGTTGATATCATCCTCCTCCCTTCCCTTCCCTCTCTCCTTTTACTCTAATCCCTCCCCCTCCCACCATGCTCTCCCTCCTCTCATTCTCATTGTCTTTGCCGAGTCAATGGTTGCTTTGCCCTCTTCATTTTGTCTCCTTCCCTCTCCCATTCACCCCTTTCCGAGCCCCTCAAACAATCCCTCCAGCGTTCCACCCTCACGCAAGCAAATTCGCACCTAATCTCACTAACGATTCGTTCTCTCTCCTCTTATTAGTTGCGACGGAATGGCAGTTACGCTTTCGTTCTTCATTTTTTTTCTCTTAAACGCTCACCTTTAATTTTTGGTTAGGCTTAAGCGCGTAATCAATATTTAAATTTCGCGAACATCACGTTATGCATATATATACACCTCTATGTTCTCTCAGTAGACACATTTTTTAATACTCATTTTGTTAAAATAATTTATCCCGTAACATAACTCTACACAGTATATTTAATATCCTATCCTATATCAAATTTAAAGTCTTAAAACTGCAACGTTTACATGCATCTTTTTTTCAAGAACCATATGTTGAACAAGTTTATAACTTTACATGTTATTGAATGTCAAAAATACGTACATAATAGGCTCTATTTATCAGCCAGAAAGTCTTCGGTTCGACTTCAGATCATTAACATCAAATTCCATGGTAAATACGTGTGTATTTCATTTTCATCGCTTTTTTTCTTTGGGAGATTTAAATTAGAAATAGTTGTTGCATTCACTCGAGAGACATGTCACAAGAAAGAAGAGGATGTGAAATTAATTATTTTTAAAATACTCAATCTTGTTTTCTATCTGAAATCTGGAGTGCTTTATACAAAATATTCCCAAATTTACTCTAGTCCAGCGCTTTTTGAAAATCGTCCTTAGCAAACCGTGTCAATGTCCACGCAACTCAATCTATAAAATACACGTAACATATAATTAATATTTTCTTTCTTCTGTCTCTGCTATTGATATTCTTAGTTCAACCATAGGATTCATCGCTCCATAACTTTTCAACAAATCTTTCTTGTGTTTCCTTTAGTGCCTTTTTTTCCAAAATTACTTAGTCCTTCTAACTTGCCCGACTCTATTTTTGTTTGTCTTATTTTGCACCAATTTAATTTTCTCCATTCTTTCAAACGATGATGCAAATATGAAATGGACAGAGAGGAGAACAAACGAGGAAGTGCTAGGTGATTGTAAGGGAGGAGAGGGGATTATTCTGGTGTGTATTCACCCACTGCCACACGCCCCGGCGCTGGCTTGAAGGGTACAAAAATATATATCTACAATATTATTGGGAGAAACCCAAAGAAGGTAGGAATGATGGATGCAGGGTGATTTCATTGATGAAGTGTTATAGAGGCGAGAATGTTAGGGAAACGAAGAAGGAAAAAAATAGGATAGGCATGTTGGACGGAATGAAAAGAGGAAGTGAGTATGCGCATTTAAAGAAGGTTATTTGTTTTCTTGGAAGAGGCTAGGATATGTAAGGGCGTGTGGAATTAGGCAGACTACATCCTCAACAATTAAATCAATCTTCTTTTCATTGGCTGTTGTTCATGATCGTTTGTTTCTCAACCAATCTTCAGCACGTGCTCGTTAGAGTTTTATTTATTTAAGAATTACGTTGCAATTAGGCAATTGTCCTGGTGGCTACGGTCATGCTTGATCAATGATCACTCTTACAACGAAAAATACATGCATACACGCACTAGAAAAACAGATAGGAGGCGAAATATTCTTACATACAATGACACTTCCACATCACATACAAAATGCCGTCCACATCACATAGAAACAATATTTTAATACTTAACGACATTGAAGTTTATTATCCAGTGGCTGCTTTACATTTATACTTAAAACTTCTAAAATTGGATGGAAAGGGCTCAAACAAACCTCCAGGCAGCTGGTTCCAATCAATAATAGTTCTATTTAAAGAAGAGTATTTTTTCTTATTTATTTTTTGCGTTCTTATTTTTATTTTGAAACTATGGTCGTTTTTTCTCTTATAGTTAGGATTTTCTTTCCATAAACCTTCCCACGCTTCGTCCTTTTTAACAATTCTATACATCGCACCTAACCTACTCCTTTTTCTTCTATTTTTCAAACTCTCCCATTTCAGTATATCTAACATTTCTGTGACACTATCTGTCCTTTGGTACCTTCCGAGTGCACATCTTGCTGCCTTTCTTTGAACTTTTTCTATCTTTTTAATATGTTCCACCTCATATGGATCCCATATTGCGGACGAGTATTCTAGGATAGGGATAACCAGTACCTTATATGCTTTTTCTTTTGTGGCTACGCTACTTCCTTTTAAATTTCTCATCACCCAATGCAATACTTTAAATGCCTTCCGTGTCAAATTATCTACTTGGACTCCCCACCCAAGATCCCTAGTTAAGTAAAAGCCTAAATATTTGCCATCACTGCTACATGGGATTCTTTCTCCCATGGGAATCTTTCTCCTAAACATAACCTTTTAGTTCCCTTAAATCCCACACGAGGTGTATTCAAGCCGTAATGTACTCGTATTCCAATTTTCTTTCTCGGAACTGAGAGTTAAAAGTAAGATCTAAGCGAACTCAATATACGCGGGTTCTCATTTGAAGTACCATTAATAGATGGCTGCACCGTGCAGCGCAAGAGGTTCATATAGCTGCCAATAGAGTGAGTGGAGTTTACAATACTTAAAATGGCATTGTTCAGTGTAAAAGAACAGAGGTCCAACTATCCGTTTTTTTCTGCACCTTCGTGGTTTGAAACCAATTCGAATTCCGTCTTCAATTGCTTCAACGGAGCGGTGGAGGGGGGTCTGCCTGGCAGGGTGAGGTGGAGGGGGCTCTTAGCAACAGACCAACACCAACCTCAGTCGCCTGCGGGCTGTCGTTGAGTGAGGACACCGTTTTTAGTGAAACAAGTTTTTTGTCCGCGTCGAAAAACAAAATGAATCTGAATTTAGAGCAACGTTATTCCGTGAAGTTTTGTGCGAAACTCGGGAAGACGGCAACTGAGACCCTCGATATGATCAAGCAGGCTTATGGGGACACTGCCTTAAGCCGTTCCACAGTATTTGAGTGGCACAAGTTGTTTAAAGAGGGTAGGGAGCTCATTGAAGACGACCATCGCTCCGGACGGCCGTCGACGGCAAGAACCGACACGAATGTGGACAGAGTGAGGACACTGCTGAACACAGACCGACGCTTAACCAGTGAAGAAATTGCAGACCCGTTGGGTCTGTCTGCATCCAACGTCCAACGCATTATTTCACAGGATTTGGCCATGCGCAAGGTGTGCGCCAAGATGGCGCACCATCATGACAACGCGCCGTGCCATGGCGCGCTCGTCGTCAGACAGCTCCTGGCCAAATACGGCGTTGCCACGTTGCCGCACCCGCCATATTCTCCCGATCTGGCACCACCGGACTTCTTCTTCCCCCTGATGAAAAGACAGCTCAAGGGACGACGTTTTGACTCGATAAAGGCCGTTTAAGAGGCTTCGACTAGGGTCATCAACGGCATCCCCAAAGAAAATTTCCAGCGGGCGTACGGGGAATGGGAGCAACGTTATACTAAGTGTGTAGCAGCTCAAGGAGCATACTTTGAAGATTATTAAGTCGATGTAAGTATATCGTCAATAAAATTCTTGTAAAAAATCAGTCCTACCACTTTTGGGTGCGACCCTGTATATGTATAAAATGTGTGTTCATGGGTGCGATGGGTCAAAGCAGGTCGAAGGTCGCGTGACAGCGAATCCAACAAGTCTCGGACCATCTGTCAATTTTTCCGACAGAAGCGTTCATGGAGGCAATGGACACGTGGTGTCGATAATATGAATAATATATACATCTGCAGAAAAATTCTGTCAAAGGTTGACAAAAGGATCATCTTCCTGTTGTTAAGTATTTTTTCAGTAAAAAAAAGAAACACAGGATTATATACAAGGATTATATAAATGTAATCCATATGCACAAGGATTGTATAAATAGTATCGGGAAAAGTTTCGGTAAAGTATATTTACTTCATATATTGTTAAAATGCATTAAAATTCTTCAAAATACATCCCTTGAGTGTCGACATACATTTGCCAGCTATTTTCCGCAACTCGAAGGCTCCCTGGTAAGCGGATTCCGGGAGGTCCTTAAGGGTACGCGTGCAAGCTTCTTTGACGGCACTTAGGCACTTTTAGGCACTCATGGTGGTGTCCTTTGAGGGAAGATTTTACTTTTTCACGGTGAAAGGAAAGAGTCTGCTGATGTCACGGGGAGGTTGGGGAATCGTCGCGATGCCGTCGCAAAAGGTCTTCGCAAGCAAACCTCGACACTGCTCTTTGTCGTCCGTTAAGACCTTCGGGACGAGATTAGCGTAGATGACTCCCATCGGCAATTTTTCAGTGATAATGGCGTGTGCCATAATATTAATGCCAAAACGATCTGCCATCATACGCACACTTAACTCACGGTCTGAATTCAGCACTTCACGCACACGTTGCACGTTGTCGTCGGTCTTTGACGTCAACGGCCGTCCATCGCGGGACTCCGCACCCTCTCAGCCGTCTTTGAAGAGCTTACGCCTCATAAAAACCGATGTTTGTGACGTGTTTTCATCCTTGAACATTTGGCAAATCATGCCCAACGTCTATGCGCCCGATATCCCAAGTTCAACGCAAAATTTGATGGCGTATCGCTGATCAATCGTTCGCTGTATTTTGCGTTTGCACCGAGTCACTCGACAGGGGCCCACTGAAATCACGATATAGCCTGAACCAAAGGTCGCAGGGGATTGGCGCTTGGGGCGTGTTGTAGGTCAGATCACCCACCACCGAGTCTGCGCGGTGCGGGAGCGGTGTGACGTACATGTATATTAATTTATTACTTATGTACCCTGCAAGACACCGCTAGGGTGTATGGTAGGGGGGTAATACACACCAAATTAATTTTTACCTGAACATGTCCCTGCCGCGATCGGACAATGTTATTATGATCCCCTATAGTGAAAAATCTAAAACATCTAACATCCTGGATATTTTAAATCGATCTTTTCTGCACTTGATCTCTCCAATTTTATTCATATGATTTTTCCTACCGTAGGACGATGGAGGTAAGAATACATTTTCAATATCACTGCTAAAGAGACCTCCTTCCAATTTATGCAAGAGATTTTATCCGTAATTTAACCATCTCTCCGTGAGTGATTCCCAGTCTAGCTTTACTAAGTTTTTCATAATAATTTTTTACAAATCTAGCTCCACTACGTTGCACGCGATCCAATTCGGCAATTAATCCAATCAACTTCGTGAGGATCGTATTTGCCTGTTTCGTATATTTCGAAAAGGCGTTTGATAGAGTAAATTGGGAAAAACCCACAAAATTGAGAGTATGTAGCAGGAAATAGCAATAGATTGGAGGGACAGGAGACTAATCCGCTACATGTACATGTCTCAAACTGCTCAGGTGCGAGTGGGGAACGGAGAGTCCGGATGGGCAGTGTTCGGAGGAGGTGTACTCGTACATATGTCAGTGTCATTTCTTTGTGTTTATATATATATATATATATATATATATATATATATACACATAAAATATATATAACACTCACATATATACATACGCACACACACAAACACACACACACACACATATATATATATATATTTTTATAGATATACTTATATATATGAAAACAAATGAGGAAGTACTTGGTATGGTGGGCGAAGAGAGGGGTTTGTTGGGAGAAATCCTATGGAGGCAGGAAAAGTGGATGAAGGGGGTATTGACCGGCAGCGGGATGTTGAAGACTGTAATTGAGGGGAAAATGTTAGGCAAACGAGGAAAGGGAAGGAACAGGATAGGGATGTTGAACGGGATGAAGGGAGGAAGAAAGTACTCAGAGCTGAAGAGGGACCTGATGTAAAGTAGGATGTTGTGTTTTGCTCAGGGCCACAAATTATTTAATTAGTAATTATGTCCTTCCAAAAACCTACCTTAACCGGTAGATTACCTAATAATATATATATATATATATATATATATATATATATATATATATATATATATATATATATATACATATAGTAGTGGAAGTTCGTCAATACGAGGTAAACTAATTTGCAAATCTGTGGAAAAGTGCAAATTCGTTTTTCTAATATTTATTTGAAAGTCTGTCTGGCGGTCACCGACGTCCCGAAAATAGGGTAGTGTCGGAAACGTTTAGTTGTGATGCCCTGGAATTCCCAGACTGAAAGGGACCCCGGTCACTACGGAATGACGCAAATCTATCGCATCCCAATGGTTTGGATGCCAGCATTCCAATCGATTTCCCCATTCCCGTGTTCCTTCGTTGACTGTATCATGACCTTTCGAAATGATAGTACGTCTGCTCGAGTTTCCTGCTATTCGTCGCGTTATCCAATTCTGAAGCGAGAAGTTTTAGCAACCTCTTCTGACGCACTTCTAACCGCAGTAATCAACCATAACTTGGTTTGGATATGCGTAGCTCTCCCCAGAATTAAGCCTTTAACGTGGTTGAAATTCAATTTTCTCGGAATTTAAGAGGGGGGGGGAAGCTACTTTTCCTATGCCACGTTCTTCCTTCCAAAATTGATCGAAAGACATTAATTCATATTTGATTCTAGCTTATTTGGCGTGGGGAGGTGAAAGATTTATCGGAAGAAGAAAGACATATAAGGCGTAAATTCATTGAGAGGTGATGTTGATGCTCAAGGCATGAGTGGTGGAAGAAAGTTCGGGAAAGAGGGTAGAGGAAGGATGAGGATGGTTCTTTTGGATGGCATGAGGACAGACGGAATAGACCCTATTTCCTTAAAATTGATGAAGTCAACGAAATATTGGACATTTGTTAACTTAGAAATTCTCATAACATTTTGTCTTACTAGATTACTGTTTTAAATCTAGGGAAATCAAGATTTACATATTTCTGTTGCAAGTGCCTATTTTCCTTCAGTTAGTCGAGGTGGGCCACTTTGTGGTCGAAATACGGGTATCCGACGCAAACCCTCGTCTTTCCCTGTTTTTTTTTTGCTAGCCCTTGACGTTTCTCGATTTGAATAATATTCTCCCAGTAGTGAGGCATTTTTTTGAATGCCTGAGTGAGTGCTTGTGGGTGTGTTAGCTCTCTGTGTTAGTCGCTGGCGCGGAATGTATTCCCGTAAACAGTCACGTATAGTATGTATCCGTTCATAAACTCAGGTATACTTAACGGTGCCCCTTTAATCCTGTCAATGATCCCAGTGGGGTTGTGTGTGTGTCTGTAGTTGGTCACTGGCGAGGAAGTAACATTCCCGAAAATTACTGCTGGAGGGTATCCTGGTTGAGGGGTTGTGGTTGGACACAGTCCTGGAATTTCTTTTCCCTCAAACCATCACAACAAATTTGGTTTTTTTTTTGCGGTACAAGTGGTGCTAACTTATCACGGCTATAGGAGTTTTCTTTTTTATTAGATTATTTTAGGGGTATATCTACATCTACACAATACCCCATAAGCCACCAAAAGGGCGTGTGGCGGGGGGTGTTAGGTCACCAGCCATGGATTCACAATAGCAATCATGTTACCTCTGCACACAGATTAGTCTGTTCACCCACTCGCATACTTGCAAATTTGCATAATAAAAAGAAAGTACTTACATGCAACACTAATCAAGAAAAGGATACGCACATTCAAATCATGCTGGAGAACTGTTATAAAGATGGGTCTTAAAAATAAAAAGAATAACATGCAGGATAACGGCAAATATATACACACTGCTAATTCTAATTATCTCCTAGGCGAATGCTGTTATGTCTATTTTGATCTCTAATTTTATGAGGAAAAAACTAAATTTTAAATCTATCCGTTCCACAATAAATGTCCCTGATTCTACGTTGCTGATCTCATCTACCATAATAAGTGGGGGCCTGTAATATATCTTCAACATCCTCAGATAACTGACCTACCTCAAATTTACTTACATTAAATTCAAGCTGTATATAAGCCTACGGTCAACTAGTGGCTCCCATCCTAATTCTCTAAATTGTGTCGTGACACGGCTACCTTGTTCATTGCCAACCTATCTATAAACCAGGAGTGTTGAAACCACCATTTTTATTACCAAAAAGGTCGTTTTCATCTACCTCTACATTGTACCTCGCAAGCCTCCGCAAGGGCGTGTGGCGGGTGTTGTTATTTCACCACTCATAATTAAGAATAAAACCGCATGCAAAACCCACGAACTCAAGCCAATCTAAACATATAAAATCGTGTATATATATATATATATATATATATATATATATATATATATATATATATATATATATATATATGCATAAACCTTTACAACTCACAGACATGCGTATACATAGACTATCAACTCACACACGCACACATGTACCTACGAATATATGCACCTTATGTCTATGCAACGTTTAATCTTGTCCTGACTTGTAAATTAGATTTATTTAATACTTTTAAAGTTACTTCGGTTTCTTACTATTAAGATTTCTGATTGTTCGGGGAAAGAATGAGTATTTGTATCTATCTGTCCTGGAATCTTTCTCCCTTATTTTATCTTTGCGGTCTGTTCTACATAAGTAGTGCGGGGCCATTATAATTCCTTTAGTGTAATCGTTTAACTCGTTTGTTCTGAACCTTTCTAAGAGTCTAAGCCTCGCTTGTTCTCATCGCACTTCAAGTGGCTCCCAGCCTAAATCCCCTAAGAGACCTGTCACACTTGTGTTCTTATCATAACAATTTTTCACGAATCTTGCGAATTTTTACCGGACTTTATCAAACACTTTTTGCCAAATTATCTCCCAAGGATACCAAATACTTGCTATAATATTCCAAATAGTTCTTTTCGAAAGGTCGAGGATATAGTTAGCTCACTCATTTACTAAGCCTTTCACGGCTTGTGAAAACCACGCTTTAAGAGTATCGTGGGGAACAATTCATCTCCCTTCGTCACCTATGGTTACCACAGGAATATCTACAAACCGTAATATGACGTACAGCTTGGATGTAGAGCGGAGGGTAAGCAGAGTCGTCACATCGGGAATAGAACCTGGGATATCCGGTCTCTAGTCCAGCTCTCTATCCACTGGTCTGTCATGGCACCCACGATTAGGTAAGTAGTTAATCAAAGCATGGCGGTATATCATCACTCGGTTACTGTCCGGTGGAATTACTCAAACATGGCGAGAGTACCGGAATAAGTCTCCCAGCATCCCCAACAATCTTAATGTTCTTTGCTAGCGTGGTGATCCACCTTCTACGACGTGGGTCCATGTCTTCTTCTGATGCTTTTTCTGATGGGGAGATTCTCCCTTTCCACCCCACCTCCCCCTTTCCACTCCCCCTTCTCCCTTTCATCCCCCTACGGCTGCAGTAGTAGTAGTGTTGGTGGCGGCGACGTACGTGCGTGCTTGAGTGCTCGCGTGCGTTTGTGCGCGCGCTTGTATCCTTCCATCCAGACGGTCTGGAATCGATTTTTTTAAGGTCGGGGATGGTTTTAAGGCGGAGAGAACAACAAGTTTGGTAGACGGAGAGAGATATGAGGGGGATAGTATGGAAGGGGGAGGGTTGGAAAAGGGTTGGAAGAAGAGAAGGAGGAATGAAGGAAGCAATACAAAGATGGGGGTGGAGGGAGGAGGGTGGGGGAGAGAAGAGGCCGAGGGGGGTGGTGAAGGGGTAGGTTTTCCCTCGCATTATTAAAAAAAAAAATTCCGTGATGATTTTTTCCCCTATCCCACCCACCCTTTAATCTCCTGGACTGTTGGTTCGTTTTTTTTTGATTTTACTATTATTCTGCGGGTGAGAGTAAGGGTTTATAGGGGTAGTTTGGGGAGGGGGTTGTGAAGGGGGATGTGGGAGGCTGGGGGGGGGATATATAGGGAGGCGGACTTGTTCATTCGCATAGTATGCATGTGTGTGTGTGTGTGTGTGCGCCGATGAGAGGGGTGATGCGAATGGGAGGGAGTTTTTGTGGTCCAGAGAGAGAGAGCAACGCAGAGGGAGGGGGGTGGGATGGTGTATGTTTGTGTGTGTGTAAGGGACATGACTGGTCGTGTGGGAGGGCAAGGGGAGTCAGGGGCGGATTTGGCGTAAGTTTGTGTGTGTGTGTGAGGTCCCTTCGTATGCATTCGATGGATTTATATCGTTGAGAGAACGAGAAAAGAGAGTTCATATTCTTACTTTTTGTTTCCCTTATATTTATATAGTTTTTGGTTTTTTTTACTATTCTACCCCAAACCACTCACCCTCCACACACATTCACACATACAAACACACATAAAACCACCCTCATCCAGGCCTTTTCTTTTTTTTTTTAAAGGAGAGCGAGGGTTCTTCCTTGGGCGGTCGTTTAAGAATTCCTACGAAGTTTGATACATGATTCATTAGTTTTCCTCTACGAGCACCCTTGGTTCGAATCCCTACAATGTCAGAACGTCTTTCCAAGGTTGAATAAGTTGTCTTTCTCTCTTTCTTTCTGTCCATCTCTCTCAACATATCACCCTACTTGGTGCTATTCGGAGGAGTACTTAAATTTAAGAAAACCGTCCGTCCGATATGACTCTGAAATGTGTGACCCCATGGCGTCTTTCCTTATATTGAGCAGGTTAATGCGACGCCGGGTTTCTCTCTCTCTCTCCAACCATTCTTCACAGATTCTCAGGGTATGATTTTAGGGACTAGTACCTTTCCCTGTTTCCACGACTATGGTTCCCTAGGGAGATCTGGTGCCCGAAAAAGCGTACAGCTTTGGTGAAGGTACTGGGTGTCCATAGATCTTTTAGAGTCGAAAAAACGAGGACTCTATCCACTCGACTGCCACGTCTGAAATTTGATGAGAAAACGATAATATTTAAAACTAGCGAAGAATTTTTACTAACGGAAAATATTAAACAAAATTATTATAACCTAAAATAATAATAAAGGAATACTGCTGAATAATACGAATGAAAGAGATATCTACGGTGTTCTAAAAATAAAAGAGAGCCCCATTAAAATAGCATCACGTACTTTTACAAATTGCGCTTCATGCACAATGAAGGAGGGAACAAATTCCATGCAAGAAGAGATCAAGGGGTAATTAAGGCGTTGCTAAGAGTTGCTTGAAGGGTGATTGCAAATAGAGGTATTCTGTGAAGGAGAAGAAACTGGTTCTTAACCTTTGTATGAACGTCGGTGGCATTGAAGAAGCAAAATATTTAAACTATCGCTTACGTTATCTCAATCTATATAGACTTAATAGACATATGTAGGTATTTTTTCGTTGACTTAAAATATGCAATAATGGCAGGCAGATATGCGAGTACTTCTATAAGCAGAATCACATTAAAATCGCATAAGGGAAAATAGTTACGAAATCAACTATCCAAATTTAAGTTTTCACAAGTTTTTAAAAAATCCTTTCTCAAGATTCCTTTGTTTCAAGATCCATAAAAAAGCCTATCGTAACCTATTACACTCATGCCAATTTATCACAATGATGATACTTTTTAAATAATAATAATACTGAGAATTGTATTTTACATCACTTACCCTTTCCCGGAAAGATCTGGTATCCGAAAAATAATGCATTTTTCCGGTGAAGATTCAAGGTGCTTAAATGGATCGTACCAAGGATCTTAGGTCGAGAGCTCAGTTATTTATCCGCCGGACTTATCCAAACCTACGAATCATCCCCAACTTGCCACGAAGGTGTATGGCGAGGGGGGTTCTTAGGATATCCAGTTATCAAATGCACCAAATATTAGTTGATATCTACTTTAATTTTAATATAAATGAAAAATATGTTTATATATATAAATAAATATATATATATATATATATATATATATATATATATATATATATATATATATAATGCATGTACCCACCCACACACACACACACACACACATATATATAGGGTTCGTCCGGAAAATAAGTGTACTGAGCTCAGGAAAAAAATTTATTACACTTTTACATATCTTAAGCTAATATTCCTCAAAATAGGACCCTTGTGAGTCGATACACTTGTTCCAGCGGCGTTCCCATTCCTGGAACGCTCCCGCGAAGGCATCATCGGGAACCTCTCGAAGAAGACACGTCGTCAAGGCCTCTTTGACGGCGTCCAAAGTCCCGTATCGCGTTCCTTTCAAACTCCTCTTTATCTTCGGGAACAGAAAGAAGTCCGGTGGTGCCAAGTCCGGGCTGTAGGGCGGGTGCGGCAGCGTTGCCACGCCGTGCTTGGCCAAGAAGTCCGACACGACAAGCGCGGTGTGAGACGGCGCATTGTCGTGATGCAGCCGCCAGATGTTTTTGATTTGTAATTGCTCCCTAATAATCTCGTGCACTATTGTTTTTGGCACATTACACTGCTCTGCTATCATCCGAACACTAACGCGACGATCAGAGTTCAGTACATCGCGAACTTTTCGCACATTTTCGTCGGTGAGTGTCGTTGATGGGCGTCCAGGCCGTGGTTCGTCGTCGACCTCTTCTCTGCCCTCCACGAACATCTTGTGCCACCGAAAGATCATGTTTCTGGACATGGCTGACTCCCCGTAAGCCTGGTTAATCATACCGACAGTTTCGGTAGACGATTTCCCAAGCTTTACCGCAAATTTGATGGAATAACGCTGCTCCAAAAACTTCGGCATCGCGTTCCGTGACGTGGGTCGAGCGTGGAGGTTCGCGTTAACAGAGCTCCTCACTACACCACAGCTCAGAGCCGACTGCCTTTTTAAGCGTCGCTTGCCAACATACCCCCCTCCAAATCGCAGCCCGTCAGAGCGGTGCTGGGCACGCCTGGAGTGGCGGGAAAAAATCAGTACACTTAGTTTCCGGACGAACCCTGTACAGTATATTTCTGTATATTCATACGGAAGTGAATATTGATTCAAGCGAAAGAGCGAGATGGCGTTAGTCAACAAAAACAAAAAGAAAGGACATAGGTATTCCAGAATTTCCGATGGCAAGACCACCCTTCTTCTCAACTTCTCACGCACTCAAGAAGCAACTCAACTCAGTTCCATCTTTCCGCAGAAGAGAGTGGTATTATAAGTATATATATATATATATATATATATATATATATATATATATATATATATATATATATGGGTCGCGGTAGTCTAGTGGTAGAGCGTTGGACTCCAAGGATCTTAGCGTTGGGTACCAGATCTTCCTTGTAAATCATAACCAGCACAGGGAAATGAACTGGCACCCCTACCCTGATAAGTGAATTTCACATGCCGTATAGGGCTTAGTAAGGGGTGAACTCTACCCTGAACCACCAAACCGACCTTCGGGTTGATGTATAACATTTGGACGGCACAAAAGAACCCAAAAATAAAATAGAGAACACGTAAAAGGGCACTCACATTGTAGATTGTTTGACCTTTCGGCCTACTGTGGAGTGGTTTCGACTGCTCTGAAGTCGAGTCTGACCTGAAGAAGGCCAGAAAAAAGTCCAAAGCTCAAGCAATCTACAATGTGAGTGTCCTTTTACGTGTTGTCTATTTTATTTTGTATTCCATTGTGCCGTACAAATGTTATGTACTATTATATATATATTTATATACACACACACACACACACACACACACACATATGTATATATATATATATATATATATATATATATATATATATAAATCCCCTCTTCGTACTACAACCTTGACGTGGTGGAAGGGCTTGTGCGTTCCGATGACCCCTAGACGAAAGGTAGTCCACGCAGCGTCTGTTCCTCAGTGAGGCGGCTGCAATGGCGTCTGACCCCAGAGGGGCGGCCAATAAGTAATGGTGTCACGTTAAAAACACAATTGAGGAAGGCAGCGGGAAACCACCTCAATTATCATTCCCAAGATTTGCATGATGGACAATACAGAGATTTTGAGTCCTGGCAACTACGGGGCTCGGCCCAATCGGCCGTGTATCGTGCCCGGCAGTGGGGGAGGCAAGGCTTCAGCGGTCGTCATCCCACGAAAACCTTGCAAGGGAATAACAGCAGCAGCAGGACAGAAGACGCAGGGGAAGAAGACCAACTTAGTTAGAATAGGAACGTGGAATGTTAGGACAATGATGAGGTCAGGGAAATTGGAGAATGTTAAGCGAGAGATTGAAAGGGGAAAAATAGATATTTTAGGTCTATGCGAGGTGAGATGGAAGGATAGCGGGGATTACTGGAGTGATAAGTATAGAATAATATACAGCGGTGGGGACGAGAGCAGACGAGGGGTTTCCATAGTATTAAATGAAGAGGTAGGAAGAAGCGTAGTCAACATAGAGCAGGTAACGGATAGAATAATACTAGTGGAGATAAAAGCAGAACCGACGAACTTGGTTATTATTCAGGTATACATGCCGCCGAGCAACCATAAGGAAGAAGAGGTCGATAGGATGTACGATCAGTTCGAGGACATAATCGCATGTGTTCCTGCAGGGAAACTTGATAGTAATGGGGGATTGGAATGCGACGGTAGGCGAAGGAAGAGATGGTGACGAGGTCGGGGACTACGGTTTAGGCACGAGGAATGACCGCGGAGAGAGAGCAGTTGAGTTCTGCAGGATACAGGGGTTAGTCATCACCAACACTTGGTTTAGACACCACAAAAGACGCAGGTATACCTGGAAAACGCCAGGTGCACTGGGAAAAACTAATTAGTATATTGCAGAAAATAGGAATAGATTGGAGAGAAAGGAGGCTAATCCGCAACCTGTACATGTCTCAGACTGCTCAGATGCGGTTGGGGAACATGGAGTCCGGATGGGCAGTGTTAGGAAGAGGTGTAAGGCAGGGTTGCTCATTATCACCGTTGCTGTTCAATCTGTATGCAGAGGAAATGATCAAAGAGGCGTAGGAAGAACTGGAGGTAGGAATGAGAGTAGGCGGGGAATTCGTAAAACAGTTAGGTTTGCTGATGACCAAGCTTTAGTTTGTCAGTCAGCCAAGGGGCTGCAAGCATTGCTGAGTGAATTGGAAATTCAGTGCGACAGGTATGGGATGAGAATCAATATTAATAAATCAAAGGTTATGCGATTTTCTATGAAATGTGGGTGTGGAGAAGAATGGAGAAGGTGAAATGGACAGAGAAGAAAACAATTGAGGAAGTACTTGGTATCGTGGGCCAAGAGAGGGATTTGTTGGGAGCAATCCTATGGAGGCAGGAAAAGTGTAGAAGGGGGTATTGACCGGCAGTGGGATGTTGAAGACTGTGATAGAGGGTAGAATGTTGGGCAAATGAGGAAAGGGAAGGAACAGGATAGGGATGTTGGACGGGGTGAAGGGAGGAAGAAAGTACTCAGAGATGAAGAGGGACCTGATATAGAGTAGGACGATTAAAGAAAAAAATATATATATATATATATATATATATATATATATATATATATATATATATATATATATATATATATATATATATATGTATATATATATATATATACGTACGAGATATGTTAAAAAAGTATCGCGACTGTTGTGTTTTTTCAAAAAATATTTATTTATTCTTGAATATATATTTTATCCCCTTCAAAGTAATCCCCGTTAGACACTTGTGCCAATGTTTTTTCCAATTCTCGAAACAATTCAAAAAATCATTTTTTGTGATCTTGTTCAGCTCCTCCTTCGATGCAGTCTTTATCTCGTCAATCGTAGCGTAGCGTCGTCCTTTCATTAGCCTCTTCAGTTTTGGGAAAAAAAGTCACTGGGAGCCAGATCTGGGGAATACGATGGCTGCGGCATCATTAGTGTGTTGTTTTTGGCCAAAGATTCGCGTACAAGTAACGATGTGCGACTGAACTTGGCGCGCTTTTTTCGGTCTTGACTCGTGCTGGACCTTCCATTGGGATGATTGAGCTTGAGTTTCCATGTCATAACCATAAAGCCATGATTCACCACCAGTTATGACCCTCTGAAGAAAATTTTGGTCGTCACATACGGATTTCAACGCAAGTCCATTAGCAATGTTAGAGCGTTGCTGTTTCTGGTCGTAATTGAGCAATTTTGGTAAGAATTTCGTGGCAACCCGTGTCATGCCCAAATCATTGGAAAAAATCGAATGGCACGAGCCAATCGATATGTTTAGGTCCTCAGCAACTTCTCTAACGGTGATTTGACGATTGGCGAATACTATTTTCTTCACATCATCAATTTTTCACTTCATCATGACGCGCTCGGGCGTCCGGCACGCTCTTCGTCCTTCACATCTTCTCGGCCCTCTGAGAACAATTTGTACCACCGATAAACGTCGCTTCGGTCCAAGGTAGCTTCTCCATATGCCACAGCCAACATTCGGAATGCGTCCGCGCACTTAATTTAGTTTTTTACACGCAATTTGAGACAGAGTCTTTGATCCATATTTTGGAACAGGCAAAATTCGAAGACAACCCAAAACACTTCCAAGCAAAACAGCTGTCAACAAGGGAAACAGACAAAGCAAAAGAAGCATGATGGAAGACGCAGTGCGAGGATATGTAAAAACTGCAGAGGAAGGGTGAAATCGGTACGCTGTACAGCAAAGTTAAATCGTAATCGGGAAGTAAAAAAGGGAGATCTATGCTAGCAGTTAGAGATAAGGTAAGTAAGGTAATAGTTGACACAGGAAAGATCCAAGAGAGATGGAAGGAGTGTATAGAAGAACTGTATAGTAAAGAACTTCAACCAACAAAGTTAGACATTGAAAAAGCATATGACGTAGAGGAAGATAGCTTAGGTCCAGGCATACTCGACGATGAGATAGAAAGGGCGTTAAGGTAGATGAAACTAAATAAGGCCGTGGGGCGGGATAACATTCCCGCGGAACTATTAAAATGCTTAGGAAAATGTGGGAGGAAGAGGCTCTATGGGCTGATTCGTAGTATTTATGAGGAAGGAATCTGGCCCGAAGACTTTGTGAGATCAGTTATAGTTCCTATTCCGAAAAAGGTAAAGGCTACATCATGTGAGGACTACAGGACAATAAGTTTTAATATCCCACGCAGCTAAAATTGTTCTCAGGATCATAAAAAAAAGGATAGAGAGTAGGGCAAATAATTACTTAGGGGATGATCAGTTTGGGTTTAGGAAGGGGAGAGGTACGCATGATGCCATTGCAGTAATGAGATTATTAATGGAGAATATAGGAGGTATTTGCCTGTTTCGTAGATTTCGAAAAAGCTTTTGATAGAGTGAATTGGGAAAAACTAATGAGTATATTACGGAAAATTAGAATAGATTGGAGGGAAAGGAGGCTAATCCGCAACCTGTACATGTCTCAGACTGCACAGGTACGAGTGGGGACGGGGAGTCCGGGGTGGCAGTGTTAGGAAGAGGTGTAAGGCAGGGTTGCCCATTATCACCGTTGCTGTTCAACCTGTATGCAGAGGGAATGATTAAAGAGGCATGGGAAGAACTGGAGGTAGGAATGAAGGTGGCCGGGGAATTCGTAAAATCAGCCGCTGGAGGAGTAGCAATCATGGCCCTCGATCAGATCAATACTAGCGACATTGCAATCAAGGAATCTGAAAACCTGGAATATGTAGGGCTAAAAATTGAATATGAGGTAGGGACTATAACAGTCTATTCATGCTACTTACCTCCATCCAAGAAACTAAAAATAGACGAATTAAAGACTTTCATGGACTCGGACAAGGAGACGATAATTCTGGGAGGAGATTTTAATGCAAAGCATATTGAATGGAACTGTCCACATGTAAACAAAAATGGACAGATTCTGCAGGAATGGATTGAGGAAAGCATGACTAAAGTGGTCGCCCCAATTGAGCCAACAAGAGTAAGTGGAAACAGCGTAATTGACTTCGCAATTACAAAAAACCTCCGGAGAACAGCAAAAGAAGTAACATTAAATTGCCTAACCAGTGACCACCTCCCTGTTCTCGTCACTATAGGAACCAAACCAATAAGCACCCCAGATGCACCAACCAGAATGTGCTACGGACTAGCAGATTGGAGTTTGTTCAGGAAGACAATAACGGAAAACCTAACACAGGGCAATGTACTGAACACACCTGAAACAACTAAATACTTAGACGAGATGGCTGCATATCTCACTGCAACTATTCGGTAAGGAATGGACATGGCAATTCCAATCAAAAAGAAGAGACCAGCAGAAACAATACAGCTGGACGAGGCCACCAAAACATTAATCAAAGTAAGGAATTATTTCAGAAGGAAATATTTCCAAATAGGTACAACCACTTTTAAGGAAATAGTAAAGACTCTAAACGACCAAGTTAAGACATCAATTCTGCAACATAGAGAGGAAAAGTGGCGAAATCAGTTGGAATCAATTAATTTAAAAGACGGATTAATTTGGAAAATAGCAAGGGGACTAAAGAAAACCCCCCGAACTGACCCTAATATCAAGACCGGAGAAAAAATTATCTATGATAAAGTAGACAAAGTAAGGCACAAGGCTGACATACTGGCGAAATCATTCCAGCCAAACAAGGCCAACTCAAAAACCCCGATCTTAACCAATAGTGCAGAAACGGGGCTCCTGACAGACCTACCAGAAATAACAACAGAAGATGTTGCTGACATAGTGAGCAAACTGAAAAATAGAAAAGCGCCAGGCGATGACAAAATAACGAACGAGTCTCTAAAACAAATCCCAAAGGCTGCGGGTGACTACATGTGCTAAATTGCCAACGCGTCATTCACGTTAGGTCATTCCCTGGCATTTGGAAACATTCCACAATAAAGTGCATCACAAAAAAGGGAGGGAAAAATATTCCAGAAAAAGATTTTAGGCCGATATCCTTAATCTCAAGTCTAGGGAAACTGCTTGAAAGATTTATCACGCCCTACATACTAACATATGCTAACAAAAACAAAATACTGCCACCAGAACAATTTGGATTCCGAAAAGACCATTCAACGACCCAGCAAATCAATAGAGTAGTAGATTACATCAGTGACGCCTTTAATAAAAAAGAATGGGCAATAGGAATATTTCTAGATCTAAACAAAGCATTTGACAAAGTGTGGCATGATGGTCTACTGATAAAATTGGAAACCTTGAACTTCCCTAAATGGATACAAAAATGGATCAAATCCTATTTGGACAATAGGACGTTCAAAGTTAAATGGGAAACGGCAATTAGTGACGAAAGAGTGGCGAGAGCAGGCGTACCACAAGGGTCTGTTCTTGGTCCACTCCTATTTAATTTATTCACGGCGGATTTCCCCAGGGAGGAAGACAATTGGCAAATATTGAACGCCCTATATGCGGGTGACGCGGCAATAATTGCCAAGGGAAAGAACCCGAAAATTACCCAAGAGAGGGTGCAAGACATACTTGACCAAATCATAAGGTGGTACTCAAAATGGAGACTAAGCGTTAAGCCAAAAAAACGAAGGCCATGATATTCACAAGACCGCACACAAAAACACCGAACATCAAGTGCGTACGAATTCTAGATCAGGCAATAGAATGGAGCACCGAAGCCACGTATCTCGGAGTCACAATCGACGATAGATTGAACTTCAAGAAACACATCAGAACAATAAGTGGCAAGGCTTACGCAAGCTCGACAGGACTAGCCCCTATCCTAAGAAATAATGCGACACCTCCGGAAATTAAAAACTACATTTATAATACAGTAATTCGTCCAGTGCTGACCTATGCAGCCCCAGCCTGGATAGGACTGATATGTAACGGTAGATTTAAAAAACTAGAAATAACTGAAAGAAACATACTTAGGGCAATGCATCGCATCAAACCTAGGGTGAAAAATAAGGATATGTATGAACAAAATGCACTAGAGGATGACCTGAAAGAAACCATCAAAAAAATATGCCACAAATATTATGAGAACCTAAAGGAAAATGAAAGTACGGCATTGGCATACACCAAAATTGATAAGGGTACTGAATTTGACAAATACAAAAGACCCTATGATATCTTAAAACTTTAAAATGACAAATACCAAAACTGGTAATATTGCGAAATCAAGTAGAACAACTGAAATTTTAAACAAGAAACTGACATTAAAAATAAAGACATAGAGCAAAAGCCAACCAAAGACATACTCTGAAATAAAGCTGCAATAGCAGCAAGTCACACGGTCATTCGAGGAAACACCCAGGCGCTGATTTCACAGGAATTTTGCATTTTTTTGCGAATTTGCAAAATTAAAAGAATGTCATGAGATAGTGGATGGTAACTGTGGCCTCGGGGAGGCGATATATCTTTCAGCATGACGGTGCACCAGCTCATAGGACTCAATTAGTCCAAAACTGGCTTTCAGATAACATTGACATGTTCTGGTCAAAGGAGTTCTGGCCCCCAAATAGCCCGGACTTGAACCCTCATTTTTTCATTTTCATTTGTATTCTTTTTACTAAATATGCGTTTAAAGAAAAGTTTCATTTGTCCGAATTTAACTGCCGTACCCTGTATTCTTCAAATACGTACCTTTTTGTTTCGTTTTCTAGGAATTTTGGAATTAGTTTTTTTACATTGGAAGAAAAACTTTCCTGAGCCTGTCTACTGTAAGAATTTGCTCGTTCAATGTCTATGAATAAGGTTCAGGTGCGCATAGTTGAAAATATTCGCCCATCTCTAGCAAGAGATATTTTGTTTACGGTCGAAGCGTGAAAACAATGGACGCCATTTTATCGATCCGCCATTAAGCGTAAAACTCTTCGAAAAATGTCCAAGAAACAGCCGGTCGCCGCAAAACAAAAAAAAGATGAACCACCTGGTGCATTCGTTGACCAGTAAAGTCTGAATTAATGAAATCTCTGGATTTTATTCATGAAATAAAACTTGAAGAAACATGGAGGCTCTTCGCGGAATCCGTCCATATTCCAAAGGATTCCTAAATATTTCAAGTTCCTCTCAAGCCCCACTCATATCTTTCTCCCGGTAAGCGGTATCTCTGGAGAGAAATGGTTCAATTTATTTTTATGAATTCTTCGAATTCCTCCGATAACATTTGTTTTATTTGAACGACTCGGTTTCCTGGAACTATAGATATATTATTTGATACGACTCCCACCTGAAATTGAAGAGGCGCTGTGGTAGCGACGGAAATTCTCTACATTCTTGGAATCATTCTTTACGCCCTTTTTAGGAGTCGTTCCTTACGCCCTTCACCAATATCCTAAGAAATTCACAGACGGTGGAAAGAAACTTTTCGCACATTTTTTGAATTTGGGAGGTTAAGCTTACATCAGGGTAACAGAGAAATGTTACCTTTAGGTAAACAAACGTATCTTTGAAGAATTTTGGGACGAATTTATTTCACAGAAGGCGGACTGGAGCAGATATGTAATTATCGCATTTTTCGAAAACATTTTTATTGATTCAAAGTCAACTTATTAAAATAATATTAGTCCTACGAAATATCGATTTATTGACATTATTGCTTGAATATACAAAATTCTGATTTTTTGATATTATAGCTTGAATGTATACTCAATATCCATTTATCGATATTATAGCTTGAATATATACTCGATTGCGATTTATCGATATTACAGCTTCAATGTATACTCAATATTGAGTTATCGCAATTATAGGCCGAATTTGTAACAAAATATCGATTTTTGCTGCTGTGTTCTTTCAATAGGATTTAATGCAAAAGTACGTCCTTTTCTCACTTCAAAATAAAATGGGCATCAATCAAAGATTACTCAAAAGGAAGATGGAATTGATGACTGGGACAATGAGTAGGTGATTGAGAAAAGACTGAATATATAGAAATATATATATATATATATATATATATATATATATATATATATGTGTGTGTATATATATATACACACACACACACACATATATATATATACATATATATATATATATACATACATACATATATACATATATATATAAATATATCCACACACATGTAGAATAATTGCTTTGTTTGCTTTCCTATTTCCATTTTACTTTCTCCATCCTTCTTCGCACCCACATCTCATTTGCCTCCCCATCGATACCTATAATCTTGTTCCCACGACAACGTTTCTGAGCCATTCATAAACAAGTCTCATATAAACGTTTTCACATTCGTAAACTCCGTAATTTACATTCATTCCTTCATCATTTGTCGCCTTCTTTATGAAACCCTCTTTGCCTAATGCAATTGCTCTTCTTGTATCCTTTCAACTAAGGCCATCTAAGTACAAGACACCTTCAAGGTAAGTGATCTCTTCCCTCAATTCAACATCCTCTTGACAAATTCCAAAGAAACTGCGGGAGATGCCGCAACAGTAACTTTTAACGGAGTCATCCGCTAATGTGCATTTCAATGAAACAATTTCAGAGCGTAAAAATCATTCGCCTTGACTGGGACTCGAACCCAGATCCCTCAATATCCGGTCGAGTGCTTTAGCCACTTAAGCTACCGAGGCGTCCTCTTAAACTCTGAAATTTTGGGGCTTTTAAAGGAACTAGATGTTATGACGAAATACCGTACATACAATGTCACATGCATTCGTAGTCGTGCGCGAGGCGCCACTGTCCACGAGGTTAAAGCCAACTTTAAACACTTCTGGTGTTTTCCCTTTGACAAATTCGAAAGAAACTGCGGGAGATGCCGCAACAGTAACTTTTAACGGAGTCATCCGCTAATGTGCATTTCAATGCAACAATTTCAGAGCGTAAAAATCATTCGCCTTGACTGGGACTCGAACCCAGATCCCTCAATATCCGGTCGAGTGCTTACACAGACACACACCCTTAAAATCTCCTATCAGCAGATAAATGACACTGTACATTTGTACTACCTAGTTACCCTGGCGTGTAGTCCCTAAAATTATATTCTTATAGATCTTTATACCAGTCTCTAGAACAACTATACCACCGCTAACCTACTCTCCAAATGTCCCTCTGCAACATTTAAACAAATCTTTCTAATATTCTTAAATCCACCAGACCCTTTTATTGGGGTGGATTCATATAACCAATCCACTAACCTACTAAAAAATGGAACTATGGTAGTTCAATTTTGATATCCGTTTTAGAATCTCAGTGACACATGCTGAAAAAATTATACAAAAAAAATATATATATGTATATAATTATTATTATTAGGTAATCTACCGGTTAAGGTAGGTTTTTGGATGGAAATAATTACTGATTTAATAATTTGTGACCCCTAGCAAAACACAACATCCTACTTTATATCAGGTCCCTCTTCAGCTCTGAGTACTTTCTTCCTCCCTTCATCCCGTCCAACATCCCTATTCTGTTCCTTCCCTTTCCTCGTTTGCATAACAATCTCCCCTCAATTACAGTCTTTAACATCCCGCTGCCAGTCAATACCCCCTTCAGCCACTTTTCCTGTCTCCATAGGATTGCTCCCAACAAACCCCTCTCTTCGCCCACCATACCAAGAACTTCCTCATTTGTTTTCTTCTTTGTCCATTTAACCTTCTCCATTCTTCTCCAAACCCACATTTCAAAAGCCTCCAGTCTACGCCTATCCTCCTGCTTCAATGACCACGTTTCCACTCCGTATATAGCTACGCTCCATATGAAAGTTTTTACGAGTATTTTCTTAACATCCTTACTCAATGTCCCTGTCATCAACTCCCTCCTCCTTGTGAAAGTCTCTTTGCCTAGCACAATTCTTCTCCTCACGTCCCTACTACTTTGACCGTGTTGGTCCAAAACACTACCGAGATACGTAAACTGTTCTACCTGCTCTAGTTTTTGCCCTCCTATTCTAATGTTAAGCTTAACCTTTTTCTTTCTAGAAAATCGCATAACCTTTGTTTTATCAATATTGATTCTCATCCCATACCTGTCGCACTGAATTTCCAATTCACTCAGCAATGCTTGCAGCCCCTTGGCTGACTGAAAAACTAAAGCTTGGTCATCAGCAAACCTAACTGATTTTACGAATTCCCCGCCCACTTTCATTCCTACCTCGAGTTCTTCCCATGCCTCTTTGATCATTTCCTCTGGACACAGGTTGAACAGCAACGGTGATAATGGGCAACCCTGCATCACACCCCTTCCTAACACTGCCCTTCCGGACTCCCCGTACCCCACTCGCACCTGAGCAGTCTGAGACATGTACAGGTTGCGGATTAGCCTCCTTTCTCTCCAATCTATTCCTATTTGCTGCAATATACTCATTAGTTTTTCCCAATTCACTCTATCAAACGCTTTTTCGAAATCTACGAAACAGACAAATACCTCCCGGTTGTGTCCTGTATTCCTCTCGATTAATAATCTCATTACTTCAATGGCCTCACGCGTACCTCTCCCCTTCCTAAACCCAAACTGTCCATCCCCTAAGTAATCATTTGCCCTACTCTCTGTCATTTTGCTTATGATCCTGAGGACAACTTTATCGGCGTGGTATATTAAACTTATCGTCCTGTAGTCCTCACATGATTAAGCCTTAACTTTTTACGGAATAGGAACTAAAACTGATCTCACAAAGTCTTCGGGCCAGATACCTTCCTCATAAATACTAAGGATCAGCCCACATAGCCTCTTCCTCCCACATTTTCCTAAGCATTATAAAAGTTCCACGGGAATGTTATCCACCCCCTAGGCCTTATTTAGTTTCATATCCCTTGATGCCCTTTCTATCTCATTGTCTAGAATGCCTGGACCTAAGCTATCTTCCTCTACATCATGTTCCTTTTCAATGTCTAACTTTGTTGGTCGAAGCTCTTTACTATACAGTTCTTCTATATATTCCTTCCATCTCTCTTGGATCTTTCCTGCGTCAACTATTACCTTACCCGCCTTATCTCTAACTGTTAGCATAGATCTTCCTTTCTTACTTCCCGATAAAGATTTAACTTTGCTGTACAGCGCACCGATTTCACCCTTCCTCTGCAGACTTTCCATATCCTCGCACTGCGTCTTCCACCATGCTTCTTTTGCTTTATTTGTTCCCCGCCTCAATTTATTGTTCAATTCTTTGTACTTCATTTTGCCTAATTCTGAATTTACATTCTTCCATTTTCGCCGCTCATCTATCTTTGTAATCATCTCATCCGTGATCCATGGTTTCCTAGTCTTTTTAGCGTTAATGGTTCCA
Organism: Hetaerina americana; assembly: GCF_022747635.1. NCBI lineage: Eukaryota > Metazoa > Arthropoda > Insecta > Odonata > Calopterygidae > Hetaerina > Hetaerina americana. Next base: position 191,838 of record NW_027287516.1, read on the forward strand.
ATAGTGTCTTTTGCGGCTTTAGACAACTCTTTCTTGATCATTTCCCATTTTTCTTCGATAGTACCAAGCCCTTTACCATCCTCCATTATTTTCTCTACCGCCTGTTTGTATTCCTTCCTTTTCAACCCATTTAACGCTTCTACATTCCATTTTATAACTCGCCGCCCCTGCCTTATCTTTTTGAAACGGACGCTACATTTCATAAGAACTAAATTATGGTCAGAGTCCGCATCCGCTCCCGGGAAGCTGTGCGAATTTATCTCACTGTTGCTAAACCTGTGTCTAACCAGGATATAATCTAGCTGATATCTTCCTGAGTCACCTGGCATTTTCCATGTATACCTGCGTCTTTTGTGGTGTCTAAACCAAGTGTTGGTGATGACTAACCCCTGTCTCCTGCAGAACTCAACTGCTTTCTCCCCGCGGTCATTCCTCGTGCCTAAACCGTAGTCCCCCACCTCATCACCATCTCTTCCTTCGCCTAGCGTCGCATTCCATTCCCCCATCACTATCAAAGCCCCAAGCCAGAGCCTTGGGTCAGATGCCATTGCGGTCGCCTCACTGAGGAACAGACGCTGCGTTGACTACCTTTCGTCTGGCTCCTAACCTTCGACCTAAGGTTGTAGTCCAGGGAGATATATATATATATATATATATATATATATATATATATATATATATATATATATATATATATATATATATATATATATATATATATATATATCAGTTTTTTTAATTGTATCCTTATGATTCGAATATGACAATGTCTTTAAGACTCAAGAAGGACGAACCTCATTAAAAGGGTTTCCTGACCAGACTTTCTATTTTTGTTTATCCCATTTCTTTTAAATTTCTCTCTCTCTATTTTACTCGATTTTCTCCATCGTCTCAATCTTTTTCACCTCTTGCTTATCCCTTCCTACTGTCCAATCCTGAGTCTTCCGCTCAACCAGGCATCATCACCATTTGCTACCCCCTTACACGCGAAAACACTCGCGCCCCTAAACACCCTCCCCCGCCCCTTCTATCCCTCCAATCTCCCGCCTTTGCATTTGCTCTTCAACCGAAAAACCCAGTCAACCAACCCCATTTCACCAAACCGCTGTGCTCTGGCTTTTTACGTATAGCATTCCGGAAGACAACAAATCTTTCCCTCTTTCCTCCGCGCTACTCTCTTTTCCTCATGAAGAAGAAAACAAAAGGGCGAGAAAATGTCTTTCCTCGAGGCACGCTACCATTTGGTGCATACGAACTGCGGGATTATGATTTTTTCATTAAAAATAACTTATGGGTATTTGAACACACTCGAGAACACCTAATTACCCGACTTACTCTCTAGCACTCCCCCACCCAATAAACAAAACCCGCACTACCTTTTGAACCATATTACATCACCTCACTTTAGAATCATCCACCCACCATCTCAGTTCCATGGTGTTAAGTTTGAAAAAAAAACACCAATCCTTTCCATTCTTTTTGATTTATTTAACCTTCTCTGTTTTTCGCGTGAACTGCAAACGGAGAGAAGTGGGTCGAATACATTTTAATTATCAACAAATGGTGGAGAAAGTTTTTTTACAGCGGCAATCGCCTTAGCAACCATGTGTGCGTGTTTGATGACCTCTTGTGTGAGTAAGGCAAACTTTAACTAAAAAGGAAATTCAATGAGCATTATTACTCTTTTGGTTTTTCTAAAATCGAGAAAGTTTTCCTTTTTTGACGAATTATATATCCGCTGCGCCAAGTTTTTTTAATGATTTTTTAAAGTTACGTTTTTTTATTTTTTTTGTTTTTTTTGCTTCATGTCCGGCCCTGAACTCTCCACGCAAATGAAGTCGCGGTTTTCTTTTATTCCCTTCTTTCCCACTTTAGAATGGTCTCTCACCGTCCCAAACTCCGTTTCCGTTTTGTATGTTTATAGCAAGGAGTCTCCACCTTTTTTTATGTGCCCACATCATGGATATTTTTACATGGACGGATCTCGGTGGTAGGATCATCTTTTTAAGATAGGCATCTGCACTCATTTGGCGTACATTCAAATCACCGCTGCGAGTAATCGCGATGCTCTCTTGAATTATTTCATTAAAAATATCTTGGCTTTTTTATGAGTATTTTTTTACTTAATATTCGTCCATTTCTAAAATTATTTATCGTGATTACCGGAAATGGTTTTGCACACTCGTAAATCATAATTAGCATGACAACTGAGCGTCATCCATATTAAGTGCGTCAAGATAATTTAAACTTTAAGACACTAATAAGATTCTCTGGTCGAATCAATATGTCCCCTTTCTCCAAAGTTTCGAGTTGCCTTCATTAATGGGTAAACGGTCCCGTTTCAAGTGTGTGTGTGTGTGCGCAGTGGTCACCGTGGAATCAAGAGAAGAAACCTGAGAAAAGTTCCCATTTGATCAGTCTGTCACGTACGCTTACTCCGCCTTGGCTTTTACCCTTCTGGGTAATTTTCTCAAACGTCATTTTGGGGTAATGCCTATTTTTTCCGTTCTCCACATACGCACAAACACACCCTCCTCTACCATTAAAGAGCCATTCCCCAGAACCTCAGACAGGTATCCGTAACTTCACTTCCATGATGCCCTACGTGATTGGTCTATCCAAAATAATAGATAGAATAAATCTGGGAAATAAATGAATTTGCAGATCAAAGTACAAATTATTTAAATTCTTCAAAATAGATACCTTGAGCATCAACGCACAGATGCCACCAGCACATCTTGCGAGTCGCGATACGCGTCCTGGAAGGCGTCGACCGGAACCTCGTCACGGCATCTTTGGCGTTATCCAGGGTTCCAAAATGGTCGCCTTTCAAGCTCCTTTTTATTATAGGTAACAAAAGGTAGTCCAGGCGGTGCCAGAAAGAGATTGTTGGGGCGCCTGGGGCATGGTTGCAACCTTGTGCTTGGCCAGGTACTCAGTCACTAGGAAGGTAGTGTGGACAACGCGTTGTCATGGTACAGCTTCGAGCTGGCAAAAATCTCCTTCCTTGCGTATTGCACTCTTTCCCGCAGCCTTTCGAGGACTTCTGAAAGTGCAATCTCTTCATTTGAAACTATGTTGTCCGGATTTAATTGAAAATCTCTGAGTTCACCCAATTCTTTTCCTGTACCGTTGTTATGAGGTTTAAATATGAGGGAAATATTTATGATAACGAGAAATAGATGACTCCACCGTTCAGTGCACTTCGTTCGTATATTTGCCGCAAGAGTGCTGTAAATGTTTTCGTAAATTTAAACGGAATTGTTATCTGCATACCCTGTCCAATAAATACGCGAACTGAGGCCATAAAACATTTCTTTTGCAAAATTTAGTCTACATCGATTTTTTCCACTTCAAATTACTCTCCATTCGTTGCTATGCACTTATTCTATCTTCTTTTCCCCTGTTTGAAGCACCCTTGGAAGTCCTCGGCAGTTGGGTTTTTTAGTCTTCTGGTCGTTTCTCGCTTTATTGTATCCACATCTTTCCAGTGATGTCCCCTCATCACATGTTTGCACTTTGGGGGAATAGAAATAAGTCGCAGGGGGCGAGATCTGGCGAATAAGGAGGATGTTCAAGGATCAAGGTGGTTGAATTTTTTACCAGAAACTGGCGAACAATCAATGTAGCTTGGGCACGATTTTTGCGCACATATTTTTTAAGCTCAAATGTTCGGTTAAAATAGTGGGCACTGTTAATTTTCCTAAATTCAGTTCATCAGCTATCATTCGAACATTTTTTCGACAATCGGTAAGGACAAGGGACAGCACACGATCAATGTTGTCGTCAACACAGGTGGTTGAAGATCCTCCCAGCCTTGCATCATCCGTGGCGTCTCTTCGGCCATCTTTAAAACTCTTAATCCACTTGAAAATGGATGTTTTCTTCAGAGAATCATCACCGTAAATAGCTGTCAATATTTCAGCAATGACTTGATAACTTTTACCGCAATTCACCAAAAAACCTTATGCTGATTCGTTGCTCCGTGCTTTCGTTAATTTCTATTTTCGTAAACATTAAAAACAAGGACAACAGAAACTAGCATAACTGGCACCATGAGCACAGCTCGACGATCCGCCAATCATAGACGGCTCGTTGGGTCTCAGGCAACTAGCGCCAGTAGTGGGCGGGGCTATAGTCCGCGCCATGACCGCCAGATTGCACCAGTTCGCATATTTATTCGAGAGACTAGTATAGAAGAAGAGTGTATGCTCATTTTTATTTTCCACTTGCGTGTGTCGACGCCAATCGATTCATCGTCGATCGAGTGAGACATGTCGTGAATGGTGCCATGGTTGCGTCTATTGAAATGTGTGCTCGTTATAGTTTGAAGAAGGTCGAACTATGGGTGACAACGACCTTAAAAACACCCGTATGGATAGCAATTTACCAGTGGACACATAATGGGCCAGAAACGTTCTCGACGTCTATGGGATCATGTTGTCGACAATGTGAAAAAATACGTTGGCCTACAGGGAAGTTACATTTTAATATGACAGAAGTTTCTCTTTTCTTGTGTGATTACTTTTGTCAGAAAAATAAATTGAAAAGGTCTTAGTATATGGACTCTATTCCTATCTCTCCCTGGTGAAAATTACTCCAAATTACATACTTCTGGCCAAAGATAAATTTGTTGCCGTCCTTTTCATCTTATATTTATTGCCAACTTTGAAACAATTGCGTTTATCTGTTCTAGCGAAGCAATGCCGCTTCTAATCCGTTTTCGCGATAGCATTGATTTTGGAAGACCAACCAGCGGGGTCTTAACTTTCAGTTATTTTTATAACTACGCAGGTGCCGTTTGCATTCTTGGTCCATCAGTCAGGGGATATCGTAGCCTAGGGAGTTATTCCTTCCGGATTCCCAGAACTTCCTTCGCCTACGGTGCGGATTTATTCCTGCCTGGAGGAAGAACCTCCCACCCACTTCCTCCGGCGCATAGTATATTTCAGTCTCGACGCGGCAAGGAAAGGGTGAATGTGTAGGCGTGTGGTCGCTCTACCTGCATTTTTGGCCGGGCCATCAAAGGTTTACCGTGAGGGAAACGCCACAGAAGTCTAACTTCCTGCTCCATTCTTCTAAAACTTCTAAAAAGTTGCGTGATTGTAATTTTTTATTCGAATTTAATCATTGGTGAGGTTGAAGAACATTACGCAAAAACGATTAAGTTACGTTCCATTGAAATACGAGGGTAGGTTGAAAACTTATGCACACATGCTTGTAGACCGCCGAAAAAATGACTTTCAGAAACACTCCTGGTGACATGTGGAAGTAACATTCCCCCTCAGCACGCATGCGCATGTTTGAGGTCGTTACATTCATCCAGTGTATTTTGAGAAGCGGAAGTATGGAGACGCATTCTAGTGCTAGGTCAACGCGTCTCGTAGCTTCAAGAATAATTTTTCCTTTTGATTTCGTTTGCTGAGAAATCGATTTCAGTGTCGTATTTTGAATCGAAAATGAAACAAAAATATTCAGCTTGTCTTCAAATATCTTTCCGCTTCCGTAAGGATTGTTGCATTACTTTTTTATTCTAAAATATTAGTTTTTTTTGTCTCATAGCTTCAAGACTATTTTTCCTTTAGATGTAGTTTGACGAGAAATCCATTTCAAAGCTAGTGTCGTATTTTGAATCGAAAATGAAACAAAAATATTCAGCTTGTCTTCAAATATCTTTCCGCTTCCGAAAGGATTGTTGCATTACTTTTTTATTCTAAAATATTAGTTTTTTTTTGTTAATTTGGTAGAACACAGTTCAAGGTAAGTTTAAGTTTCCGACGGAATTAATCGCAATCGAATCGACTTTTTTTTGGATATTAGATGTAGTGTTAAAAAATTGAATGCTATTTTTCCCCCATTACCACACGTTATCACCGGGTAACCGTCCATATTTAATTTTGTGCCCCTCATTATATTGACACGGATGCGTTGAAACAGGTTGAGGGAATAATTAAAAATTTGGCAATTTTCAACAAAATAAAATTTATTAATGCGACCAGTTTCAATGTAACTACAGCATCATCAGGTGACCTGATGATGATTGAAACCGATCGTGATAAATTTATTTTGCGGAAAATTTCCAATTTTTAATTAATTGATATGACGCGGAAGGCTTTTAAAGTACTTCATTGGGTAACGGGAAATTTAAAAGGAAGTAGCGTAGCCACAAAAGCAAAAGCATATAAGGTACTGGTTATCCCTATCCTAGAATACTCGTCCATAGTATGGGGTCCATATGAGGTGGGACGTATTAAAAAATAGAAAAAGTTCAAAGAAGGGCAGTAAGATACAGTATGTACTCGGAAGGTACAAAAGAACAGATAGCGTCACGGAAATGTTGGTTAGGCGCGGTGCATAGAATTTTTGAATGGAACCAGTTGCCTGGAGGTTTGTTTGAGCCTTTTCCATCCAATTTTATGAGTTGTAAGAATAAGTGTCAAGCAGCCACTGAGTGATAGTCTTCATTGATCAGTGATTAATATACTATTGTACTCATTGGAATATTATTCTGTGCGTAATGTGAACGGCGTGAGAAGTTGTATTGCAACATTGAATGATGTTTTAACGGTGCGTGATTTTGATCGGTATATGAAATTGAAGAGTGCGTGATTATGGACGGAGTGCGGCGATGGACGGTGCGTAGTATATACTCGTATGGCGTGAGCTTAGCCCATTTTTGATGGTAAAGGTGCGGTTGGTAATCTTTAAGAAGTAGTATTTAGGGGAGGCGACCCACAGCTGAGGTCATTTGCGCCACGGTAATCTTTAAGTGTCATTGAATATAAGATCATTTTGTCTAATTTTATTAATATTTTTAATTTTGTCTTCTTTTTATGTAGGTATGTGCAATGCAAGAGTGACTGTTGGCCAGACTTGACCGTTGCCACCAGGGAAATTGCCTAATTGCAACGATAAATTATTAAATGAATAAAAATAAAATAAATATTCCACCATATCAGGCCTGAAACGTCTCTTTTTATATGTTGAGCGACATTGAAATTTCACCGTTTCTGGTGTGTGTGGCTAATATTATCATTAGACGACGTAGTGTATGCGCCTGTAGTTTAATCTCCATTTTATTTTTAATCATTTACCCGTATGTAGTCTACCGTTTGAGTTAGGTTTTGGATGGACACAGGCTGAAGACGCCAATATTTCTTTGTCTCTTCTAACAAAACACAACCTGACACCCCACGACATAAACCTCTCTTCATCTCCGTGTAATTCTACCCTTCATTCCGTTCAACTTCCCTATTCAATTTCTGCCCCTTCCTCGTTTGCCTAACGTCCTCCCCTCTATCACAGTCTTCAGCATCCCACTGCGAATAAAAATGCTCTGCATCCATCTTTCCTACATCCATTGGATTTCTTCCAAGTGACCACCATTGTAACAGTTTCTTTGGCCATTTTTCATGCCCATTCTTTCGTCTGGATTCTCTGTATGACCGATTCTTTCATGACCATTACTTATCCATTATCGTAATTTTTTCCTTTCCAACTTGGATACCCTGACTTATCGTGTTATCCCATCCATCTCCGCAGTTTGTGTTTTAATTTTCACGTTTTCATTCAAAGTCCAGATCCTTACCCCATAAGTCAGTGTTCTCCCAACTTTTGTTTTATTTTCTTAAATATACGAGCACCAAAATACCTATATGCATATATAATCGTTTGAAATTCATGTATTTCAAGAAATCAATCATTTTTTCCTTTTTGCTACTTTAATTTAAACCCAAGGACCCGAATATATTTAATTAAAAACAAACTGTCAACGAACTAATTAATTATTGTATAAAGGCATGTTAGCGCTCAATTAGTTCTACATAAGCATATTTATGAGTCTGTAAAAATGAATTTAAAGACCTTTATTTAGTGGTTAAGCCCAACGCAACAATTATTGCATGATGTGTGCACGAGTGTTTTACAATAAAAATTAACAAATATATACTATTGTGATTTGTGGGTCGCGGTAGTCCAGGGGGCAGAGCGTTGGACTTCTGACCGGAGGGGCTCGGGTGCGATTCCCAGGCAAGTCTCAGGGCACCTTCAGCTATATGATTTTTTCCAAGCTTTTACGGGTACCAGATATTACAGGGAAACCATAACCGGCACAGGGAAAGGAACTGGTCCCCCCTACCCTGGTGTGTGAATTTCACACGCCGTCGAGCTTAATACTGGGTGAACTCTACCATCAATTTCCAAACCGACCTTCGCGTTGATTACTGTGTTTATGGTTTTATTATAATGAGCTAATGAGGACACACCCCCCGTCATACGCGGTCAAATGTGGAAATTAACTCTGGGGTCGGTCACCTCATGTAATTACTACTACGATATATTTAGCTGTGCCAATGGCTTCATCCTCCCCTTTCTCCCAGATGATTTAATGTTCTTTAATGAATCTTTTGGTAATTTGGTAATAATGCATTCATTCAACCTGATCAAAAGAACACGGTAGGCTTCTTTCATATTTTATACTATTGGTGTATTCAGAAAACACACTGATTCCTCGTCCAATAAATTCCATGTTCACCACAGTCACTTTTAAAGCATACAATATTCGCTGACTTTAGTCAGCATTTGTCCTCATCATAGCATAAACAATTTTGCTATCAATGGATGCGAACATAGACAAGAACGGAGTTTGTGAAAGGATTCGCGTGGATTGTGGCATATAATTCATCAGAGATATAGGAATTTAGGTTTAGTAGCTAAGTGCTTTAAACGCGGGGCTTACACGTCTCTTTTCCTTTTCGATACGCATATTACTATATTAATACGAGTACTCGTATATCTGCTCCACAGAAACCCATTTACTAATATATTTAGATTGCTCTATGTACCTATAATACTTTGGTATTCTAGTATATCATATTCACATCTTGAACAGATTGAGCTCCGGAATTAAGTAATTCGACTGGTTTCATTGCCTTGCCGGTTAATCGAGGAGGATTGATATTTTTCACCTCCTGATACTACGAGATGTTTGGTAATCTTCGTTTACACCTGAGCCTTTTATTCCTAAAAAGGCCTCATTTCACTTTTTCTAAATAAAAAATTTGGAGTTCTTCCTGCTTCGAGGAAAAAGTACCATGGTCATCCTCTAATTGTGAAGAGTATGCCTATGTATCATACCTAAAGGGAATGCCCATACATCCAAAAGATCAATTTGATTGTTCCAACAAATTCCGCTCATGCATTTAAAAAATGGTGGAGGAAAAGAGCTTGAGTTTTGACTTGAGTCCTTGACAGTTGTAGAGGAGAAAGAAGAGAACTTCCTTTCTATCTTAACTGCAGCTTCAGGCTGCTGTAATATACGTTGAATTAGTGTTGTTAGTTGAGATCCAACAACAATTGGCCTCATTGTCTTCCATAGTTCGCAAATAGGTAGAGAACCGTAGACCTAGTAAATTAAATGAACTTCGTGACCCTTAGCGTGCATCTTCTCACTTATTATCCTGTGACAGAAAAAATATTATCCATGCAGGATCATCACTCATTGTAATCAAACGCTACCTGATATTCCCTTATCTTCCCTTCGATCTCATGTTCCAATCTATTTTTAAGAATTCTGCTTAAAAATCTACTGATGCCTTTCATTGCACATATTCCCTCTTAATTGCTTGGGTCTTTCTCATTTAGTTTTATATGAGTAACGGAAACATGAGGTAATAAACATTCTTACGAAGTTTAGCCTCATTCAGGAATTAGGTAGAACACATTCCAAAGATGCCTTATTAATTTCGTTCACCCTCAGTCCCACTCTTTAACGTGGGCCTTTACGTACCATCTCTCAACACGTGGATTCCACTTCATTTCATCCGACTCGCAAATCGTACCTCCCGACCGAACAATTTCTTTTCCCAGATCTCCCCCGCTTATCGCCGCGGGCCCTCCCAACTTCAGGGAAAGCTGCTTATTCCGGGGTTCGCGATTTGCACCGTGGACCACTCTATCAGATCCTTGAAGTGGAGCGTAAAGCGCATTACTTATGCTCCAGGAAGGAAAGGGGTGCTTTAATTTTCCTGAGCTGCTGTTTTAGTGAGAGGCAGCCGGGACATCAATGTTTCGCTATTATTACCAACATTATCTGAGCACGGGTTAAAATCAAACTTAAGGCATGGAGACTGTACTGTAAGGAGGTCCGCCCATTATACGAGGGTTGCCATTTATATTTTCAGCCCAATAATTAAAATACAGTAATTTATTCTCGAAAATGGCTTCATTGTTTTTCGAAGTATGCTTCATGATATTCAATACACTTTTGCATGCGTTTCATCCGATTTTCGTAACACTTTTTCCTCTCCGATTGAGGTACCTCCAAAAGATTGTTTTTTAATGCATCAACGGCTTCTTCAGGCGCCAAAAAACGTTGGTCACACAATATTTTCTTCATAAACGGGAATAAATAGAATTCATTTGGTGCTAAATCAAGGTTGTACGGAGGATGACCCATCAATTCGACGTTTTGACCAGTCAACTAGGTAGTTGTTTCAGCCGATCTGTGAGAGCTTGCATTGTCATGATGAAGAATGATCCTTCGTTGCCGCTTCTTTTTTCGTATTTCAACAAGTACTTCTGGCAAGCAAATGCTCGTATGCCATTCAGAATTCACGGTTCTACGTTGCTCTAACGGTACGATTGCCACATGTCCAGTCATTTCTTAGAAACGGGTGATCATATGCTTCGATGTGTTTCGTGCACGAATCACTTTTGTCGGATTTGACTCATCTGGAAGACCCATACAGTGTGGGTTGCTATTTTGTTTCGGGCTCATACGCATATATCCAAGATTCTTCACCTGTGCAGATGTTATACGTGCGCAGCTTTTAATGAACCGCGATTGGATTTGTTCAGCATTTCTTGGCACCTATTGACACGAGCATCTTTTTGAAGTTTTTTCAAATTATACGGTATCCAGCGCGAATAAAGTTTTTTCACGGTTAGATGTTCATGCAATATCTAATTGATGCTCTTCATACTAATCCCCAAAGATGTATCATCCTTCAAGCATCAAGGATAATCTCACGATAAACCACTTGACGATCTTCCTTTACTAGTTCTTGCACAGCATCAATGTTTTCTGGCACAACTCATTTTGGACGACCTTCACGACTTTCGAACGGCGGCCATGATGGAATTAATTATATCAGCGTTTCACAGTGGCAAAGGATGAGGCTTCTTCGCCTTAAGGCAAAGTAAGTTGATCGATGCACTCCTGTCTTGATAATCCACGTCGAAATTCGTAAAAAAATCATCGCATAGAAGTGTTCACGAGTTTACTACATGTTTTTCGCAGAGACAAACTTTTCGCAGTCACTATAAACAACACAAGCTATGGCCAAACAACAAACCGTCCAGAAGAAAGTTAGCGTTTAAAGGGTCAAACTTTCAGGTTGAAACGTCAGATGACGCCTAAAGCACTTAGTGTCGTCAAGGCTCGTAATATAAATAGCAACCCTCGTACATTTGCGTGGTTCTCTGTAGGCCACTGCTGGGGTGTGTGGAATTGTGGGGTAGTTCTTTGCGTTTTCTATTGTGGAGTGTGTCTATGATTTTGTTGCGATAACCATTGCATGTGGCAATTCGTTGGATGGCTACAAAATTCTTTGATTCCGTAGGGTACCGAATTGGGAATTGTTAGAAATCTGGACGGTATCATTTGGATGAGAGGCGGCCATTTCTTTGCGTGAAATGATGTCTGGAATCGCTGTGATCTTATGGGAACATGAAAACTATATGGTAAATCCCAAAAGGGAAAATGGAAAGACACCCTCACGTACCTGATTCCTCGGATGTGTGATTCCAGGCGACTCAGATCTTATTACGATAAGAGGTCTAACCTTTCTTTGCGATGGACTCGGAAGATTTTCGGAGGGCAGCAAAGGCCGTAGGCAGACTTGAGTAAGAAAAGGAATTTCGATTTCTAGGATATGATCGGTATTCCTTTTGATTCAAATTGAATTACTGCAGCGATATTCCTCCATGAATACGGTTACACCAAGAAGTATTTTGTTTTCACGAAATTCGTGTGATTTGTGTCAAAACCCTTTCTTCCCGCATGACCTCATTGGAATGCCTTTAAATAGAGTTGTGCTCTACCTGCTATTTTTTAAGTTTCCCCTTCCATCTCTCACCTCTCTCTGTGGGGGGACCATCCTGCTACCTGCAGCGTTGGGTCACCTTTCCTACCTGTGCTCTTGGGGGAGGAGACCATTGTTTATTGCATGTCCCTGTGGTAGTGGAATTTCGCCTTTTTACTTTTCAAATTCTAGCTTACAGGTTATTTGATACATTTTTGCTACATGATAAGGTGCATTTTTTGTTAGCTGTTAGTAGATGTATTTGTATGTGTGTTAGTTGGAAAGGGATGTTTGCATGAATGTATACGCCACTGTGGGTGTAGGTTTGCAATGATGTGTTAATTTTGAATGTGGTTTTGTTCTCTTTTACGGGTGGTGACCTAACGCCCCCCACCATACGCCATTGTGGCGGCTGGCGGGGTAATACAATACAATAATATATATTTATTTATTGAGTCGCAGTAGTCCAGGGGGTAAAGCCTTGGACTATTGACCGGAGGGCCTGGGGTCGATTTCCGGGAAAACCTCTTTGGGCACCTGCAACTCCATCTTAACCGGTATATGGCCTTATATATATAAATATATATATACATATAAATATATATATATATTAATATATATGTATATATATATTAATATATATACATGTAATCCTTTTAATATTTGATCTCAATTCAATAAAACACAATTTTGTGTCGGTTAGCGAATTTATTTTAGATGAGATGTGAGCAAGGTTGCCAGTCCATGCAGCGATAACAGCGCTGATACACTTTAAGTAGCCAACACTATTTAAAAATTCTAAAAAACGTTGGCGTAATAATTCGGAAATCACAACGATAGCCTATGTCTAGTTTTACGTGCGTCGGATTTCTCAGCTTTACGCCTCAGCAACCTTTTTAAATATCATTACTTTTTTTAAACAATTTTGTTTTTTTTTTAATAATCTTCCTCTCTTGTGCTGCCCCTTACTCGGTCTAAAATCCGCCCGTCGTGACTTGTATATGCCCTGAATGTTTACCGAAGCCCAAGGGGTGGCGGACGGACTAGGGGGTACGAGAGCGCATGCATACATACGCATGAGGGATGTGCTTCGTAGAATGACGAGCGGGGTACGTTATGGGGATGCATATATTTCGATGCAACTGGCGTGCAACATGCAGGGAAGTTGATTTGCAGGAAAAAAGGGGATGTTTTTTTAATATCGCAAGTGGGTTTGGGGGAGGGGATGGGAAATCAAAGCCACGCACACAGGGATGTGCTGCATCTTTATGCATTTCGCGGCCCTAGGGTCTCCCCTTCTCCCCCTCCCCCCCATTTCAGGGTCTCTCGATCCCCCCAATCACACTCCGGTGCAACACCATGCCTTTCCTTTTCCCACCTTCTTTGACAGGGGCGATTCGAAGGGGAAAAAATTGACGGTGATGATGCGAGACGAATACATTTGCATTTGCCTAAAAAAATTAATTTGAAAAAATGAATAAAAATATACTTTTTGTCGCACCCACGAAAGTGGAAACGTAAGGGAAAAAGGGGTTGGATGATTAAAACGCTCTCCATTGCATCCCCCTCTTCTCCCTCTATCTCCCTCCCTCCCCCTTTTCAGCTTTGATCTTTACGGAGAAACCCTGCGCGTAATTAATGGCCGAATCCATTGAGATCAAGGGTGTTGGGTCGAGGGACTTCTCATTAATGAAGTAAAATTGCAACGCTATTAAAAAAATTAATTAAACAAAAAAAGAGAAAAAAAAACGTTTTAATTAGATCTACACACGCTACTAATTTAAAATATAACAACGCTTTGCTTTTTTTCTAAATCCACCTCCACTACACTGCAATCTCGCGATCTAATTCGGCGATCAAATCGACTTGAAAATTGGATCGAAGGAATTTAGAAAAGGGTACGGTATCACACTGAAACCTAGAAAGGGGAAAAAAAGCAATGCACTCTTTCGACCGGTGGAAAACACGTGAGCATCGCCCTCTTACCACTTGACCCATTTCTCGCGGGCTCCTTGAGCCAACGACCGCCCTTCCTTCCAACCCCCCCCCCTTTCCCCCCTCCCCCACTCCCCAACCCTCATATCTTTACGCCGAGGGCCGCCGCGAGGGTTAACATTTTTAGGGGCCGATACACATGCTGAGATTTCCAGCTCACGTTCCGGCCAGCCCTAACGTTACGACATTGCAGCAGTCGGGCGAAATAAGTTGCCAGAGGAAGAAGAAGAAGAAGCTGAGTAAAGGAATTCCCTTGGAGAATTCCAGCCATATTTCCTTTCCTTGAACTTCCACTCTTCGTTTTCTTCTATACTAGCCACAAAAAAATATCCTGTTTCGCCTCTTCCTTAACTCTTATCTTCTTAATTCTTCGGAATCCTCTTATCGTTCATTCATTCGAGGATTTTTCTATGAATAAAAGCCAGGTTGTGGTCGGTCCCTATCGAATATTCACGTATATAAATTTGTTAACAATTAGTTAAATTAGATAAGTTGGGCAAGATAGTACTTGAAACAGAAAATATCCAAGAGAGATGGAAGAAATATATGTAGAAGAACTAACTGTATGGTAAAGAACTTAGGCCAACGAGTTTAAGCATAGAAAGGGAATGTCACGTAGATGGAGATAGCTTAGGCCCAGGCATACTCGACGATGAAATAGAAAGGGCATTAAGGGAGATAAAATCAAGAAAGCCCATGGGGAAATTGTTGGGAAAAATCATATGGAAGCAGGAAACATGGATGCAAAGCATATGGATTGGCAGTGGGATGTTGGGGCCTTTGATAGAGGGGAGAACGTTGGGCAAACAAGGAAGGATTAGGAATAGGATAGGGATGTTGGACGGAATAAAGGGAGGGAGGAAGTACACAGAGATGAAGAGGGGCTTGTTGTAGAGTAGGATGTTTTTTTGTTGTCTCCATCCGAAGCCTATCTTAACCGGTAGATTACCCAATAATAATAATAATTATATATATATATATATATATATATATATATATATATATATATATATATATATATATATATATATAACGATTGTACGGAAAAACACACACGAGCGGCACAATAATGGGCTGACACAATATAACACAAATAGAATAGAATAGCAACATTTAAAAGGACACTCACACGGTAAATTGTTCGAGCTTTCGGCCCTCTCAGAGGCCTTCTTCAAGAGAGACTGAAAATATACTGTTGCTGTGGAGAGGGGAAAGAGGTATGGGCGGGGAGGGGAGGTGTGGAGGGAAAGCTGGGAGGGAAATTAAAGGTGGCGGTTAAGGGTGGGAATTTTGAAAGAACGGAAAGCTAATATGTAGGCGGATTCACGAGTTCTCACCTCTATATTGGTGGCTGAATCAGGTAGGGATTCTAGGATGCTGAGAGCAAAACACTGGTCTTGAAGAAGGCCTCTGAGAGGGCCGAAAGCTCGAACAGTTTACCGTGTGAGTGTCCTTTTAAATGTTGCTATTCTATTCTATTTGTGTTATATTGTGTCAGCCCATTGCTTATATATATATATATATATATATATATATATATATATATATATAGTACAATACACAGTAACAAACAATATAGAAACACAAAAAAAGAAGAACACTCACACGTTATTTCTTGATATTTCGACGGAAACAATCCTTCTTCATCTGAAGATATGGAAGTAAAGTCACACATAGTCCGAATTTAAGGTGGCCAAACAACCTTCCTCGGGAGGAAGAAGGATCTGGACCTTCCTTCTCTCCCCAGAGGAAGGTGGTTTGGCCTCCGAAAATTCCGACTATGTGTGACTTTCATTTGCTTGTACGTTAAAGTGTTTTTGTTTGCTAGCGCTACCTCGCTTCTACATTTAAATTAAAATAATATCTATAGACATATTTTCTCTCTTCAATTAAAAAAAATTATGATCCGCATCGTTTGAGATTGATGAAATACTACCTTGATCAAAAAGTTCCCGGAATAACCACCGTGTGGCGCTCCCATCGTTCCGATTTTAGTTCTGTTTTTTTTTGTTAAATTGGTACATCTGTTGTTGATATTCCCTTTAAATCTTAGTGTCATAACTTGACATTTGCAAAAGTTACGTAGCCAAGAGTACATCTATCTCTGTGTGTGTTGGCGAATTTTTACAATTTCAGAAATGGATATAAATTTGCAACAACGAACTTGTATTAAATTTTGCGTAAAAAACGGATTTAGTGGCGCACGGACGTTGGAAATGTTGGAAAAGTGTTTCGGCAACGATTCTCTAAAAAAAACGGTCGTTTACCAGTGGCACGAGCGGTTCAGAAGTGGTCGTGAGTCAATCGAAGATGATGAACGCAGCGGC
The DNA here is from genome assembly GCF_022747635.1 of Hetaerina americana. Classification (NCBI taxonomy): domain Eukaryota; kingdom Metazoa; phylum Arthropoda; class Insecta; order Odonata; family Calopterygidae; genus Hetaerina; species Hetaerina americana. Next base: position 208,243 of record NW_027287516.1, read on the forward strand.
AGACCATCGACATCGAAAGTCGGTGAAAAAATTGATAAAGTAAAAGAAATGTTGGTCAATAACCGCAAATTAACCATCAGAGAAATAGCGGAGGACTTGAACATTGTCTATGGATCCGCCCAAGACATTGTGGTTAATGATTTGGGTTTCCGTCGTGTAGCAGCAAAGTTGGTGCCAAAAGACCTCAATTTCATGCAAAAAAGAGACCGTGTTGACGTCGCAAAAGACATGATTTGCGAGGCTGAATCCGATCCCACATTCATCAAAAAAAAGATCATTACTGGAGACGAGACGTGGGTTTATGAGTACGACACGCAATCCAGACATCAGGCAAGTGAATGGCGTTCACCAAATGAGCCGAGACCAAAAAAACCACGTCGTTTTCAGTCAAAAAAGAAGGCAATGCTGACGGTTTTCATGGATTACAACGGTGTAGTGCATCATGAATTTTTGCCAGAAGGCCAGACAGTAAACAAAGAGTATTATTTGGGCGTTATGAGACGTTTGCGTGAAGCAATTCGCCGAAAGAGACCAGAAATGTGGGCAGAAAACTCGTGGATTTTGCACCATGATAACGCACCGTCGCACAGTGCTATCATTATTCGTAATTTTTTGACGAAAAATGCAACAAATACCACCCAACAGCCACCGAATTCACCTGATTTGGCTCCCTGTGACTTCTTTCTGTTCAATCGAGTTAAAAAACCATTACGGGGAACGCGTTTTAGCAGCCGAGAGGAAGTAATGGCAAAAATCGCAGGAAGCACTGATGGACATACCGAAAACCGAATATAAAAAATGTTTCGAGGATTGGATCAAGCGCTGGCATAAGTGTGTTGCAGTCGATGGGGATTACTTTGAAGGGGACAATATAGATTTAGATGAATAAACTTGTATTTTTAATTTTCTGAATAAATTCCGGGAAATTTTTGATCAAGGTAGTATATTCATGTAAGAAATAAATACTCCTTAAAAAACGAGAAGGAATGTCACTTGGCAAATTATGATAGACACACAGAGAACTGGTTTGGTTGTGGCCAGAGTATTGCAGCCCCAAATATAATGAAATTGGGTTTTGTTCTCACTGAAAGATTTGAAATTTCTTTTGCACAATATTCATAAAGGAAAGCGGTGGATGGCCCAAACAACCTGCAATAGTTGATGTATTGAATGTGTAATAGTATCTTATTATCCACCAAATTAAATTCCGTATTTCAGTCCCTTTACATATTATTACTCCAACATTAAAGAATGAAATTTCGTGAACTCTACGTATAATGCATGGCTGTTATTATTGATAGTTTATTGTTTATGGTGGGTGTTTGATTGGCATAATATATTTTGATACATTATTTTAGCTTTTGTTTCCTGTGTCTATCTTGTCTGCCTCCACGTCCTCCATTCTTATAACATAGTATTCATCATTCCGGCACCAATTCAATTCTCTGCATCCACCTTTCCTGTCTCCTCTAGATTTATCTTAATAAACCTACCCCTGATGACCTCACTCATGTCTAGTAGTTCTTTGCTTTTTTTGTTCATTTGACCTATTTCTCAGCATCACTTCTGACTAATTAATTAAATTTTTACGTAGTGATCATTAGACGACACTTTTTCGTGAAAAATTCACTTGTCACCTAATTTTGGCAGGCGGGAGAGGTGACGAACCGTTTGAGACAGGCAGTGACTTCCTTAAACGCTAATTTCTTTTGACTTGTAATCCCGAGGCATTTAAATTCCAAATGTAGTCCGAAGATGCGTCCGGCACCTGACGTAGGCAGCTGTGACCTGCCTATGCCTCCACATTAGCCTGGAGCATGGGCATGACTTGGGGACGGGGTCATCCGCAAATCCGCTCTCACGTTTACCCCATTCGTTAGGACGGGCGATGGATTCGGAGGGTGAATATTTATTCGATGGGAGGATGGATTTTTTATAGTAGGCTTGATAAATGGCAATGAATTTCCAGGGGGCGCGGATACTCACTAAAAGTGATTGCTGGGGAGAGGCGGGGGGTGGGGAGCGCTTGAGGGCGAGAGACCCGTCTTCTGCCCCTCATTCATCTCTCTTCGGGAAGAAAACAACTCGGGCGCTCGATTCATGCAAAAAAGATGGTCGATACCCACTTGGTTTGATTTTAAAGCGTCTATGCCATTTCCAGAACGTATACATATATAAAAAACGCACACACAAACACACACACATATAATAATATATATATATATATATATATATATATATATATATATATATATATATATATATATATATATATATATATATATATATATATATATATATACATTCAAACACGAAATCCCGCCAAACGGCGAATAAATACTCATATATACAGAAACATATATAAGGAAAAGGGATAGGAACACGTATAAAGGACGAATTGTGTTCGTCCTTTATACGTGTTCCTATCCCTTTTCCTTATATATGTTTCTGTATATATGAGTATATATATATATATATATATATATATATATATATATATATATATATATGTGGAACACAACCAGGAGGTATTTGCCTGTTTCGTAGATTTCGAAAAAGCTTTTGAGAAGTGAATTGGGAAAAACTAATGAGTATATTGCAGAAAATAGGAATAGATTGGAGGGAACGCAGGCTAATCCGCAACCTGTACATGTCTCAGACTGCTCAGGTGCGAGTGGGGAACGGGGAGTCCGGAAGGGCAGTGTCAGGAAGGGGTGTAAGGCAGGGTTGCCCATTATCACCGTTGCTGTTCAACCTGTGTCCAGAGGAAATGATCAAAGAGGCATGGGAAGAACTGGAGGTAGGAATGAAAGTGGGCGGGGAATTCATAAAATCAGTTAGTTTTGCTGATTACCAAGCTTTAGTTTGTCAGTCAGCCAAGGGGTTGCAAGCATTGCTGAGTGAATTGGAAATTCAGTGCGACAGGTATGGGTTGAGAATCAATATTAATTAAACAAAGGTTATGCGTGTCTCTAGAAAGAAAAAGGCTGAGCTTAACATTAAAATAGGAGGGCAAAAACTATAGCAGGTAGAACAGTTTACGTATCTCGGTAGTGTTTTGGACCATCACGGTCAAAGTAGTAGGGACGAAAGGAGAAGAATTGCGCTAGGCAAAGAGACTTCCACAAGGAGGAGGGAGTTGATGACGGGGACGTTGAGTAAGGATCTTAAGAAAAGACTCGTAAAAACTTTGATATGGAGCGTAGCTATGTACGGCGGGGAAACGTGGTCGTTGAAGCAGGAGGATAGACGTAGATTGGAGGCTTTTGAAATGTGGGTGTGGAGAAGAATGGAGAAGGTGAAATGGACAGAGAAGAAAACAAACGAGGAAGTACTTGGTATGGTGGGCGAAGAGAGGGGTTTGTAGGGAGCAATCCTATGGAGGCAGGAAAAGTGAATGAAGGGGGCATTGACCGGCAGCGGGATGTTGAAGACGAGTGATAGATGGGAGAATGTTGGGCAAAGGAGGAAAGGGAAGGAACAGGATAGGGATGTTGGACGGGATGAAGGGAGGAAGAGAGTACTCAGAGCTGATGAGGGACCTGATATAGAGCAGGATGATGGATTTTGTGTTTTTTTAGGAGTAATAAAATGTTTGTTTGTAGTTGTGTCCATCGAAAAACCTACCTTAACCGGTAGATTACCTAATATATATATATATATATATATATATATATATAGTATATATATATATATATACACATATATACATATATATATACACATATATATATACACATATATATATATATATATATTTATATATATATACATGTATGCATATGCATTAATATTCACACGGACATTCATGCTCATCCACGAAAAACCGTCGAAGGAGCCAAGGAGAGGAGATCCCGAGAGCAGAAAAAAAGCCACCTTGACCGGGACATGAACCACGTGCGACTTGCCGGCCCGATCCTCCACCCAACAAACCAGCTATCGAAGAAACGTAATCGACTTTTCGTGTTACAACTATCACCCCGATTTCTTGGTGAAATTGTGCAAAGCAGAGATGAATATCAATAGGCTGACTGCCCAAATAATATTGAATATAATGCCGTATACATTCATTTAAAAAAATCTTTTGCGATCCATTTTTAAGCAGTATTATTAAATTAATATTTTTGAGATTTCCTATTGTCAACATTTTTATACTCTTTTTCTCATTTATATACTTTTCTGATAATATCAGAGAAGGGGCATAGTAATAAATTTACAAATGTTAGCCATCTGTGTTCAAGTAGGAGAAAATGACTACCTCATTGATAGATGTTTTCAGTGGCTCTGTGTCTGCCAAGGAAGACCGGATTCTGATTTTGTTGGTGATAAATAAATGTTTAATATTAAGAAATATATCTCCTTTTAATTGCTGCTGGTGCTCTACCCTTCTCCATAGTGGTGGGAACTATCTATCGTATATTTCTCGTTTAGCGTATTCGATTGCTCGAATGATTCGATACATACTCATACCATTCACAGTTTTAACTTTTCGACGGGGAATATCGAGAGAAATCTGGTTAAGGTGTCGCTTTATGCAAGCTTTAAATTAAGCTTTGCAAAAGATTAGGCACATAAGGTATTTGAACTACGGGATTACATTTCCCTTATGATGAAGCAAGTGATGAACTTCCACGCGTTTCAATTAACCATCCAAACCGAAGGTGACGTTTGTTGGCAGCAAGCAAATCCAACGGTCACAAATCCATGGTATATTGATGCCGAATCGGACTGTCGTCGTTTACGCCTACACTCCGCAATAAAATACTCTTAAAATACTTTTTCTCGTGAGTCGTCGCGGTTTAAGTTCACTCCGACGGTCGAGAGTAGAGGTAGTGTCTGTAGACTAACATTCTCCCCTCTATCACAGTCTTCAACATCCCACGGCCGGTCAGCACCCCCTTCATCCACTTTTCCTGCCTCCATAGGATTTCTCCCAACAAACCCCTCTCCTCGCCCACCATACCTTGCATTTCCTCATTTGGTTTCTTCTCTGTCCATTTCATCTTCTTCATTTTTCTCCACGCCCACATTTCAAAAGCCTACAGTCTACGTCTATCCTCCTGCTTCAATGACCACGTTTCCGCACCGTACATAGCTACGCTCCATATAAAAGTTTTGATGAGTCTTTTCTTTACATCCTTACTCAACGTCCCTGACATCAACTCCCTACTCCTTGTGAAAGCCTCTTTGCCTAGCGCAATTCTTCTCCGTACGCCCCAACTACTTCGACCGTGTTGGTCCAAAACACTTCCGAGATAGGCAAATTGTTCTACCTGCTCTAGTTTCTGCCATCCTATTCGAACGTTTATCTTTACCTAACGTTTAACCTTACCTAACTACCAATTCACTATATCTGCGAAATATACGAAACAGGCAAATACCTCCTGGTTGTGTTCTATATTCCTATGCAACAATTTCTGAGTGTAAAAATCATTCGCCTTGACTGGGATTCGAACCCAGATCCCTCAATATCCGGTCGAGTGCTTTAGCCACTTAAGCTACCGAGGCGTCCTATTAACTCTGAAATTTTGGGGCTTTTAAAGGAACAAGATGTTGTGACGAAATACCGTACATACAATGTCACAGGCATTCGCATTCGTGCGCGAGGCGCCACAGTCCACGAGGTTAAAGCCAACTTTAAACACTTATGGTGTTTTCACTTTGACAAATTCCAAAGAAACTGCGGGAGATGCCGCAACAGTAACTTTTAACGGAGTCATCCGCTGATGTGCATTTCAATGCAACAATTTCAGAGTGTAAAAATCAACACCATAAGTGTTGAGCGGATGCTCTTAGTTTCTCTGCTAGCTCTTAGTTTACATTCCTCTATTTCCTTCTCTCATCTATCTTTCTAATCATCTCATCCGCTATCCATGATTTCCTTGTCATTTCCCTATCAGCAGTTCTTATAATTTCTTTTACGGCTTTTGATATGCACTTTTGATAAATTTCGATTTTTCCTCGATATTATTTAGATCTTTTCTCTCACTCTCGAATTTCTTTTCAGCCAGTTGATGCTCCTTCGTTGTCAATCCATTTAATGCTTTTACATTCCATTTTTTTATTCATTGTGACCCGTCAGCCTTGCCTTAAAAATATAAATATTTATAATTGAAAAAATAAATATGTTTTATTAATTAATTATTATTAATAAATATATAAATAAGCAAATTAATATTCTAAATACGTCGAAAACAGGTAACATATAAGACATAAAGGACACTCACATTGTAGATTGTCTGAGCTTTCGGCCTTCTCTGAGGCCTTCTTCAAGTAAGACCCTATTGCATATTCTCGAATATATATATCTTTATACGTATATATATATATATATATGAATAAATATATATGTATATAAATAAATAAATAAATAAATAAATAAATATATATATATATATATATATTTATGTATGTATTTGCCTGTGTAAAATTTGAAGAGGCTGTTTTTCGACAGACAGGAGGAGTATTCTTGAGGATCGGGGGAGGATGGATAGAGGGCAGTCTGAACTACCTTTAATGCTTCCACTATCTAGTGAGTCGACGATCACCGGTTTTCCCCCCTCAGAAAGAGGGTTTATTGATCAAATCGTCGGGGCGAAGGAGACTGAGGATTGCAATCATTTCGAAACGAGTGCAAAATTGCCAGACGGACTGATGAGGGAGAGAGAGAGGGAAACGAAAAAATGACGTTGTGAGAGGGAAGTTTTTCGGTAAATGTGGGTGTGTATTGGGAGGGAAAGTTCGAAGGGGTTGGAGGATGGCTTTTGGGGGGTAAATGCGGGGGTGATTAGTGCCGGGATTCCTAGGTTAAATATTTTTTTTCACTTTTTCCCTTTCTCTCTCCATAACCCTCATCCCTCCTCATCCATTCCACCCAGCCGTCACGCTCAAGTTACCCACCCCACCCATACACTGGTCATCTGGTCATCTATAGAAAAATCTGATCAATGGGCAGGCAGTTGCATTAAGTACCGTTCATTTTATGAGAAATAGTCAGAATGAGTACCTAGGGTTATTCCTAAACAGACTTTCGTTCGACAAGTTCGTGTATATAAAGGGGGAGTAGATGAATTTATAATAAATAACTCAGATTATATTTTTTATCCTGGGAGTTTGCCTAGAGACGTGCTCATTTTTGTGACTTGAATTAAATATATCCACAACACTTGAAATATCCATTTATGGGAAAATTATTACGTAGTATTCCACGTTGGAAGTGTTGAATTCTGATTTAACTATCACATTTGATTAAATTACAACCGATCCCCTCGTTTGCCATTATAGTTCGACCGAACATCTTGTCGTTTTCTAGGAAAAATGAAAATAATTTGAATAATTAATGAATAATACATATTTTTTTCAAATCTATAGTTTCTCCCAAAAATTCAATTTTCGTTTTGTACACATCCACCATAGATTTAGAACTGTTTATATATTCATGGAACCGATATTAATTCGGTGATAGTTTCTCCCAGTTGCATCCTTTTTTTTAAATTGTATTTTTGTTCATATTTTCCTATGGCTTTTAAATTGGAAGAAGGGACAATTTGGTCCCGATTTCGCCCAAATAAAGACCTCTACCTATCTATCTATCCTTGGTAACAACAGCAACTGTTACGGTATCCAGATAACACAAAATGTCTTCATTAATGAATGACATTTTTTTTCTAAACAAAAACTAGCATTTCTGTCGTCTCACCTCTCATCTCATTTCATTTCTTGTCTTTCATGTTCGCATTCCATTTTTCTCCTCTCTTACACAGGAATAAAACATCCCACCTCGAGTTTTTCCTCATCCTCACCCCTATCCTTCCATCCCCCTTCTCTCTCCGCGACCTTTATACGTCCCTTCCTCTCTCTCTCTCCATCTCCCCGCCTCCCCATTCACTTTCACCACAACTCTCACTGGGCCTGCGGGAAATATTTCATGAAAAAAATGAATGCCTCTTATTGACGACGGGACAGGGAAAAGGGCTCGATTCAACGTGCTTACAGCCACTACATCCACCGCCAAATAAAAGCTCATTCTCACCCTCCAACCCCCTTCCTCCCTCCCTTTCCCCACCACCCCTTCGCCCTCCCCCTTCGTTCCCGACGAGTACAACACTACTCCCATCCCCCTCTCCTCCGGGAGTCCCCGACAACCCATCCTTTTTTTTCCACCCCTTGTTCTCCCACTCTCACAATCTCCCCCTCACTCCTTCCGCCACGTCCCCACGACTGTTTTCTTTCACCACGCCCTTCCTCCCCCACCCTTCCTTCCCTCAAAGTCTCGCTCAACCCGTCCACTCGTTCAAGTCTCTCTCGATGCCACCGACTTTTCATTTGACCTGAGGAGCCATTATTTTTCATCCCCATGCGCCCGATCTTGGGGCATCACTTCATTAAGGGCGTTTTACGTTAGGCAATTACCCTCTTCTTAATCCACACGATAACGCAGATAGCCGACGGAAGGGCATGTGGCGGGAAGTGTTACGGCATCGGGCATGTATACACAAATATTAGCACGTACATGCATTTGAATACATGTATTTGTATATATGTGTGTAAACCTTTACACTCACACATATTAGGAAGTTAGTACTAGTGGACAGAACTGAGCTCAGTTCCTGCCATCTCCTCCTTGAGAAAGGTGGCTTGGGCCACCGAAAATTCGAAAACGAGTGAGTTTCTTTTCTTCTTTTTTGTGTTTCTGTGTTTTTGTCTTTGTTCACTAGAGCTAACTTCATGTGCATCATTATTGACCTACATGAGACTTTCGCAAAAGTTTTATATATATATATATATATATATATATATATATATATATATATATATATATATATATATATATATATATGTATATATATATATATATGGGTATAAATACATTCTTATCATAGGAATCCACCGGCTAAGGTGGATTTTGGATGGACACATCTACCAAATAAATACTTTGTTTTTCCTAGCAAAACCCAACGAAACATCCTACTTTCCATCAGGTCCCTCTTCATCTCTAAGTACTTCCTTCCTCCCTTCATCCCTTTCAACATCCCTATCCTATTCCTGCCCCTTCCTTATTTGCCTAAAATTTTATCCTCCATCGCGATCTTCAACATCCCACTGCCAATCAATATTCTTTTCATCCATCTTTCCCTTCTCCTTATGATTTCCCCCAACAATCCCCTCTCCCCCCACCTAACCCAGCAATTCTTCATGTGTTTTCCTTCCTTTTCACCGGAGGAAATAGATGAGCCATTTTCTTGAAATTTTAGCAAGAAAATGTCGAAAAATGTCGGCCTTGTTTTTACATTATGTTAATCCGAGCATATGAGTTGGTAATATTTTTGTGTAAACATTCAGAAGCTTTTCTTATGCCGCTATAGCTTAAACTTCGATACTTCATGTTAATATTTGTTCTTGAAATGAAACACAACCATTACTACATGAATGTATGCATGGTTAAAAAGTCAAGTGTAAATAATTACATATCAATTCATTTGTAGTCAATCTTTTGACTTCCGGGAGATAAATGCAGATTTATTACACATTCGAAGAGTTAGAATCGGTTAACGGGATCGGAGTGGGTTAAATGCGATAAGTGGATAAAAACAATCGAAGAAGAATTACCTTAAGGAAATAATCGATTGTTTTCACCGACGTGTAATATTGATATTGGTCTGTAGAGATCAACTCAGAAGTATTCATTGGGATTAACGTTGAAGGCTGTTGGTTTCTTTCCTTGTATTATCTTTTGCAAACCCTCAAATCCTATCAATAATTAAATATAAACCAATCTATTATAATGCATATAAGCAGGATTTTCTCAAACTTCGATGAGTGATTTTGTTTTAACTAATTGAAGTGTGTGTGTGCGTGTTTAACTAAATAGATTTTTATTTGATTGGAAAATACCGACATCCACTCTAAGGATAATGGGTTCCCGTGTATCCTCATACCTGGCAGATATTTATGTACATATATGTTCAAAATGGAACATGAAATTTTCTCTTTAAAACACACCCTCTGCCAATGCGTACACTATTACTGGAATCGATGTTTGTTTGGACGATGTTTTCTATGCTTACAGGTAGATAGGGTCAATTAAATGGTTTTTCTTTTAAATTGATAAGGTCGTTGGATACAAATATCCAGTGCACTAGCGAGCTTGAGACTCTGGTAAGTTTAAACACTGAACTCTAAATACATAATTCACATCTGAAGAGTATGCAGGTCAGCCTTAAAGAAGCGGGGCCTCCTCATTAGAAAAGTTACAGTAAAAATGTCATAAAAAATTGATGAAATTGCCTTGACCTCATCTACCGAGGTGTAATAATTACCCTTGAGGTGTCTCTTCAGTTGAGGAAAAAAGTAAAAATCGTAAGGCGCAAGATCGGAGGAATAAGGATGGTATGGAATCGGTTCAAATTTCAAGTTTCGCAGAGCCTCTCCAGTTGCGCGCGAGGTGTGTGGACGAGTGTTGTCATGTTGCAAGATTATTGGCGACAGGCTGCCTTTAACATGACATAATCGACCAATATTGTTTGCGATACGCTTTTAAGTGATTCGCCGGGCATTTTAAATAAAATATCTTCGACAAATTTGTGATGTTTTTCGTCTGTGGCAGTGATCGGACGTCCTCTGCGTGTTTCAGCAAAAACTATGGCTTTTCCAGGCTCGCAACCACGAACTTTTACTACCCATTGATTTACAGGAGACATATCAGCAGTATCGTCACCATAAACAGCCTTTTAATAACGATGAATCATATTTGTGGTAACTTTTTTAAAAGATAAAAGTTCGATGAGACCATGCTGTTTAACTCGCGTTAACATAGCACTAGAACACGTCTCCATACTTCTGCTTCTCAAAATACACTGAATGAATGTAACGAGATCAAACCTGCTCATGCGTGTTGAAGGGGAATGTTACTCCCACATGCCACCAGGAGTGTATATGAAGGTCATTTTCTTTGTGGTCTACAAGCATGTGTGCATTAATATTTCAGCCTATCCTCTTAGTTCAAACGCTACAATTTTATTATTTAGTCAAGCACACTAATGATTGCAATATGTGTATAGACATGTGTACAGGAATGCGGTCGAACGTTTTTTGCAATACAGTGTAAAAATTCATATGCATGTATGAACTAATATTTCTGTATACACGGCTGGTGTCATTAACACCCTCCGCCACCCGCCCTAGAGACAGCTTAAGGAGTATTGTGTGGATGTAGATTTTATTTATAACCTTAGTACTATCTCGTTGCCTTCAATGGGTCATAATAATCTCGTTCCTTGTTGACGAGTAGTCCCGATTGCCAACAAGGAGTTCCTCGGTCGTTATCGTCTCCATTGTCGAATCGAGCGCGAGAGATGTGTCTCGACTGTAGAGTGCTGCCACCTAACGCACTCACGATTAACCTCTTGAAATTCACCGTCACCTCATTTTTTATTCCATTCGATTTTTTAGGCATAAAAAGTTTTTTGATTTTTCATTCTGTTTTATCGCCTCATTCTTTTGAAACCATTGTTTTGAGGGAAACAGCAGGAATTATATTTTCCTCAGGTAAATTTCATAACTCTTCCAAACCAGTAAATATTAATTTTTATCAATACGAATGTTGGTTTGGTTAAGTTTTTTTCTGATTTCTTTCCTAGAGTCAAAATGTGGTTTCTCACAAAGTTCTGGGGTGCTCACGCCGTTTGAAATCTTAAATGCACAGCTACATGATTCAAATCTACGCCAAGGTCTGGGGCAGTTGGTGCATTCAATTTTTTAGCGATTCAATTAATTTTTTTTATATATACATACATACATTCAAACACGAAATCCCACCATACGGCGAACATATATTCTTTCAGATGGAAATAGATATGAGGAAAACAGATAATTGGAAGGCGGAATCGAACGAATCACAGGAGTAGAAATATTTCCTTGACCGGGATACATATAAAATTAAATATAAATATATATATATATATGGTGTCACATATGGTGTATATATATATATATATATATATATATATATATATATATATATAACACTTTTTGAAAGTTTCACCTACGTGAATAATAATGTATAACACTTAGCACTAGTGGACACAGACAAAAACACACAGAAACATACAAAAAAGAGACTCACTATTTTTCGAATTTTCGGTGGTCATGACCACCTTTATCAAGGAAGAGAGGGGCAGAACTGACTGTTCTGAAAGGCAGTTCTGTCCCTCTCTTCCTTGATAAAGGTCGTCACGGTGTCCACTAGTGCTAAGTGTTATACATTTTATATATATATATATATATATATATATATGTACGTGTGTGTGCGAATTTGCAAATTTTGAATATCGTGAAACCGTGGATGGTAACTGTTGGCCTCAGGGAGATAATATGTCTTTTAATAGGACGGTGCACTATTTATACGCGTAATTTATTCCACAACTGGCTCTCAGATGACGTTGAAATGTTCTGGTCAAAGGAGGGCTAGCCCACGGATAGCCCAGACTTGAACCCCCTCGACTAATATGCTCGCAGCGTAGTCGAAAGAGTTACCAATAAGACGAGGCACCCTGATAACGCATCTCTATGCACCGCGATCGTAGCGGCATTCGCGAATATGGACAGCGCTGTTTTAAAGAGTGCGTTCGATCGATTTAGGATAACAAGATTGGAGGCGGTCATTGCAATTGACCGGGGTTATTACATTGAGTAATTTTAGTATATATATATATATATACACAATATGTACTATATATACATATAGTACATGTATGTATATATATATACATATACATACATGAACTATATATATACATGTACATGTATATATATAGTATACGTGTGTGTGTATATATGTACAATTGTAATTTACGAGTGATGATTTTCTGTGAAAATGGTAATACCAATTAAGAAATACATCGATGGAAAGTTAATCCAAAATATCATCTTTGTTCCAAGGTATTCTTTTCACCTATGAAGAAATTGAAAACTGTAATCAGTTCTTTCATATCCCCTGCACCGACTTCATTTTCACTTCAACGTCATTCATCACTCACTACTTCAACCAGCGTTACTTTTTGAAAAAAAATAAAAAAAATAAAATTGCGGATGTCGAGTTCCATCTTCATTCTCTCCTATTCATCTTCTTTCTCTCTCTCTGTCTTCGTCGCTTGTGTGGGGAAGGGAGGACTCTATGGTTTCACTCTCGACTCACTTTAATAATGACAATGATCGATCGCTCAATCTGTTGTCCCTTTTCTGTTCCGCCCCCCCCCCCCCCAATCCACATCGAACTCTCGCCAATCCCCTTCTCTACCCCTTGTTCATTCTTCTCCTCTAATCCCAAGGGGTGGCAGGGGACGAATAGGGGTGGCTGGGAAGGTCCATTCCTCTCCTCCCTCCCCACCCATTACTACTCCCTCGACAACCCTTTTAAGGGCCGACCTTGAGCCTGGAGGCAGTTTTTACTCTCTCGCACGCACGCACGCTGCATGCAGGGGATCTTGCCGGCCCAACAAACCACACACGTGGCGCCGGCGCCAAATCATCAAACCGAGTTCCATCCTCTGAATATATAATTCTACGCCGGAAGAATTTACAGGAATGATTCTTTTGTTTCATTCTAAGGAACCAAATTATATTGTCATTATTTCATAAAACCTTTATTATCCTCGTTAATTGTCCCACGCAACTCGTCCCACGTTCTTAGATAGTTATTTCATGCTAAAATACCTTAATATGCGTGTCTGTATTTATCAGGATCTTCATTTTCTGAACGATTTGATGCGTAGCTTGCAGGGTACCATGTAGAGAGATGCAGATGATAGTTCGTAAGTGGATATTTTAAACCAAAGTAGTAAAAATAAATTCCATTTTACATTTCCATTAATATATTTATATATGTATTTTATTTATTTATTAGGCAAGCTACCGGTTAAGGTAGGGTTTTGGATGAACACAACCACCAAATAAATATTTTGTTACTCCTATCAAAACACAAAATCCAGCAACGTACCATATATATATGTATATATATATATACACACACACACATATATATATACATATATATATATATATATATATATATATATATATATATATATATATATAAAATATCTTCGAAATGGAACGCTCATCGGCGACACACAAATATATAAAAACACAGATGTAGATTTTTAGAATATAGAGACACAAAGAAAGGACACTCACAATTTGTTATTTTACGTTTCGACAGCACGGCTGTCGTCTTCAGAATCAAATTCAGATCAGATTCTGAAGACGACAGCCGTGCTGTCGAAACGTAAAATAACAAATTGTGAGTGTCCTTTCTTTGTGTCTCTATATTCTAAAAATCTACATCTGTGTTTTTATATATTATATATATATATATATATATATATATATATATATATATATATATATATATATATATATATATATATATATATATATATAAGATATATATATTCGATTCCCTGGCTATATATATATATATATATATATAGCCAGGGAATCGAACCCCGGACCCTCTGGTCAGCAGTCCAACGCTCTACCCCTGGACTACCGTGACCCACATATATATATATATATATATATATATATATATATATATATATTATACAGAAACAGATATAAGGAAAAGGGATAGGAACACACATAAAGGACGAACACAATATAGGTGGGGAAGGCGGAATCGAACGGATCACAAGAGTAAAAATATTTCCTTGACCGGGACTCGAACCTCGGATCTTTCCACTTGCCGGGCGGATGCTCTTAACCACTTGAGCTATGATATAAATTATTTTATTCGGTTCAGAATATTACAGAGTTTGTTAGCATTATGCATAATATCAGGTCACAGATTATGGGTACATCATGTTTTTCTTTAGTATAAGTGTATACATGGATACATACATGATACATATACCACATACATATCCACTTGTACATACATACGCACACATGCACATCCACACGCACATACATAAGCATATGCATACAGACGCATACTCGTGAATTTGACCATTAACATTTAGAAAGAAAAAAAGAAAGGAAGACAAGGCCCACAGATATTAGGAGGGAGATTTTAGCTAGCAATGGAAAATTATGTATTGTAAGAAATTATCAATGGCAGGGTTGAAATTATCGTTTCAATCAGTCAGTCAGCAAAAAAAAAACTCTTCAACGATGGACGAAGTGTGTCCGGCACCGGGTGGCTACCGCACATCACTTCCCAGAGTTCTGATCGTGGCTAGCGTCGCTCCGGTCAGGACTCGACCCCGGGCGACGAGTGCTTCGCCGTTTCCCGGGACGCCTCGTCCAACGGGTCGACGAGCGAGGACGCGGCATTTCGCCACATCCCTCCCCCCCGGCCTCGTCCGAAGAGGAAGAGCCAGCCGTGGTCTCCACGAAGACCGGGTAACTCGGCAGCGTTCCACAGGGGGCCTTCTTTGAAGGAGCACCGCTGGGGGCCGCCAAGGGGCAGGACGTACCCTCGGGGAGGGTCGGAGTGGCGGACTGGGGCTCATCTGCGGAAGGGTTGTGGTCGGGAAAAATCAGGGGAGATAGTTGCTTGTGGTCCGTATCTTGAGAAACGCTGGGAAGATCGTCGACACCTTGGCTGTCCTTAATGGGGAAAGAAGATGGGGTATGTGGGATTTTTGACTTTGGGAAACTTGTATGCGGGTCGACTTCCGGGGTCGGTGACGCTTCCTTTACAGTCAATGATAAAGGGGTCGAGGGATGAGCTGTTGGGGACGGGAAAACATCGCAATCAGATGCATCCTCCTCACCTGTCACCAGAGGTTCTTGGGGTGTTTGAAACCCGTGATGCAAGGATTGCGTAGCGAGGGCGTCGATGGCGTGAGCGGGGGGAGGGGGGGCGAAAGACCATCCCTCCTCATTTGACGAGCTCACGGAGACGGGGGCTGGAGGTCGTGTGATATTAGGCGAGGTGGTAGGTACGTGAGCCATTTGTAGAACGGTATTCGAGACAAGGAGCTTGGGTTTGTCTGTCCTCTTCTTTTTCGGTTCCCTTTCCTCCGTTGACGATTTTCGCTCCCGCTGACATTTCCCTCCAATTGAAGGGAGATGCGGGGGACCGACGGGAGCAGCCGGGACCGCACCCTCGATGAGTAGAAGCGACCGCGCTCTCTCCTCCACAGCCACTTCGGGCTCGTCCATCTCCACGGCGGCGTTAGGGTTGGAGGGCATCGTCATTGCCTCCACATAGCTCTTACCTCCCTGGTTCCGAGGGCAGGTCTTGCGCTCGTGGCCTTCTTGGTTACAGCGGGCGCAAGTGCGGCGCTGACCCTCATAGATGATGATGGCCCGGTTGCCGCCGATGTGGAGGTACGAGGGGATATTTCTCTCGACCGTCAACCGCACAACCCTGGTGCCAGTAAGCACCCGCGCCATCTTGTCTCCCTCCCACCTGTTCTCCCACGAGCGATGGATTTTACCAAAGCGTTGGAGCTCGCCTGTTATGTCTTCCAATGGGGTCTCCACGGGGAGACAAAGAACCCTGACATTACACGGGCTGCCGGAAGTCTCGTCAATTATTATTGTCGTCCTCTGGTCACTGAAAGACGGAAACGGTAGTTTCCGCGGAGTATTGTCTAAAATCCTATTCATTGTAGCTTCGGTTGCCAACTTCAGGAATATAAAATGGCGATTGTATCCAAATTGGATCGCCACTATCTCTTCGGGTGTGAGGCCCAGCGACTCTAACGTGAAGAGGTAGACCTCCAACGGGGTAGGGGGCTTCGCCTTCTCGTCAACTTGCGAGGCGAGCGTGTTTAAGCGGCGCACAGCCATTTGAAGAAATCAAATTCAGCACAATAGCATGAAGAAGGAAAGCGCAACAAAAAAACGAGCGCTTTAAAGGGAAATAAAACACTCACGAACGCTCCCTCCCCGCCACACGCACCCGGCGGTAGCAAACAAAAGGAGCCTAAGCTCTACACCAGGAGTCAAGGTCAGCCTTGATCCACTAAACAAAACAAAAGTACGGCCTTCCCGGCGGAAGAAGTCAAGAGTCAAACTGCACGCTTCTTGATGAACTAGGCGGTCAACCGCCGCTCGAAACAAAATACGATCGGAACCTCGATTTCCGAGAGAGTCCGGCAGTGCCGCTCTCCAAACCCCGGCGGCCGAAGCCTCGGACGCCGGCGATTTTAGACACTCGGTGAACACAGGCACGTCCTGCTATCAAGGCAGCTATCGAGGAAACGTAATTTACCCTGAGATCCGTGGGTCTAATATGTCGCCAAGCGCCCCGATTATTTAGCCAAGAGATGGCGTCAGGGGGCTGTTTCACCCACCAAAGGAGAAGTACACCACACACAAGGGGAAAAGACAGTGGGTTAGAATTCATACAACATCATACAGGAAAGGAACAGTGCATTTCGTGGCACGCATAGCCAGAAGAAAGAGATGAGCCACATTGGCCAAATACACATTCAAACACGAATATTTTTACTCTTGTGATCCGTTCGATTCCGCCTTCCCCACCTATATTGTGTTCGTCCTTTATGTGTGTTCCTATCCCTTTTCCTTATATCTGTTTCTGTATATATGAGTATTTATTCGCCGTTTGGCGGGATTTCGTGTTTGAATGTGTATATATATATATATATATATATATATATATATACTACCTTGATCAAAATGCCCTACTCTCTGTCATTTTGCTTATGATCCTGAGGACAACTTTATCGGCGTGGTATATTAAACTTATCGTCCTGTAGTCCTCACATGATTAAGCCTTAACTTTTTACGGAATAGGAAATAAAACTGATCTCACAAAGTCTTCCGGCCAGATACCTTCCTCATAAATACTACGGATCAGCCCACATAGCCTCTTCCTCCCACATTTTCCTAAGCATTTTAAAGTTCCACGGGAATGTTTAACTGTGCTTTACAGCGCACCGATTTCACCCTTCCTCTGCAGACTTTCCATATCCTCGCACTGCGTCTTCCACCATGCTTCTTTTGCTTTATTTGTTCCCCGCCTCAATTTATTGTTCAATTCTTTGTACTTCATTTTGCCTAATTCTGAATTTACATTCTTCCATTTTCGCCGCTCATCTATCTTTGTAATCATCTCATCCGTGATCCATGGTTTCCTAGTCTTTTTAGCGTTAATGGTTCCAATAGTGTCTTTTGCGGCTTTAGACAACCCTTTCTTGATCATTTCCCATTTTTCTTCGATAGTACCAAGCTCTTTACCATCCTCCATGATTTTCTCTACCGCCTGTTTGTATTCCTTCCTTTTCAACCCATTTAACGCTTCTACATTCCATTTTCTAACTCGCGGCCCCTGCCTTATCTTTTTGAAACGGACGCTACATTTCATAAGAACTAAATTATGGTCAGAGTCCGCATCCGCTCCCGGGAAGCTGTGCGAATTTATCTCACTGTTCCTAAACCTGTGTCTAACCAGGATATAATCTAGCTGATATCTTCCTGAGTCACCTGGCATTTTCCATGTATACCTGCGTCTTTTGTGGTGTCTAAACCAAGTGTTGGTGATGACTAACCCCTGTCTCCTGCAGAACTCAACTGCTTTCTCCCCGTGGTCATTCCTCGTGCCTAAACCGTAGTCCCCCACCTCATCACCATCTCTTCATTCGCCTAGCGTCGCATTCCAATCCCCCATCACTATCAAAGCCCCAAGCCAGAGCCTTGGGTCAGATGCCATTGCGGTCGCCCCACTGAGGAACAGACGCTCCGTTGACTACCTTTCGTCTGGCTCCTAACCTTCGACCTAAGGTTGTAGTCCAGGGAGATATACTACCTTGATCAAAAATTTCCCGGAATTTATTCAGAAAATTAAAAATACAAGTTTATTCATCTAAATCTATATTGTCCCCTTCAAAGTAATCCCCTTCGACTGCAACACACTTATGCCAGCGCTTGATCCAATCCTCGAAACATTTTTTATATTCGGTTTTCGGTATGTCCATCAGTGCTTCCTGCGATTTTTCCATTACTTCCTCTCGGCTGCTAAAACGCGTTCCCCGTAATGGTTTTTTTAACTCGATTGAACAGAAAGAAGTCACAGGGAGCCAAATCAGGTGAATTCGGTGGCTGTTGGATGGTATTTGTTGCATTTTTCGCCAAAAAATTACGAATAATGATAGCACTGTGCGACGGTGCGTTATCATGGTGCAAAATCCACGAGTTTTCTGCCCACATTTCTGGTCTCTTTCGGCGAATTGCTTCACGCAAACGTCTCATAACGCCCAAATAATACTCTTTGTTTACTGTCTGGCCTTCTGGCAAAAATTCATGATGCACTACACCGTTGTAATCCATGAAAACCGTCAGCATTGCCTTCTTTTTTGACTGAAAACGACGTGGTTTTTTTGGTCTCGGCTCATTTGGTGAACGCCATTCACTTGCCTGATGTCTGGATTGCGTGTCGTACTCATAAACCCACGTCTCGTCTCCAGTAATGATCTTTTTTTTGATGAATGTGGGATCGGATTCAGCCTCGCAAATCATGTCTTTTGCGACGTCAACACGGTCTCTTTTTTGCATGAAATTGAGGTCTTTTGGCACCAACTTTGCTGCTACACGACGGAAACCCAAATCATTAACCACAATGTCTTGGGCGGATCCATAGGCAATGTTCAAGTTCTCCGCTATTTCTCTGATGGTTAATTTGCGGTTATTGACCAACATTTCTTTTACTTTATCAATTTTTTCACCGACTTTCGATGTCGATGGTCTGCCACTGCGTTCATCATCTTCGATTGACTCACGACCACTTCTGAACCGCTCGTGCCACTGGTAAACGACCGTTTTTTTTAGAGAATCGTTGCCGAAACACTTTTCCAACATTTCCAACGTCCGTATTCGAGTAGTACTCGTGTTTTTTTTAGAGAATCGTTGCCGAAACACTTTTCCAACATTTCCAACGTCCGTGCGCCACTAAATCCGTTTTTTACGCAAAATTTAATACTAGTTCGTTGTTGCAAATTTAAATCCATTTCTGCAATTGTAAAAAATCGCCAACACACATAGAGATAGATGTACTCTTGGCTACGTAACTTTTGCAAATGTCAAGTTATGACACTAAGATTTAAAGGGAATATCAACAACAGATGTACCAATTTAACAAAAAAAACAGAACTCAAATCGGAACGATGGGAGCGCCACACGGTGGTTATTCCGGGAACTTTTTGATCAAGGTAGTATAACACTTACGACTTTGACGTCCAATTTATGTGGCAATTCCTAAGCTATAATTTTAATTGAAATTTGAAATATTTCATTAACAATTTCTAAGAACTGGATGATACTGGGAAATTCAAAAAGCAGGGAATTGGCTACCATTTGACAAAATTATATCTGATTTGGTTGAATCGTAGCCATAACATTAGCCAACATCTTTATCTTAATTATTTTAATTTTCAAATTTAGCCATTCTAATGTGTAATATGTAAATTGCTAATTGTAATATACCTATAAGTGTTATCCTGCCTTCTAGCGCTAAGTTTCGCAGCTGAGTAATTTCGCCAGAAAATAGGAATAGATTGGAGGGAAATGAGGCTAATCCGCAACCTGTACATGTCTCAGACTGCTCAGGTGCGGGTGGGAAACGGGGAGTCCGGATGGGCAGTGTTAGGAAGAGGTGTAAGGCAGGGTTGCCCATTATCACCGTTGCTGTTCAACCTGTATGTAGAGGAAATGATAAAGAGGTATGGGAAGAACTGGAGGTAGGAATGAAAGTGGGCGGGGAATTCGTAAAATCAGTTAGGTTTACTGATGACCAAGCTTTAGTTTGTCAGTCAGCCAAGGGGCTGCAAGCATTGCTGAGTGAATTGGAAATTCAGTGCGACAGGTATGGGAAGAGAATCAATATTAATAAAACAAAGGTTATGCGATTTTGTAGAAAGAAATAGGCTAAGCTAAACATTAAAATAGGAGGGCAAAAACTAGAGCAGGTAGAACAGTTTACGTATCTCGGTAGTGTTTTGGACCAACACGGTCAAAGTAGTAGGGACGTAAGGAGAAAAATTGCGCTAGGCAAAAAGGCTATCACAAGGAGAAGGGAGTTGATGACGGGGACGTTGAGTAAGGATGTTAAAACATACTCATAAAAACTGTGATATGGAGCGTAGCTATGTACGGCGCGGAAACGTGGTCTTTGAAGCAGGAGGACATACGTAGACTGGAGGCTTTTGAAATGTGGGTGTGGAGAAGAATGGAGAAGGTGAAATGGACAGAGAAGAAACCAAATGAGGAAGTACTTGGTATGGTGGGCGAAGAAAGGGGTTTGTTGGGAGAAATCCTATGGAGGCAGGAAAAGTGGATGAAGGGGGTGTTGACCGGTAGTGGGATGTTGAAGACTGTGATAGAGGGGAGAATATTGGGTAAACGAGGAAAGGGAAGGAACAGGATAGGGATGTTGGAAGGGATGAAGGGAGGAAGAAAGTACTCAGAGATGAAGAGGGACCTGATATAGAGTAGGATGATGGATTTTGTGTTTTGTTAGGAGTAATAAAATGTTTTTTGGTAGTTGTGTCCATCCAAAAACCTACCTTAAGCGGTAGATTACCTTAAAAATAAAATCGTCCACCATCAGCACCGCGCATTAACAAACGTAGAGAAACAATCACTATCAGACGCCATTCCTTTAATGGGCTATTCTCCAGGTCATAAACAGCGTTACACAGCATTTAATTTTAAGAATTAAAAAAAGCATGAGGGACGTGATATGAGTTTTTGTTGAATACAACAGGAGTTATGCACAAAAATAATCATAAATTAGCCCGCATAATTTAACAGATTGTTTTCTGGGTGATTTCAATGGCAAGCCCACTGGTCTCACGCACGCGGAAAAATGACGGTTTTCTGTGGAATAAAGGATTCGATATAAGTTGATGGGTTGCATTCAAGTCGGGTCTTTCATTATACGTTAGGTTTTCAAGATAAATGAGCTCATTGCTTGTCGTTCTGTTGTTGGCGCATTTACTCCCCGCATCGCGATTTCG
The DNA here is from genome assembly GCF_022747635.1 of Hetaerina americana. NCBI lineage: Eukaryota > Metazoa > Arthropoda > Insecta > Odonata > Calopterygidae > Hetaerina > Hetaerina americana. Next base: position 230,229 of record NW_027287516.1, read on the forward strand.
GCATAGAATGGTGGAATTAAGGCATTTAAAAAAATATTCCAAAAATACGTAGATTTAATGTTGAGAGCAATTAATTAACTTCCCTAGGCTAGACGGTTGGATGTACATAAGTACTCCTTGCGTGTAGGGCAGGGCAGATACGTCGACGAAAGGGCTCTCTGTTCTTAACTCCACTTTCTAAAATTGCACTTACCGCTGTTTACCAACTTGTACCTGACGGCTCAATTGACCCTGAAGGCGCTTTTTACCTCCTCATATTTCACTACCACCAAGTCTAGTAGTATATATATATGCGGGTCGCGGTAGTCCAGGGGTAGAGGTATATATATATTTTTAAATATGCGCGCGTAGTCCAGGGGTAGAGCGTTGGACTGCTGACCAGAGGGTCCCGGGTTCGATTCCCTGGCAAGGCACTTTGGGCGCTTGCAGCTCCACCCAAGCTTAAGTTATTTTTCGGGTACCAGGTCTTCCTGGGAAACCATAACCGGCACAGGGAAAGGAACTGGCCCCCCTACCCTGATGTGTGAATTTTCACACGCCGTATAGGGGCTTAGTACTGGGTGAACTCTACCATCACCTACTAAACTGACCTTTGGGTTGATTACTGTGTTAATGGTTTTATATATTGTGACGTTGTGCTTGGCGCAGCGTCACTTGCCCAGTTCGAATACGCGCGCCCCTCTCGCGAGCCGTAGAACGGCGGGGCGCTATCTGTGGGCGCCGACAATGTATGTAAGAAAAAAAGAGGAGCGGAGCGCGCCGCGCGCGGAGAGTGCCGGCCAACACGTGGGAAGCAGAGTTCGTTGTGAGATGTCCGAGAGAGAAGGTCGTGTGCTATCATCGTCGAGTCACCGACAGCCTGCGAACACCGGGGGTGCGCGTGCCAGCAACCGACCTCGCCGTGTGGGCCCCCCGCAGGCCCCGACCGGAACATCGGGACCCAGCAGTCGACAGCGAGGCGGCCATCTTCGGCTGCCGCCGAGCGGCCACCCAACATCGTGGCCCAGCAGGCGTCGGCACCGCGCGTCATGTTTGCTTGGGAGCGCCCACACCTTTTCTTGTGATAATAAATAGTTCTTATGAAGTTTACTCGTCGGAGTCCATTTTTATGCGCCTCCTTGCGTCCCTCGTGATTTCAGCTGAAGAGCCGCTGCCCACCCCGGGGCACATCAAAGGTGAGCGAGCCCTCCCCTGGGACGAGGAGTGTGATGGGCCAGGTGACAGCCAGCGGCGTGACTCTGCGGCTAGCCATGCGGCTAGCCTGGCGCCCTCAAAACAAGTAGAGTCACGGCCTCCCTTGTCTCGCGGTATCGGGGAAAATTTATCTATAAATTAAATACCGCGTCACAATATATATATATATATATATAAGATATTGATGGGGGATCGTAATGCGGCGGTAGGCGAAGGAAAAAATGGTGATGAGGTGAGGGACATCGGTTTCAGCCGGAGGAGTTGGACGGGATGAAGGGAGGAAGGAAATGCACAGAGATGAAAAGGGACCTGATGTAGAATGGGTTCCTGGATTGCGGTTTGTCAGGAGTCACAAGATATGGTAGTTTTGTCCATCGAAAACCTTCCTTAACAGGTAGATTACCTTAAAATAATAATATATACATAATAGATACATGAGTATAATAGATACATACATATAATATGCACCAACAGCTAACTTTATTGGCTAATTACAGTTGACTTCCTCAACTATTTTGACGGGATTATCCAATTTTGGACAATTTACTTTCTTAATTGTTCACTGAGGTTATATTTTAAGCGGGTTTAATATTGAGTACGTGAGCATGAAAATGAGAAGGAATTCCCACCCATTCTTTGAAGTTTCTTCCATTTCTTCTGTTCCTCAATCAAGACCAATGTGGCTCGTCTCGGCTATGCGTGCCACGAATGGCACTGTTCTTATCCTTTATGATGTTGTATTATTTCTTTACTACTATCCTTTCCTCTGTGTGTCTTGTGTATTTCTCCTTTGGTGGGTGATACAGCTCCCTAACGCCATCTCTTGGCCTAAGAATCGGGGCACTTGGTTGCATAAAGCATCGCAGATCTCAGTATACATTATGTTTCCTGTTTAGCTCAAGTGTTTATGAGCCTACGCCCGGCAAGTGGAAATATCCGGAATTCAAATCCCGGCCTAGGAAATGTTTTGGCATTCGTGATCCGCTGGATTCCGCCTTCCCCACCTCTCCTGTGTTCGTCCTTTCTGTGTGTTCCTATCCCTTTTCTTTATATCTGTTTCTATATAAATGAGTATTTGTTTGCCGTTTGGCGGGCTTTCGTGTTTGAATGTATATATACATATGCATATATATATATATATATATATATATATATATATATATATATATATATATATATATATATATATATATTTGAAATCCTTCCCAAATCTGCTAGTATAATAGAGGTGAGAACCCGCGAGATGGCGCATATTTGGGTGGCCCAATCATTTAAACCGCCCGGGCTGAACCTAGCCCCCTGAATGCATCATATGACCACCTACATATCCCCTCCCATCCCCTTGTTCATTTCCTATTGGTCCCTTACCTCTCCTTCCCTCACCCCGTCCCCGCACATGTCCTCTCTGCTCTTCCCCGAGAACGCTATTCTGAAGACGTCGCCTGAGCCGTCTACGCGTTAAAACAACATATTGTGAGTGTCCTTTCTTTGTGTCTCTATGGTCTAAAATTCTACATCTGTGGTTCTATGTGCTTGTGCGTCGCCGAAGAGTGTTCCATTTCGAAAATATTTTTATATATATGTATATATGTATATATATACATATTATTTATTAGGTAATCTACCGGTTAAGGTAGGTTTTTGGATGGACGTAATTACTAATTAAATAATTTGTGGCCCCTAGCAAAATACAACATCCTACTCTACATCAGGTCCCTCTTCAGCTCTGAGTACTTTCTTCCTCCCTTCATCCCGTCAAACATCCCTATCCTGTTCCTTCCCTTTCCTCGTTTGCCTAACATTCTCCCCTCAATTACAGTCTTCAGCATCCCGCTGAAGACTGTCCGATCCATACCCCCTTCAGCCAATTTTCCTGCCTCCATAGGATTTCTCCCAACAAACCCCTCTGTTCGCCCACCATACCAAGTACTTCCTCGTTTGTTTTCTTCTCTGTCCATTTCACCTTCTCCATTCTTCTCCACACCCACATATCCCCAGAGTGGCAGAGGATCCTTTGAAAAGAGGAAGTGGAGTTTGTAATTTTTGAATTTTGAGGTTAGGTTATGCTTTAATATAGAATTCTGATTTATTCTACCCTATTTGTTATAATAACTGTAGAACAGGGAAATATCTTTAGATTAGGATTAAATTTTTGCAGTAAGCGTATTTTAGGTTAGGTGGGGCAAATCCTTTAATTATTCAATAGGTTAAGAATTTTCTTCTTCCTAATTTACAATGGAGGGTGACACTGGATTTTTGGGCGAGATATCAGAGAGATATGAGGGCACTGCTACGGCATTCAGCGGTAAAGGCAGAATTTGAAATAATTAAGCAAATGAGTGAAGAAGAGGTGGAAAATGAGTTGTCAAGTAAAGGACACTCCTTGGTAGGGCCACTCTTAGTGCGCAAAGAGCGATTATTGCGGGCTAAGCTTCTTTTGGCACAACCACGGTTAGGGACACCATGGTCAAAAGAATTGGACGAGGATGTGCAGCCTGACGATGTAATCCTCTCAGGAGCTCTACACGCCTTAAACTGGGACGAAGACCTAGAGGCAGGGCGGAAAACGAAAGGAGCATGCAGTAAGGGGCATAAAAAGAAGCACATCGAGACGGAGAAAGTTGCCGCAAGCAACGGAGAAATTAATGAGGAACTGAACCCCATTCGGACCATTACAGCAAACGCAGCGGGAGGCCCTCAGCCCAAACTGCCGCTGATGGACTCATATGATTTTCCGCCGCTGGGGGAAAGGAAAGAAGCGTCAGATTTGACCAGAGAAAAGGAAAAACTGCGCATTCTGCCTTCGGAAGCGAAATTAAATCAGAAAGAGATACCAGTACAGAGCGACCGCAACTCTGAGGAAATAAAGGAGTTGCGGAGTCAATTGCAACAGCAGAACGAGATGATCAACAACCTAACGGATGGACTTAGCCGAATTTTACAAAAATTGGGCAGTGAGAAGAACGATAAGGAAGTGAACTTGAGAAAGGGTTCCAGGAAAAAGTATCGGAGGGAAATAACATCCACTTCGTCATCTTCTTCAGAGTCGGAGGTAACGAGCGGGTCGTTATCTACTGACAGCAGTGATGACTCGGACGATGCATCAGGGGACGATGGACATAGACAGAGCATCAGCTCTGAGTTAGGAAGGGCCAGTGCTCCGAGAAAATTGGCATCTAAATCCAAGAGACATCGTACGAGCTCGTCACGCTCAGCTGAGATCTCGCAAAGATGCATAAAGGCGTTCCAGAGTTGGGAGCTTGAATTTCGAGGAGACGGCAATTCAAAGGCAAGAGAGTACCTCCAGAAGTTGGGAAACATCAGAGCCAGCACTAATGCCTCGGATAGCGATATCTTGAAGGTTTTGCCGTTTACTCTTCGAGATACCGCTTACAACTGGTATGCGGCCACGGAGGAGTACATCAAAGACTGGAATGACTTTCAACGACGATTTAAACAGAGATTCGTCGAAGAGTGGGACGAAGAGCAAGTGATGAGGGAAATTACCAATAGAACCCAAGGGAGGAAGGAGAAGATAGCAGAATTTATAGGAAATTTACAACATCTTTCTAAATATTTGAAGAAACCGTTGTCAGAGAGGAAACTGCTCAAGGTCGCATTGAGCAATCTACTTCCAGAATATCGAAATAAGATAAAGGATCGACGACTTAAGACGTTGGATGAGCTGATGGATTGTGGTCATAAGTATGAAAGAAGAATGGCAATCAATGCTCGTTATCATGATCCTATGCCAGCTAGCGAGTCGCTAATCACGACTGGCGCTTATGTGAGGAAAGGAGAAGAGCAAGGATCGAGAAAACTAGCGAAAGTAGGGGCCCTGGGGAGTAATGTGGAGGAAATGAATAAGAAGACCAGCATTGTTAATGAACTTCAACCCAATGAGGTCAAGAAAAAGTCCATCGCGGATGGAGGAGGGAGAATACCGCCCACTATGGGGAAAAATGGCGAGCCGTCCTCTCCGAGAGAGGTCACGCCCAGCTCCTCTGGGGCAGGTTACAATGGCCGATGGGACAACCGGGCCATAACGAGACGTACGTTGTCTAGGCCTTCACAGGCGAGAGACCAGGGACCGGGCTTTGACGGAGCTTGTTATTCCTGCGGAGAGTCGGGACATAGGGCAAATGTGTGCCCGAGAGTCCAGTGTTTCAGCTGTGGCGCAAGAGGGCATATCAGTGTCAATTGCCCCAGTCGACAGGGTAGGACACGAGGAAAGTGCCAACTTTGCGGCAAGGTCGGCTTATTGGCAATTAATTGCCCTAATTGCAAACATCTGTTTACTCGGCAGGAAAACGGACAAGCGGGGAGTCGCCTAGCCCAAGCGGCTTCCCCGCAAACCAACCCGTCGAACACAAACCGGCTGAATTAGATTTAGATAATCATAGGAATAAGTCGATTAAGTTAGGAAATGGTGATTCGATTTTGGAAAAGCCGAGTTGGACAGCCAAATTCTGCGAACCAAATTCGATCAAGGAAGATGTAAATAGTGGAGTAGAGGATTGTATAGGGAAAGGAAGGGAGATAAACTCAGATGGGCCAGATGAAACATCTGCTCCTGGGTCGAGTTGGACAGCCAACATCCACCACCCATCTGAGGCGTTGGCAAAGATCAAGGATGAAGAAATCTACAGATCGAGGTGGACAGCCAACCTCTATCGATCTGGCCAATGCAATGGAGCTATCAGGAAAAGCTCTCCAGCTGAGCAGTCGAGACGGACGGCCGACCTCCACTGCAAAGCTGATATTTGCTGTCCATCCGTTGATTTCGCCGAGCCGAGCGGGTCAGCCCGTCTCCGCCCACCAAATCAACCGCATATGGGGCAGAAGGCGCATTGGTCGACGGAGTCAGCTCCGCTCTGCCAATCCGTTAGGTCGGGAGAAAGCGAAAGGGTCAAGTCTTTGGTAGGATCGAACAGGCCAGCCTGTCTCCAGCCGCCAAAGCAAGCAGAGAGTGAGAGAATGAGTGAGAGGCCTCAGAGCATCTCGTCGGTGCCACAAAGCCCGCCGAGACATGCGTGGAATGTAGATTCTGCCCAGTCGCTTCACGCGGGCCGGAAATCAGAACAGGAGAGCGATTATGAGAAATTGCCTCAAGTACTGTTCACTCTGGATCGGTTGTGTTCCAACAAAGGGACGGGCAGGAATGAGTCGAGTGAGAGTGTGACATACCCTGTAACCATTGAGGACAAACCTGATAGGCTGTGTCCGGTTCAGGGAGGGGGAGTCGGCGTGGAGTCCACGCCTAGAGTGAGTTTAGCGAGTGTGACGGCAGGGCTAGTAATCAATAAGGAGAAGAGCGAGTTTTGTTGTACCAGGGCTGCATATCTTGGATATCTGTTAGACGCAGAGGGACTTAGACCAGATCCGGAAAAGATAGCTCCAGTCGTGAATTATCCAGCACCATCTAACCTCAAACAACTAAGACGATTTCTTGGTATGATTGGATGGTACGCTCGGTTCATAAAGGACGATTCGGAAATCAAGCTTCCACTGGTCAAGTTATTGCACAAAGGTCAAGAGTGCGAATGGACAGAGGAACAGCAGAAAGCGTTTGAGACATACAAAAGGGCCATTACGGAAGCCCCGGTCTTGGCAAGGCCGGACTTCTCTAAACCCTTCATTGTACAAACTGATGCGAGTAGTGAAGCAATTGGAGGTGTTCTTTCTCAAGGGAATGAGGACGGAGAACATCCAATCGTTTATGTCAGCCGAGTTCTCACATCAGCTGAGAAAAACTATACGACGACAGAGAGAGAGTTGTTAGCTATTCTATGGGCCATAAAAAAACTAAGGCCTTATTTAGAGGGCTACAAGTTCCTCGTGATCACAGACCACTCCGCACTCCAATACCTGCGAAACCTCAAGGAACCTACGGGTAGGCTCGCGAGATGGGCGCTGGAGTTGCAGCAGTGGGACTTCGAGGTGGTGCATCGTCGAGGTAAAATCCATGATTTGCCTGATGCACTATGTCGTATGTACGAGCAACGATCTGGCGAAGAGAAGATCGCTGAAATTACGGAAGTAAAGGATGAGGACCACCAACGCAGAGTCGAGGAAGTCAGCAAATATCCGGAGAGGTATAAAAATTGGAAGGTCGAAGCGGGCCACTTGTATCGTTACAAGTACGATGAGCTGCTCGATCCAATCGCTGATTGTGAAGAGGGCTGGAAACTCGTGCTTCCAAAAGAATGTCGAGAGCGGGTCATCAGGGATGCCCATTGTGCACCTTCATCGGGCCACCTCGGAGTGGAAAAGACATTCGATCGAGTCGTACGAGATTACTATTGGAGAGGGGCCTATCACGACATTCACAACTTTGTGAGGCAATGTCAGGACTGTCAACAGTTCAAAACGTCGCAGCAAGCGCCTCAGGGACTATTGGGTAAAAGAACGGTAGAGAGACCATGGAGCGTCGTAGCAGCAGATCTCATGGAGTTTCCGCTTAGCAAAGCCAAGAACAAGTACTTAATAGTCTTTCAGGACTTATTTTCAAGATGGGTGGAGCTAAAGTCGGTCAGAGCTGCTACAGGGGCCAACGTGGTTAAAGCACTTGAGGAGCTTGTCCTATTTCGCTGGGGAACGCCGGAGTATCTCTTGACAGATAATGGAAAAGATTTTGATAACAAATGCGTAAGAGAAGCATTGGCAGAGTATGGAATAACGCATACAACAACGCCTCCATACCATGCTCAGGCAAACCCAGTGGAAAGATCCAATCGAACGCTGAAGACGGCCATCGCGATGTTTGTAGAAAAAGACCATAGAGACTGGGATCAGCATTTACACGAACTAAGGCATGCAGTCAACACCGCGAAGCAGGCCTCGACTAAGATCTCGCCAGCCTACTTGAACTTCGGAAGGCATCCACTGCCAGTGAAGAGTTTGCGGCGCGAGCTTGAGAAGGGGGAAGGCATAGAGAGCAGATTGGATCCACAAGCGTGGAAAAAGAGGGCCGATAGGTTAGGCTTATTACGAGATTTAGTAGCCGAGAATATAGAGAAAGCTCAGAAAAAACAGGCGCAAGCGTATAATAAGGGTAGAAGAAACATCGAATTTAATGTAGGAGACCTAGTAATGCGTAGGACCCACCATCTGTCCAGTGGGATTGATAGGTTTTCAGCCAAGCTAGCCCCTAAATTTGAAGGACCGATCGAGATACAAAAAAAACTGTCTCCAACAGTTTATATCGTAGAAACGCGTTCCAATAAGCAAAACGCGAAAGTAGATATTGGTGACTTGAAACGATATATAGCACCAAGATCCACTCGTCAAAGTGGTGAGTTCTCCGAGCGCCAAGCCCACGGAGCACACTCTCAAAAAAAGTTCCTTATGAATTTTGGTATTATGTAATAGGTCAGCATTGTGTGTTTGCCTCATGTTATCTTGTCTGTGTGTCAAAGTGAGCGATTTATTTTTCAATGATGTGAAAATCTCTGTCGGACATTATTGTTGTTATGGCACATAGCCCTTGAATTGTGGTGAACGAAAGTTTGCAAACGAGGTGTGATGTGTTTGAGCCGAGGACGTACTGCCTTTTATAGAGTGAATTATCTGAGCGAGTGATGCTTTTGTTGAAATTTTGTGAGAAATTCCCTAGGAATGTATGAAAGTTTGTTCATACCAAATGTATTACTTGATGTTCATAGAGAATGTGGTTAAAATTAGAAAAAGTTGTGCTATCCATTTTCTATCCAATAGCTGAAGACAGAATCTCAAAACTGAGTGAACTACTGGTAGAAATCTGTGAAATTGTTGTTATTATATTGTGTTCATAGGTTTCAGTTGCAGGCTCGTTTGTAAGCGGTCCACTCGGACGAGTGTCCGGCTTAGGGAGGGGGTATGTGACGTTGTGCTTGGCGCAGCGTCACTTGCCCAGTTCGAATACGCGCGCCCCTCTCGCGAGCCGTAGAACGGCGGGGCGCTATCTGTGGGCGCCGACAATGTATGTAAGAAAAAAAGAGGAGCGGAGCGCGCCGCGCGCGGAGAGTGCCGGCCAACACGTGGGAAGCAGAGTTCGTTGTGAGATGTCCGAGAGAGAAGGTCGTGTGCTATCATCGTCGAGTCACCGACAGCCTGCGAACACCGGGGGTGCGCGTGCCAGCAACCGACCTCGCCGTGTGGGCCCCCCGCAGGCCCCGACCGGAACATCGGGACCCAGCAGTCGACAGCGAGGCGGCCATCTTCGGCTGCCGCCGAGCGGCCACCCAACATCGTGGCCCAGCAGGCGTCGGCACCGCGCGTCATGTTTGCTTGGGAGCGCCCACACCTTTTCTTGTGATAATAAATAGTTCTTATGAAGTTTACTCGTCGGAGTCCATTTTTATGCGCCTCCTTGCGTCCCTCGTGATTTCAGCTGAAGAGCCGCTGCCCACCCCGGGGCACATCAAAGGTGAGCGAGCCCTCCCCTGGGACGAGGAGTGTGATGGGCCAGGTGACAGCCAGCGGCGTGACTCTGCGGCTAGCCATGCGGCTAGCCTGGCGCCCTCAAAACAAGTAGAGTCACGGCCTCCCTTGTCTCGCGGTATCGGGGAAAATTTATCTATAAATTAAATACCGCGTCACAATATATATATATATATATATAAGATATTGATGGGGGATCGTAATGCGGCGGTAGGCGAAGGAAAAAATGGTGATGAGGTGAGGGACATCGGTTTCAGCCGGAGGAGTTGGACGGGATGAAGGGAGGAAGGAAATGCACAGAGATGAAAAGGGACCTGATGTAGAATGGGTTCCTGGATTGCGGTTTGTCAGGAGTCACAAGATATGGTAGTTTTGTCCATCGAAAACCTTCCTTAACAGGTAGATTACCTTAAAATAATAATATATACATAATAGATACATGAGTATAATAGATACATACATATAATATGCACCAACAGCTAACTTTATTGGCTAATTACAGTTGACTTCCTCAACTATTTTGACGGGATTATCCAATTTTGGACAATTTACTTTCTTAATTGTTCACTGAGGTTATATTTTAAGCGGGTTTAATATTGAGTACGTGAGCATGAAAATGAGAAGGAATTCCCACCCATTCTTTGAAGTTTCTTCCATTTCTTCTGTTCCTCAATCAAGACCAATGTGGCTCGTCTCGGCTATGCGTGCCACGAATGGCACTGTTCTTATCCTTTATGATGTTGTATTATTTCTTTACTACTATCCTTTCCTCTGTGTGTCTTGTGTATTTCTCCTTTGGTGGGTGATACAGCTCCCTAACGCCATCTCTTGGCCTAAGAATCGGGGCACTTGGTTGCATAAAGCATCGCAGATCTCAGTATACATTATGTTTCCTGTTTAGCTCAAGTGTTTATGAGCCTACGCCCGGCAAGTGGAAATATCCGGAATTCAAATCCCGGCCTAGGAAATGTTTTGGCATTCGTGATCCGCTGGATTCCGCCTTCCCCACCTCTCCTGTGTTCGTCCTTTCTGTGTGTTCCTATCCCTTTTCTTTATATCTGTTTCTATATAAATGAGTATTTGTTTGCCGTTTGGCGGGCTTTCGTGTTTGAATGTATATATACATATGCATATATATATATATATATATATATATATATATATATATATATATATATATATATATATATATATATATATATTTGAAATCCTTCCCAAATCTGCTAGTATAATAGAGGTGAGAACCCGCGAGATGGCGCATATTTGGGTGGCCCAATCATTTAAACCGCCCGGGCTGAACCTAGCCCCCTGAATGCATCATATGACCACCTACATATCCCCTCCCATCCCCTTGTTCATTTCCTATTGGTCCCTTACCTCTCCTTCCCTCACCCCGTCCCCGCACATGTCCTCTCTGCTCTTCCCCGAGAACGCTATTCTGAAGACGTCGCCTGAGCCGTCTACGCGTTAAAACAACATATTGTGAGTGTCCTTTCTTTGTGTCTCTATGGTCTAAAATTCTACATCTGTGGTTCTATGTGCTTGTGCGTCGCCGAAGAGTGTTCCATTTCGAAAATATTTTTATATATATGTATATATGTATATATATACATATTATTTATTAGGTAATCTACCGGTTAAGGTAGGTTTTTGGATGGACGTAATTACTAATCAAATAATTTGTGGCCCCTAGCAAAATACAACATCCTACTCTACATCAGGTCCCTCTTCAGCTCTGAGTACTTTCTTCCTCCCTTCATCCCGTCAAACATCCCTATCCTGTTCCTTCCCTTTCCTCGTTTGCCTAACATTCTCCCCTCAATTACAGTCTTCAGCATCCCGCTGAAGACTGTCCGATCCATACCCCCTTCAGCCAATTTTCCTGCCTCCATAGGATTTCTCCCAACAAACCCCTCTGTTCGCCCACCATACCAAGTACTTCCTCGTTTGTTTTCTTCTCTGTCCATTTCACCTTCTCCATTCTTCTCCACACCCACATTTCAAAAGCCTCCAGTCTACGTCTATCCTCCTGCTTCAATGACCACGTTTCCGCGCCATACATAGCTACGCTCCATATCAAAGTTTTTACGAGTCTTTTCTTAACATCCTTACTCAATGTCCCCGTCATCAACTCCCTCCTCCATGTGAAAGCCTCTTTGCCTAGCGCATTCTTCTCCTTGCGTCCCTACTACTTTGACCGTGTTGGTCCAAAACACTACCGAGATACGTTAACTGTTCTACCTGCTCTAGTTTTTGCCCTCCTATTCTAATGTTAAGCTTAGCCTTTTTCTTTCTAGAAAATCTCATAACCTTTGTTTTATTAATATTGATTCTCATCCCATACCTGTCGCACTGAATTTCCAATTCACTCAGCAATGCTTGCAGCCCCTTGGCTGACTGACAAACTAAAGCTTGGTCATCAGCAAACCAAACTGATTTTACTAATTCCCCGCCCACTTTCATTTCTACCTCCAGTTCTTCCCATACCTCTTTAATTATTTCCTCTGCATACAGGTTGAACAGCAACGGTGATAATGGGCAACCCTGCCTTGCCTTCCTAACACTGCCACCCCGCACTCCCCGTTCCCCACTCGCACCTGAGCAGTCTTAAGACATGTACAGGTTGCGGATTAGCCTCCTTTCCCTCCAATCTATTCCTATTTTCTGCAGAATACTCATTAGTTTTTCCCAATTCACTCTATCAAACGCTTTTCGAAATCTTCGAAACAGGCAAATATCTCCTGGTTGTGTTCTATATTCCTCTCGATTTATAATCTCATTACTGCAATGGCATCACGCGTACCTCTCCCCTTCCTAAACCCAAAATGATCATCCCCTAAGTATTTATTTGCCCTACTCTCTATCCTTTTGTTTATGATCCTGAGAAAAACTTTAGCTGCGTTGGGTATCAAACTAATTGTCCTGTAGTCCTCACATGATGTGGCCTTTACCTTTTTCGGAATAGGAACTAAAACTGATCTCACAAAGTCTTCCGGCCAGATACCTTCCTCATAAATACTACGGATCAGCCCACATAGCCTCTTCCTCCCACATTTTCCTAAGCATTTTAAAGTTCCACGGGAATGTTATCCACCCTCACGGCCTTATTTAGTTTCATCTCACTTAATGCCTTTTCTATCTCATTGTCTAGTATGCCTGGACCTAAGCTATCTTCCTCTACGTCATGTTCCTTTTCAATGTCTAACCAAGCTGGCCTAAGCTATACAGTTCTTCTATATATTCCTTCCATCTCTCTTGGATCTTTCCTGCGTCAACTATTACCTTAACCGCCTTATCTCTAACTGCAATCGTTGATCTCCCTTTCTTACTTCCCGATAAAGATTTAACTTTGCTGTACAGCGCACCTATTTCACCCATCCTCTGCAGACTTTCCATATCCTCGCACTGCGTCTTCCACCATGCTTCTTTTGCTTTATTTGTTCCCGCCTCAATTTATTGTTTAATTCTTTGTACTTCATTTTGCCTAATTCTGTATTTACATTCTTCCATATTCGCCGCTCATCCATCTTTGTAATCATCTCATCCGTGATCCGTATATATATATATATATATATATATATATATATATATATATATATATACACACACATACACACACACATATATATATATATATATATGTATTAATATTAGTTTTTCAAACCCTCCCTCATTAAAATGTAAGGGGAAATGCGTATGGTTAATTGCATCCAAACGAGCCTACATAATTCGACTTAAGTACCGGATTTAAAATATAAGTCTGATGTGTAAACAATTCTGTTGACTTCATTCATATTTATTTTAGGAAGCTTAAGGTGTGTATTATGGGCTACTTTACGGATATTTTCAAAAACGACCTTTAAATTTTTTTCTTTCCTTAAATAAAGGAAGGAGACTGTGTTGGATCGTTGTTTTTTACATAAAAGGTTTTCGTCTCAAAATGAATTCCCAACCCTTTAAATGAAACACCTGTGTGTTCTTTGATTTTCCACGAGGTCGAAGTTCAATGAAAAGCGCCCTCACAACCAAATTACGTTGACCTTTAAAAGCTTTCGAAGCCGACTTGCAGGTGGAATTCTTTTTCGACCTTATTTTCAAGGATTGTTTAAATTCGTCCATTACTTCAGTTGCGATAAGAGTTTCGGCGTGGAGGCAATACCGCCGGAATTTAATTTTAGAGTTAACCCATTCAAATGCGATGAAAGCATTAATTGCATGATTTCCTTTGCGAAAAATTAAGCGGAAAATTGTTATATATAAAATTCCTCTTTGGAATTATTTTCATATTTTTACCTTTTGTATTTCTACAAAAAGCAACAAGTCTGAAGAGTAAATACCTTGTTCTCAAACCTGATTCTGTAATTTACTTATTTTTTCTAATATTGCGCGCAAATGTATTTAATAATACGACCGAATTTTTATCCTTAATTATTTTTCTATCTTTCCTGGTTAGGAAGCGTTGATCTTAAGAAAGTCAATGTTAGGATTTCTTCGGGTTTTCTCTTGTGTGTCTCACCTTGAAATCGGTAAGTGAAGCTTCCGATGAACGGAATCTAATATAATTGCCGTTTTGGTGAGCCACTGATTTAATTGCATTTATTACAATTAGTTGGTTTCCGCAACTTAAAACAGTCCTTCGTAAACGAAGGGGTCGCGGGGATCAGATGTCAAGGAATTCCATCCAAACGCATCGATGACATGGGAGAGTTTGGTAAATGCGTAACGCGAAAGTTTAATCATGACGATCAAAAGATTTTTACAGTCGACAAAAAAACGTGTCATGAGCATGCTTAAAATATTATTGGATTGATCAGTTGAGAAGAAGAAATTATTGTTTGAGGAGTTTAGGAGTAAATTGAAAACACATTTGTGTTCCTTCCATTAAGTATTCAAGCATGTTTTATAAATACTTCGATCAGTCATGAGAAGAAAGTTTTTGAATGGTGAAATCTCAAAGATAAACCTCAAATAAATAAAATTTCCTCTTTCTCTAGAACCTCATAACCATTATTTTCCTTAGATGGACTACTATCCTACACTAATCAAACAGATTATCATATGCACTCAACAATTAATGTAACAATTTCAAATTGATTATGACGATATTCGATTGGAAGTAAACATTACGATGTTCTTTTCAGTCTTTCGGCATATTTCACTGAATCAATCTCGATTTTTAATATTTTGGACACTATTCTAAACTAACTAATTCCACGACCGTTTTAGGGATATATATATATATATATATATATATATATATATATATATATATATATATATATATATATATATATATATATATATATATATATATATATAACACATATATGTCGATCGCGGTAGTCCAGGGAATAGAGCGTTGAACTGAGCGCTGACCGGAGGTTTCCAGGTTTGATTCCCCGTGGAGTCTCTGGGCACCTGCAGCCCCACTCAAGCTATGTGATTTTTCGGGTACCAGGTCTTCCTAGGAAACCATAACCGGCGCAGGGAAAGGAACTGGCCCACCTACCCTCATTTGTGAATTTCGCATGCCGTCGGGCTTGTGACTGGGTACTGGGTGAACTATACCATCACCTACCAAGCCTACCTTCGGGTTTATAACTGTGTTAAAGGTTATATACATATACTTTAAGTTGTGGAGGACAGTAAGTTGGAGACACTGATTTAAGCACTCTTCATTTATATGGCCTATAACTCTAACCATTATTCAAAGAAAATACAGCATTTTTTTAACTTTGAATATATAGGGTTAATTTTTTGGTTTTGGTAAATTCTCCTTCGCAAGTCCTCCGGTCTAGACTTTTGCTTAGCAACAAAGAATTTAAAATTCCCATATATTCAAGCACTTGTAAAAACGGCGTTTATTCGGATGCTACGCATATATTTCCCCAAATCTCCACAAAATATTACTCAAGTCTCGGTTTTGTAAACTTTTTACCTACAGATACTAAAATTGTGGATTGTATATATTCCACAAGAAAAACGTAGAAAACCTAACTGTTGATGGAATTATTCTCTGCAACGTGTTTTGTGGGTGCCGATTCAGTTGCGGTCGGAGAGACTTGAGATAGCTGTCTTTCCTATCTGGCCTAGTTTTATGAAAAATGAAACCGTCTCAAAAATAAATCCTTCACGGACGTCGAGGGACCTCCGCAACGGCAAAATCTTTCAAATTGAAAATCATTCGTCTATTTGGAGTTTTTCTTATTCCTTTCCGACAGCAGACGTCATTTCCCCCGATAAAATTTTTTATGTGTATTGCGCTTTATATATATATATATATATATATATATATATATATATATATATATATATATATATATATATATATATATATTTATGCATAGCAATGCGCACTTAAATGATCGTTTTCCTCTTCTTCTTCGATTTCACATTCCCGAAAAAGGAAGTGTGATGGATTCTCTTGCGAACCTTTTTCCTCCCTCTTCCCACTTCCCTTGCTGACTGGATAACATTTTTCCGTTGAAGAATATGGGAAAAGAGTGAGAGAGAGGGAGACGTACACGAGGAATTGCAGAGAAGGCGAATGAGGGTAGAAATGTCGATACATAATAATATATCGATATTTTTGAATATGCATGAAGTTGATATGACTTCTCGGGTCCAAAGTAGATAAGACGATATTATCGAGCGGTATGGCACCTTTGATTTGACTATATATATATACAGACATAAACATATATATATATATATATATATATATATATATATATATATATACATACATACATAAACATATATATATATATATATATATACATATACATACACATATAATTTTAATAAAGTAATCTATCGGTTAAGGTATGTTTTTGAATGGACACAACTACCAAATATAAATTACGTTTCTCCAAACAAAAACAACCCAAAATCCTACTCCACAACAGGCCCCTCTTCACCTCTGAGTACTTCCTTTCCCCCTTCATCCCGTCCAACATCCCTATCCTATTCCTGCCTCTACCTAGTTTGCCCAACATTCTCCCCTCTAATACAGTCTTCAACATCCCACTGCCGATCAATATACCATTCATCCATTTCTCCTGCCTCCATAGGATTTCTCTTAAAAAACCCCTCTCTTCGCCCATCATGCCAAGTATTTCCTCATTTGTTTTCTTCTCTGTCCATTTCACCTTCTCCATTCTTCACCACACCCACATTTCAAAAGCCTCCAGTCTACGTCTATCCCCTTGCATCAATAACTATGTTTCCGTGCCTTTCATAGCTACACTCCATTTCAGAGTTTTGACTACCCGTTTCTTAGCATCCTTGCTCAACGTCCCAATAGTAAATTCCCTCCTTTTTGTCAAAGCTTCTTTGTCTAACGTAATTCTTCTCCTTACGCCCCTACTACTTGACATTTTTGTCCAAACACTTCCGAGATACGTAAACTCTTCCACCTGCTCTAGCTTTTGCCTTCCTATTGTAACTATATTTTAAATATATTATATTTTATATATATATATATATATATATATATATATATATATATATATATATATATATATAGTATATGTAGTTCGTTCCTTCCTTTTCTCCCTCGAGAAAGCTCGCTTGACTACCGAAAATTCGAAAAAGTGTGTGTTTCTCTGTTTTTGTTTGCTGGTGCTAACTTGACATAAATTTTATTTAACTATATATATTAACTACTAAGTTGTGTACCGCATGTGAAATTCCCACAACAACAGGCTAATAGGGGTGCAGGGGCATTTCTGCATCACCTGTGCCTCTTGTGTTTTACCAGGAATGCCTGACACATGAAAAATCACGTATTTTGGATTAACGGGTTGAGGATCCCCAGAGGCTTCTCCCCGGAATCAAATCCAGGCCCCCAGATTAGAATTCAAGGGATCTACCCACTTTCCTGCCACATTCCCAGTGAGACCTAGTCGCAATAATAATATGGACGATGGCATTGATGATTACATGAAATAAAAATGACGAAATGGGCGCTATTAACCTGGTTAAGATACAGTCGATAGAACGATGAGGATGGTACAACCGAAATTACGATATAAATGTCCTTATTAATGTATCAAGTTTACGAAACGGTCGATATCTTAGATTTAACGATGAAGACGATATTGCCGATAAAATATGCCGTTGTGAACTTCATGATCATTGTGCGATAATTTCACCATTTCCGATTAAAGACGATATAGAGCGACAAATTCGATATATGACGATAAGTGCTTCATTATCGATACTTAATGTTTTCGATATTGCTTGAGTTTCCCCATATTGTCCAAAGAACTCGATACTCCCAAATATGATTATAATGTCCATATACCTTTTGCACCACGATTTTTATTTTGAAATCGATGTTGGATTTCCGAAAAAATGAATATCGTAGAAGTACAGAGTATTACCCTGCGTTATTGTTTTGAAGAGGGATAAGAATTCCGGTTTCCTTTCACTGAGAAATGTTATGCTGAGGAAGAAAAGTAGCTTCGCATGGGAATGCATGCCGTATGATGGCAGTTCCCTTTAAAGGATTTCCTAGGGTCGTAAATCTCCCAGGAACCTTCTTTTTAAAGTTTCGCACCCAATACGTCGCCAACCTTTTTCTCCCCGACTCGATATAACCGGCGGAGCAACAACCGATGCTTCCAACTCTATTTCGAGTAGGGTTCTTCCACCCTTACGTCTCTCTCTCTCTTGGGTACACCCAATATGCCTTCCTTCCGCTCTCTACTCCTCCTCTTCAATCCTCTCGCCCCCTTTTTCATCGCGAAATGATTTACTGGCGAAATATGGAGGCAATATCGCAGACTCGCTTCCGCTCCCTGTCGAGTACGTATTGTCTGCTCATGGAAATACGATGATGCCTAAACTTATCCGAAGACTAAAGTTCACGCCCGCACACGAAGACCCGACATACGCGGATGTTTGTCAGCTCAATAATTCCTGCACACGCTTCACGAAGTTTTGGACAACAGTTTTGGCGGGTTCTTAACATCAAAGAAGAAGAAAAAAACAATACAAGTAATTCCTCAAGCGTAATCAGTATTAGATGACCTGTGAGCACTTGCGAATTGTTTTACGTAATTGGCTCTAGAGTTCAATTTAATCGCTGAAGAAATAAAAAAAAGGTTTCCCAGTTACATCGCTAGATTTGATCAACCTCCCCCCCGTGAAAAAATACCTTTTTACCTGATCAAATCTGAATCATTTATCTTCTAGTAATACTCCTGTAAAAGCATCCGTTCTCAAGAAAAAACTGTTGTAATGCGAGTAGTAATGGCGAATAGCAAATGGAGAATTCAAACCTCAGGGAATTTACACGTAACTAGGAGTGAAGTGCGTAGTTTTTAGGCGTCCGATTTTTTATGAAATTGACTAACAAATAATTGCAATGGCAATTGTTTTAATTGCAATGATATCTACAATTTCAATGCAAATCATTTCCGAAAGCAAATGGAATAAATAAATAACTTTACTCCAGCCCACTAGTTTTATCTTTAGCTAGTAGCTAAATAGCTCCGCTAGTTTTGTGTGTGTATAATGATCATGTGGAAGTACTCAAAAGAGCAATATAGCATTTGGACGGTACTGTAGAACACAAAAATATTAATAGAAAGCACGTAAAAGACCCTCTTATTTGAGAAAGTTCAAGCTTTCGGTCTTCTCCTAAGCCTTCTTCAGTTAATACTTGGGAGGTTTCGGGAGGAGGGAATCCGAGGGCTGCACGGGGAGGGGGAAGCACAGGGTGTGCTGGGAAGGGGGGTGGGGTGGAAAGGCGTTAAAGATCTAGTGGGGACGGTTGTGCCCGGGAATTTCAAAAGATCGTAATGATAATTTTTTCGCGGATACGCAAGTTCTTACTTCTATATTACCGGCTAAATCGGATAGGAATTCTAGGATGGTTGGGGAGAAACACTGGTCGAAGGAAATGTTGTGGGAAGTTACGTGTGAAGTGAAAGGAAGGGAAGAGAGGGAGGCAGAATTACAGGAATAACGGTGATTGTTCATGAGGATGGACAATGGAATAATGAATTCGCCAATTCATTGTTATGCTTAGTAGCATGTTATATATGTGTAGTTTATATATATATATATATATATATATATATATATATATATATATATATATATATATATATATATAAAACCCTCCCCGGACTACAACCTTGACGTGGTGGAAGGGCTTGTGCGTTCCGATGACCCCTAGAGCTGTACTGGCGGGAGTAATAAAAATTGCTCCTGGTAGGGTCACCCATGCCAGATAGGTCGAAGGTTAGGAGCCAGACGAAAGGTAGTCCACGCAGCGTCTGTTCCTCAGTGAGGCGGCTGCAATGGCGTCTGACCCCAGTGGGGCGGCCAGTAAGTGATGGTGTCACGTTAAAAACACTATTGAGGAAGGCAACGGGAAACCACCTCAATTATCATTCCCTAGAAAAATATGATGGACAATAGAGATATTTTGAGTCCTGGCAACCATGGTCGTGCCCGGCAGCGGGGGAGGCAAGGCTTCCGCGGTCGTCATCCCACGAAACCCTTGCAAGGGAAAACCAGCAGCAGCAGGACAGAAGACGCAGGAGAAGAAGACAAAATTAGTTAGAATAGGAACGTGGAATGTTAGGACAATGATGAGGACGGGGAAATTGGAGAATGTTAAGCGAGAGATGGAAAGGGGAAATATAGAAATTTTAGGTCTATGCGAGGAGAGATGGAGAGATAGCGGGGATTACTGGAGTGATAAGTATAGAATAATATACAGCGGTGGGGACGAGAGCCAACGAGGGGTTGCCATAGTATTAAATGAAGAGATAGGAAGAAGCGTAGTCAACATAGAGCAGGTAACGGATAGAATACTACTAGTGGAGATAAAAGCAGAACCGACGAACTTAGTTATTATTCAGGTATACATGCCACCGAGCAACCATAAGGAAGAAGAGGTCGATAGGATATACGATCAGTTAGAGGACATGATTGCATGTGTTCCTGCAGGGAAACATTTGATAGTGATGGGGGAATGGAATGCGACAGTAGGCGAAGGAAGAGATGGTGATGAGGTGGGGGACTACGGTTTAGGCACGAGGAATGACCGCGGGGAGAAAGCAGTTGAGTTCTGCAGGAGACAGGGCTTAGTTATCACCAACACTTGGTTCAGACACCACAAAAGACGCAGGTATACATGGAAAATGCCAGGTGACTCGGGAAGATATCAGCTAGATTATATCCTGGTTAGACACAGGTTTAGGAACAGTGTGATAAATTCCCACAGCTTCCCGGGAGCGGATGCGGACTCAGACCACAATTTAGTTGTTATGAAATGTAGCGTACGTTTCAAGAAGATAAGGCAGGGGCGGCGAGTTAGAAAATGGAATGTAGAAGCATTAAATGGGTTGAAAAGAAAGGAATACAAACAGGCGGTAGAGAAAATCATGGAGGACGGTAAAGAGCTAAGTACTATTGAAGAAAAATGGGAATGAATAAAAAAAGGATTGTCTAAAGCGGCAAAAGACACTATGGGAACCGTTAACGCTAAAAGGACTCGTAAACCATGGATCACGGATGAGATGATTGCAAAAATGGATGAGCGGCGAAAATGGAAGAATATAAATACAGAATTAGGCAAAATGAAGTACAAAGAATTGAACAATAAATTGAGGCGGGCAACAAATAAAGCAAAGGAAGCATGGTGGAAGACGCATTGCGAGAATATGGAAAGTCTGCAGAGGAAGGGGGAAATCAGTGCGCTTTACTGCATAGTTAAATCTTTATCGGGAAGTAAGAAAGGGAGATCAACGATAGCAGTTAGAGATAAGGCCGGTAAGGTAATAGTTGACGTAGGAAAGATCCAAGAGAGACGGAAGGAATATGTAGAAGAACTGTATAGTAAAGAGCTTAGACCAACAAAGTTAGACATTGAAAAGGAACATGACGTAGAGGAAGATAGCTTAGGTCCAGGCATACTAGACAATGAGATAGAAAGGGCATTAAGGGAGATGAAACTAAATAAGGCCGTGGGGGAAGATAACATTCCCGTGGAACTTTTGAAATGCTTGGGAAAATATGGGAGGAACAGGCTATATGGGCTGATCCGTAGTATTTATTATTTATTATTTATTTAGGAGGGAATCTGGCCGGAAGACTTTGTGAGATCAGTTTTAGTTCCTATTCCGAAAAAGGTAAAGGCCACGTCATGTGAGGACTATAGGACAATTAGTTTGATATCCCACGCAGCTAAGGTTGTTCTCAGGATCATAAACAAAAGGATAGAGAGTAGGGCAAATGATTACTTAGGGAATGATCAGTTTGGGTTTAGGAAGGGGAGAGGTACGCGTGATGCCATTGCAGTAATGAGATTATTAATCGAGAGGAATATAGAACACAACCAGGAGGTATTTGCCTGTTTCGTAGATTTCGAAAAAGCGTTTGATAGAGTAAATTGGGAAAAACTAATGAGTATATTGCAGAAAATAGGAATAGATTGGAGGGAAAGGAGGCTAATCCGCAACCTGTACATGTCTCAGACTGCTCAGGTGAGGGTGGGAAACGGGGAGTCAGGATGGGCAGTGTTAGGAAGGGGTGTAAGGCAGGGTTGCCCATTATCACCGTTGCTGTTCAACCTGTACGCAGAAGAAATGATCAAAGAGGCATGGGATGAACTCGAGGTAGGAATGAAGTGGGCGGGGAATTCGTAAAATCAGTTAGGTTTGCTGATGACCAAGCTTTAGTTTGTCAGTCAGCCAAGGGGCTGCAAGCATTGCTTAATGAATTGGAAATTCAGTGCGACAGGTATGGGATGAGAATCAATATTAATAAAACAAAGGTTATGAGATTTTCTGGAAAGAAAAAGGCCAAGCTTAACATTAAAATAGGAGGTCAAAAGCTAGAGCAGGTAGAACAGTTTACGTATCTCGGTAGTGTTTTGGACCAACACGGTCAAAGTAGTAGGGACGTAAGGAGAAGAATTGCGCTGGGCAAAGAGGCTTTCACAAGGAGGAGGGAGTTGATGACAGGGACTTTGAGTAAGGATGTTAAGAAAAGACTCGTAAAAACTTTGATATGGAGCGTAGCTATGTACGGAGCGGAAACGTGGTCATTGAAGCAGGAGGATAGACGTAGATTGGAGGCTTTTGAAATGTGGGTGTGGAGAAGAATGGAGAAGGTGAAATGGACAGAGAAGAAAACAAATGAGGAAGTACTTGGTATGGTGGGCGAAGAGAGGGGTTTGTTGGGAGCAATCCTATGGAGGCAGGAAAAGTGGATGAAGGGGGTGTTGACCGGCAGTGGGATGTTGAAGACTATGATAGAGGGTAGAATGTTGGGCAAAAGAGGAAAGGGAAGGAACAGGATAGGGTTGTTGGACGGGATGAAGGGCGGAAGAAAGTACTCAGAGATGAAGAGGGACCTGATATAGAGTAGGATGATTGATTTTGTGTTTTGTTAGGAGTAATAAAATATTTGTTTGGTAGTTGTGTCCGTCCAAAAACCTACCTTAACCGGTAGATTACTTTAAAAAAAAAATATATATATATATATATATATATATATATATATATATATAAACTACACATAGTTTATATATATATATATATATATACACACATATATATGTAATTTTTCGGGTGCCAGATCTTCCTAGGAAACCATAACCGGCACAGGGAAAGGAACTGGCCCCCCTACTCTGATGTGTGAATTTCACACGCCGTATAGGGCTTAATACTGTGTGATCTCTACCATTACCTACCAAACCGACCTTCGAGTTGATTACTGTGTTTATGGCTATATATATATATATATAATATATATATATGTACACACACACACACACACACACACACACATATATATATATATATATATATATATATATATATGAAAAAGGGATAGGAACATATAAAGGATGTAAAGAATGTGGCTCGTCTCCTTTTTCTGTCTATGCGTGCCACGAAACGCACTGTAACTATCCTTTATGACGTGGTATGATTGCTTTCCTACTCTCCTTACCTTGTCTTGTGTGTCATCTATTTCTCCTTTGGTGGGTGAAACAGCTACATAACGCCATTTCTTGGCCAAAGAAACGGGGCACTTGGTTGCATAAAACCCCGTAGATTTCAGTGTAAATTACGATTCCTCAAAGCTGAATCATAGCTCAAGTGGTTAAAGCACCCGCCTGGCAAGTCGGAAGATCTTTGGTTCATCCCTCGGTCAAGGAAATATTTTTACACTTGTGATCTGCTCGATTCCTCCCTCCCTACATCTTCTGTGTTCGTCTTTTATATCTGTGTTCCTATCCCTTTTCCTGATATCTTTTTCCATGTGAATGAATATTTGTTCGCCATATGCCGGGTTTTTGTGTTTGAATGCATATATATACTTAGCACCAGAGTTAAATTGCAATTATTTCGTCGTTAATAGTGAGAGGGGATTTTTCATTCAAGGTCGACTTCATCAAAGTTGGTAAACATCCATCCAAACTGCAAAATTACAATTAAAAGAGTGCTATCAGAAATTACCTTAGGATTAGCAAATAATCCATGCATTCGAGTTTTTAGGCCTATTCTTAGCATGTAACCTTTTTACCTTAAGCTTATATTGTTTTTGGTGTGGGAGAGCTTTCCGTTTCCTTCCTCTCACTTTTTCCCGAAGTCTTATTTCCTCATATTTTTGCTTGGGTGCCCTGTCATCCGTTTTTCTTCTCGAGAAGAGAATAAAGTTGGAATAAACTGTTGACTTGATCCAATAAATCATCTACCCTCTCGATCTTAATTCTCTTCTTCTTCTCCCGTTTCTTCTTTCCTGTTCACTTTGGTATTCTTTTTGCGTTAACATTTTCGTACTTTACAACAAAGTGCCCCCTAGGTCATATACTTGGTGCTTGATTTGTTGGATGCTCTAGCGATAATAACTTTTAAGTTCAGGTGATGTATGTCTGTCGAATAATTTCACGTTTTCACCACTGGTTATCATTTCGTTTATTGTTTTAGTAGCAGTTAAAATCGAACTCTTGCTCAATAGTAAAATTGAATGTCATGAAAACCTCATAAATGCAACGTCTCCGAAAGGTAATATGGAATTAAAGGAATAATGGTTCTTAGTTATGAAATGTGATATGTTTTAACAAATATTTTATATTTTTTGATTGTCCAAAAGATTCACCTTAGGACACTAAAAAAATTGATGCTGATACAATTAACCAAACACATTCGATATATTTTGTTTTCTACCAAGCTCTTCATTTCCTCATAGCCCTTGGCACCTTACGATTTCTATTACCTCCCGTCTCGTGGTTTATCCATGGCATTCTGAAATGTAACCCCTGAGCTTTTCCTTCCTTTTCAGATTAGAGAAATGAAACATGGGGAAAATGAAAAAGCTGCCATACGGTTGAGATATGCACTGACGCGTTACGTGTTTACACATTAAGGCGGGAAACTCGTTGCGCTAGCGCTGACATCTGTTGGTGATTCCGAGTACATTTCAAACTATCCTCTTATTAAGATGAGCAGAAGAGGAATGGATCATATGGTGAGTATTTTATTCCAAAGGATAACTAGATGGATTGGACACCCACCTTGTGGGGCAATGGATTAATAATAAATATGATAGTTAAGAAAATTGAGGAGAAGAGTCCGCGAGGAATACTAAGAGAAAAGCACACATGGCGAATTAAGCAGGACGTAACTTAGATAATCTGTCAGGTTATGATGGAATTGACATTGAATAGAGATGAATGGAGGGTTGCACTAAACCTATTATTATTAGGTAATCTACCGGTTAAGGTAGGTTTTTGGATGGACATAATTACTAATTAAATAATTTGTAACTCCTAACAAAACACATCCTACTCTATATCAGGTCCCTCTTCATCTCTGAGTACCCTCTTCCTCCCTTCATCCTGTCCAACATCCCTATCCTGTTTCTTCCCTTTCCTCGTTTGCCCAACATTCCCCTCTATTATAGTCTTCAACATCCCACTGCCGGTCAATACCCCCTTCATCCACTTTCAGTTCAGTCAGGTAAATGGTCGGATCAAGACATCAGAAGAAAAAATAATTCAGTTCAAGTGTTTGGTCATCGTCTTCTTGAAGCTCCTGACGTTAACAGGGAAAGGTTTAAAGACATGTCCAGGTAATCTGTTCCCATCAATTATGAGCTTATTTGGGAAAGAGTGCTTATTTACATCGCTCCTTTGAGTTAGCCATTTTAGTTTACCTGTTTCATCTCTCATTCCTTTGTAACAACCAGCTTTTGTTTCCCCCATTTGACGTCTCCCAATGCCACATTCTCCGTGCGCAATTCACGAATTTTCCACAGGCTCCCAATTTGACTGTCTCTTCTTTAATCTATCCCATCGCAACCGTCTTATCCTGTCACTTACGCTATCTTCTCTTTTGAATTTACCTCAAAGTGCGTAAGCGAATTACCTTTGGACCATTTCAAATTATCCGCTTGATTCTCCATTATATTTTAAACCCGAGCGCGTATCAATTTATCCGGGCTTGATGAAACTTCATAGTCTTTCGGCTTTTCGCATTTCTGTTCCAGTAAACACATTCGGTATATTCAAGATTTAAATGTTACACCTCACCCATCAACATGAGGTAATGCGACACCCATCGATGTCCAATTTCCACGCTACCTATTGAGGCATTTCTATCAACTAAGGGCTCTCCAACAAAGAGATTGGCTTTTCAATCTCCATCGGTCGGAGAAACCTTTCCAATGTAATTGCCAGTAGTGATTCCGAATCCAACTTTGAAGAGGGAGGCAATTTTTCGTTCTGAAACGAGGAAACGAAACAGCCTCGACTCAAGTTTCAACACTCCAACGAGTTTCACGTACTCTAATGTCATCGGATGCCTATTGACGAAACCTTTCCCTGAGAAAAGTTTTTTATAAAATGAAACGGCTCCCGGGAAGTTCTCATTCTAAATGCTTTAAATGTTGTATCAGAAAGCCGAAGCTTCAAAACTTCAAAAGTGGAGAGGTTAAATAAAATGGCCACTTTCCCTCCACTCGAGTTTAACTGTAAATGAAACCGTTCTTTTTTGCTCTTCATACGTCGTCGAATGAATCGGAGATCAAATAAATCCTGAAAGGATACCGCGGTGTGAAGGATCTATTTTTATTCAAATGAGTCGGATTGGCAAGGATAATGACCTTTGAAACCAGTTTTAGGAATCTTTAAACTGATACCAAAACCAATTATCCAAATATCCCAGAACATGCTCTGTACAGTTCTTGACCATTGACACATTTTAAAGTTATAAAAACCCCAGCAATCAACCCGTGGGTTGGCTTCGTATGTGACGGTGGAGTTATCCTAATGTGAACCCTATGCAGCTCGTGAAATTCAAACATTAATGCGGTAATATGGGGTGGGGGAGGGGGGGGGGCAGTTACTTTCCCTGTACACACCTGCGGTTGCCCAGGAAGATCTGGTTCACCCGAAAAATCTCAAAGTTTGGGCGAAGGGTTAAGGGTGATCAGAGATGTTACCGGAAATCGAACCCCGGCCCTCCGGTCAGTTGTACAGCTCTGTACTACCACCTAAACCTTTATTGCAAAGCGAGGCTGTAATTATTTCCGTTGCGTGTACTCTAAATTCGGAGTACAAGTACATTAATCACGGGGCTTTGGTGAAGGAGAGAGAGCCCAGAGGCGCCACCGGGAATCGAACCCGGGGCATCCGCCCTGAATCTCAGCACTCAACCCACTAAACCCAATAGAATGCGTGAATTTAATAGCGCGGAAACATATTCTTTGAAGAATGGTGAGATGCAGAGTTTGGAGACCTTTGGAACGTGGATGTGGAGAAGGATGGAAAAGGTGACATTTATAGAAAGGAAAACAATCGAAGAAGTGCTTGGCAACGGAATAATGACAACTGAAACGAAGGTGAGGACATATGGTAGGCGAGATATGAGAAAGAAAAGGACAAATAGAAAGGTTGGATGGAATGAAGGGAGGAAGGAAGTATGGGGAATTGAAAGCCTTTTATTTTAGTGGGGGTGTCACGATGCATCTGGGTAGCCTTAATTACATCAATTCAGGAGATGTTAAGTTTGTATACTTCCAAAACGTACCTTGTACGGTTAACTACCTATTAATAATAATAGGGTTTGGTACGATATATGATGTTGGGTCTATTCTCACCTATTAAACTAGCCTACGGGTTGATTAATGTGTGCTTTGTCGCCATAAGAATCTCCGTTACGATCAACTCAAGGCTTAAAGAAATACCAATGCTTAGGATTTGAACTGATATCCTTCAGTGCCTCTGATAGAAAATTTGGAAAATACACGCCAGCAGAAATATCTCTAAAAAATAATATTTACGATCGCCTATCAGGACTAACCCTAGGTCTCAATGTGATTTGTGTCATATCCTACGTTATGATGTTAATACTTTACTGTTAGGGTCAGTTCAATCATCTATAAAACGTTGAAGAGTTAATTAATAGGTAATAACTGCCTGTAAGTAGGTGAATGCATTATCTAACTGGCCAACCTAGTGGATGTTCATTGGCTTCAGAAAAGTCAATAGTGATTGGATCAGCAAGGTAAAACTCCTCATTATCTTCCTCGAAAAAAAAAGGATTTCTTATGTCTGAGGATATTTAATATGAAAGTGTCCTGTCGGTATTTATTCTTCAGTTACGGATCGTTTGGTCTCCTTACTAGGTCTTTCCCAAAATTAAGCAGACAAAATCTGGGGAAAACATTATTGCAGATCAAAGCACAAATTGCTAAAATTCTTCTTCGTAAGAGCACCCTTATAAATCGACACGCCAATGCCAGTTCCTCTGCCAGTTGTGGTATGCTTCCTAGTATAAGGCATCAACATGACCCCTGTTCAGGCATCTCGTCACGGCCTCTTTGTCATAATCCAGTGGTCCAAAATGGTACTCAAAGGGTTTGTATATGGGTTGTACTCAAAGACCTATGTCTCGTCACCAGTAACCCACTATTCTAAACAATTCGGGTCACTTTCACCGTGGTCCAAGAGGTTCAAGGCAAGATTATCACACGAGCAGTCTTCCGACAACACCATGGGGATCATCTTGACACACCTTTCTCATGGCTAAATTTTCTTTAAGAATGTAATGCACTATGGTTTTCTGAATATTACTCTCTTCTGATAACATCCTGATACTTGGAGGTCAATAGGAATTGAGAATGTGTCTCACTTTTTGCACATTTTCGTCAGACTGTGTTGTTCATGGATGTCTCCAGGGTATTTCTCATCATCAACATCCTCTCTATCCTCCCAGAACACCCTGTCCAAGCAGAAAACCATCACCTGCGACATTTATCCATCTCCATATTCTTCCTTAACCATGTTCATGATCTCCCAACCCCAATTTTCCTAGCTTGATGTACAATTTCATCGCATATCAATACTCCATGGAAAGTGGCATCGTGAATTCGAGACGTGACCGTGGAACTGGGGTCTATTCTAGCAGCAATCCACGCACTGTAAATGACCACAGTTTACTGACGTGGGTCCCGTTGCTCTCCCAATATCTCCTATTATCTTTCCCATCACAAATAGCCCCACTACAGCCGTATGTATTTGTGGCAATACATCATTCTACTTATTTTTGGGAAGACCACTCTCTCTAGTAGCTCATCTTCCACTTATGATCTCAAGCAATCGACGAGATTAATGGCTAGGCTTACCTATCCTAGGGAACATTTTGTGGATACAATTGGCACAATGTTCAGCGTTTGAGCTATTGACTAAGCTAATAAACATTCTCCCGTTTCAGTTTGAAGTGAGGAGGATTAATTTAAATGGTGAAATGAATTGGTGGCAATTTTCCTTTGATTCAACGTGCAAGAATCAATTTATTTCCGTAAGGTTGTGAGTAAGCTTTCTTTACCAAGATTGAGAGAGGATTGACAGTTTCCAAAGCTTTAATTCCATCAAGTATTTGATCTCTGTTTTCAGAGCGAAAACTGGAAATGAAAAGATGCAACCTCTCTGTACACGTGTATTTTGTTAATCACCTTGTGATACTTCTTTGAAAAACTACCGCTCCCAACCCCAAATTGACGTCCCTGATTATTTATTTATTCTATGAATACTGTTTAATAAAGGGTTCTTTTGTGTGGCTCTGGTTTCTTTTCGTTATTCCGAGAATAGTGGATTGCAGATTCAAGCATGGAAAATATAACTTCTGGCTTAATTAAACTGCGTCAGTGTTAGTGCCGTATTATTTGACATTTTAATGAAGTGAATACAGGACCATATAATGTGGCAATGATGGAAAATCAATATTCCGAATACCCAAGTGGTATACTCAAATTTCCCGTATTTCAGGAATAATATATATACTATAGACAAAACTTATCATATGAAAAAGTCAAAAAAATCAAATAGGAGTTCATAACCTTGGCGTGGAACAGTTTACTTATTTCGGAAGTTTTGGACCGAAATTTTCAAAGTAATCGGAATATCAGAAGAAGAATTGCGTTAGGTAGAGAAGCTTTCTCAAGGAGGAAGTAAATGATGACAGGGACATTAAGTAAGGATTACCAGAAGCGGGTAGTCAAAACTTTGATATGGAGCGTAGCTATGTACGGCGCGGAAACGTGGTCATTGAAGCAGGAGGATAAACGTAAACTGGAGGCTTTTGAAATGTGGGTGTGGAGAAGAATGGAGAAGGTGAAATTGACAGAGAAGAAAACAAATGAGGAAGTACTTGGTATGGTGGGCGAAGAGAGGGGTTTGTTGGGAGAAATCCTCTAGCGGCCGGAATAGTGGATGAAAGGGGTATTGACCGGCAGCGGGATGTTGAAGACTGTAATTGAGGGGAGAATGTTGGGCAAACGAGGAAAGGGAAGGAGCAGGATAGGGATGTTGGACGGGATGAAGGGAGGAAGAAGTTACTCAGAGATGAAGAGGGACCTGATATAGAGTAGGTTGCTGGATTCCTTTCGGTCCATTTCGCCTTCTCCATTCTTCTCCACCCCCACATTTCAAAAGCCTCCAATCTACGTCTATCCTCTTGCTTCAATGACCACGTTTTGCGCCATACATAACTACGCTCCATATCAAAGTTTTTACGAGTATTTTATTAGCATCCTTACTCAGCGTCCCTGTCAATATATGTATACAATATATGTATTGTATATATAAATATATATATATATATATATATACACATATATGTGTATGCGCTATATACTTTTTTTGAATATAGGATTGTATTAACTAATACGTGTATGGCTGGAGTGCTAACACCCCCGCCACACACCCTTGCGGTGGATTGTAGAGTTTTGCGAAATTATAGGTGTAGATGATGGTGTCAACATTCGTGTGTCATTTTAATGAGGCCAAAAAAGTACAGTTTACTATTTAAAAGTTCGAAAAAAAGTTCTTCTGGAAAACTTCGATTTTTTTTCATCTACGAGTATGTATACAGAAACAGTCATATCCTTTTCATGATAATTATCGCTTGGTTATTTAATGTTGCAATCATTCAGATTAATTTTGAGCATCGGAGTTTAGGAATGAGAATTTTTTTACGTAAAATGCGTTGTATTCCTGGAGCAATTTGACTTTTTACTTGGGAAGAGGCGAGAATTTTATTCAATATCTAAAGAATCTTAAATGACCGAACTCTGTCTCCAGGAGAACGCATAGAAATGCGACAGTCCTTCTTAATTATACTGATTACCTTTCTTCAAGGACTAAAACACATCAGAGTTGATTTAATTTTTGATTTCTGGCAATTCCTAGAATTCAAAATTTCGTGTTTTTAAAAAGTATGTTTTTAAGGATGAGTGCATAATATTTTTTTTACTGTTTGCATAAACATTTATTTGTTTTACAAAAAAATCGTTACAGCTTCTCGCGGATGGATTTAAATTTGCTAAATAAAGTAGCATTGTAAGATATTTTGTTAGTTCATGCCATTACGCTATTAATGACTTTTTTTAGATTTTTAATTCCTTGAGGAAGACTAAATGAAAAAGAGCATTCTAACTGTAAAAAAATTAGCCCTTACTGAAATACACATATTATCGCAAAATATTTTTGTTTTTTTTCGTACAAATTTCCCCATAAAAATGTCGTTTTTGTTATATTCGGTTGTGTAATATTTCACATTCATTATCAAGTTAGTATATAATTCACTGTCAATGAAGTTATTTCTTTAATTCTCTCAAGGAAAGTCCTGGAATTTTAATAATGATCACATCTTTGTTTCGTAGGCGTTCGCGTTTCAACATCGTGACAAGAAAAGGGAGTTCGTTTGTTGTGGTTTTTTTTAAGCTCTTTCGGAATCCTTGGAAAAAGGAATGTCTTGTAGGCACCGTCCTCTCAATTCGAGCAGTGCTGTCTCCTTTATCACATTAATTTGAGAAGACTTGGGATCTTCTTACAACGTGAAAGTATTCGCCTCTCTTGTGGTTGAAAATGGGATTCAAAAGCGTCCGTCGCACAGCGTATAAGTCCATTTATCGCATGGCTTCCGTTAATGCTATTTCCTAATGCTTTATAAACCCCAAGGAGAAGGAAAAGTTTACTCCCTCCCAGGGAGAGTGGGACGGGAAAGCCCTGTGGCTGGAGAGATCAAGTTGCCCGCTGAAATTCCCATCCCCAACTTATCCCTTCAGCCTGAGTGTTTTCCAGCTTTCCATCTTTCCACCTGGAGCAGATGAGGTTTGTAAAAATAAAGATCGGAGCTTTACATTTAATTCCTCCTCTTTTACCAATGTAGGTGATTTTTGACGCACATGAAGTGTTGTGATTTCTTTAAAAGAAAAGGTTGCCTTACCGAATAACACACCCTGATATAAATGGGTTTCTAAAGGAATAGTAAGAGTAAATTAAAAATTAATATTGGGGAAATAAACTAGAATTGTTCTTGTATTTAATGAAGCGTTTTAAGAAAAGTATGGGGAAGTAAAAAGGGCATTACTGAAGAATTAGTAAAGAAAATTGCGTTAGCTAAAATGGAATTTTCAAAATAGGTGGTAGCTGATGACGGGAACGATAGGTAAATACGTAAAAGACTTCGATATGAAAACTTCACTGCGGTAATTCGTTTGGTATGACTCGCAAACT
This sequence comes from Hetaerina americana, assembly GCF_022747635.1. NCBI lineage: Eukaryota > Metazoa > Arthropoda > Insecta > Odonata > Calopterygidae > Hetaerina > Hetaerina americana. The sequence goes on from NW_027287516.1 coordinate 262,894, forward strand.
TAGTCGTTTCGGCAAAGAGTTGGTTGTAGATTGGAGACCTTAGAGATGTGTGCGTGTGATGAAGGACGGAAAATAATAAAATGAACTGAAAGAAAACAAACGATGAAGTTATATGCTTGACATGACAAGAGAGGGAGGAATTTATAGAAGACAGGAAGTTAAGGATACAGGAAATGCTGACGGACAACGGGATGCTAAGGACGGTGATATAGAGGGAAGGATGCTGGGAAATCGAGGCAGGGGAAGGAAAAGAATAAGTGTTTTAGATTGGAGTAAGAAAGGTTGGAAGCATGCATAGCTACAAAATGAATTATTTTAACATCAAATATGCGGTTGAAGGAAATAAGGCTTATGAGTACAGTAGTGTGATGCCTTAGAATCCATGAAATCCTACCGTAACCCAGTTGACTACTGATACAGGGTGCGTTCCAAAAATAATGCAATTTTAAAAAGTAATGTAATGAACAGATTTGCACAAACACCTAAAATTCTTCAAAGTACTATCCTTGGGCCTCTACAGTTACATTTCGTGACACGGTCGGCGCGCGGAGGTTTACAATAATTGACGTCCTGCCGCTTCCCCAGGTTGGAGAGCACTGAGACCGGTTTCGTGGCAAAGATTAGCATCCTCTTCATCGACTCCAATTGGTTCGATTCCACTCCGACCAATAGGAGCGGGGCGGGAAATTCAATAGCATAACTTTTGGAACGCTCCCTATATTTTCGGTCTTGGTATAATATTTAAGACCTAATCTAAGTGGTTCGATTCCACTCCGATCAATAAGAGAGGCGCGGGAAATTGAATTGCTGTACTTTTGAAAGCACCCTGTATCACTAACGCAATACCAAAATGCAAATTGTACATACGTACGGATAGATTAAGCCATGGTATTTTTCCATACTACTCATTCAACATATGCGACAGTTTTCACTTAATTCAGACAACTTCTGGCTTCTTCATACCCGTCATCTTTTTTGAACATACATTATTTCAATTTAGTTATATCTGAAACTAATAAGTTTACAAATGTTTCATTTTCTCAATATTAAGTCAAACAGAATAATTAGCGGAGTGTAAAAATGTATTCCTACCCTTCATCTTTATTCGGGAGGTGAAACTTAGATATGTCAGGGTAATCATAAAAGGTAATTAAATGCGGACGGCAAACGGTACCTATATTATGAGTGATTTTGGTGAAAATAGGAAAGGAAGAGTTGTGGAATGAGTGGCTAATGAAAGTTTACGACCCGAATGACCCGCATATGGAATTATATGAAAGACTTTTGCTAAGTTGGCTTGGCCATGTTGAGAGAGTGAGAATAGAGGATCGAATGACGTAACAGATACGTGGATACGCTCAATGACCCGTAATTTTCGAGTGTAGGTCTGTTATTGTTATGTATTATTATTATAAAATAGTACTCTGCATGCCACCGCTAGTGTGTGTGGCATGGGGTGATAATACACCAAACTAATTTTGACCCGAATATGATCCTACCATGGTCGCACAATATTGTTCTGTTCCCTTATCGTTGGTGGGAAAAACCACATCTTACATCTGTTCAACTCATAATCTCTCTAGTTTTATTGGCATAATCTCTTCTACCGGAGTACGATGAGGGTAATTATTAATTTTCAACATCACTGCTAAAGAGATGTCCTTCCAATTTATGCAAGAGCTTCAATTTGTAATTTAAACTACGCTCCGTGTGTGATTCCCAGCATAGCTGCTCTAATATTTTGGATACGCTACTAGGTTTATCCTTACAACGTTTTACCAATCTAGCTCCTCTACGCTGCACCCGATCCAATTTGGCAATTAATTCAACTTCGTGAGGGCCCCATATACTTGCAGCATATTCTAAATGAGGCATAACCAACGACAGATAAAATTTCTCTTTGACCTTTTCATCGCATTTATCCAGTACTCTACTAATAAATCCCAATTTTTTGTTAGCTTGTCCCTATATTCCCCGTATGTGTTTCACCCCAGGGGAGTGAGGGTAACGCCTAGGTATTTAATTGAATCTACATATTCCATTTCGATGTTCCCGAAGTAGAAGGCGATCGGGAGAGAGTTGCTCTTTTTCCAAAAAAATCATCAAATCGCACTTTTTTAATTTTAATTCTAATTGCAAAGTGTTGCACCAGTGTTGTATAGTGTTTAGGTCATCCGTTAGAGACGCTGTATGATTACAGATATCACTGTAAACCTCTGCATCGTTGGCAAATAAACGTATCGTTCAAGTGACTTATTTACCGTAAAGAAGGAATATAAAGAAGAAGATAAAATATTTTAACAAAACACTTTCGTTTGCCTAATTTCTTTCGCTAGAATTAAACTTCACAGGTTTTATGAATTCGATTTCTTTAATGTAAAAACATTTGTGAATTAAATATTTTCTCTCAACTTGAAAAGATTTTCGTTTAATATTACACGGAATGAAATATGCGCCAGGGCAGTGGAGTGATAAAATAATTTGGCATGCGCTTTTGTTGGGTGCGAATATTGTCTTAATAATTCATACACTCAGTTACAAAGGTCGCAAAAGCCCTCATTCAACTGCGACTTGGATGCGAAAAGGAAACAATTTAATTTAAATATCTTTAAAGATAAGCATTCCAACAGTTGAAAAAAAAATTGGCCAGAAAGCAAACGATGGAAAGTTTTCCGACTTCTTTCAGGAAAAATTTACGGACAATTTTGGTACTTGACCGCAGCTGGAGGTCTAATTTTACTCCAGGCGTACTTAACCACAAGTTGCAGGCAGGACTTAAAAGCACGTGGGTTGCTGGTAACTCTGTGCAAAGTCACACTCTTGGGAATGCCGATTATGGGAGACTCTGGGAGGAGTCTCAGAACTGCTTCAATTAACCTAAATTACGCGTAATGCCTGGTATTACTGACGACCTAATACCTGTTGTGACTTCGTTCGCAAGTGCTGATGTAAGCCTTCAATTTCTTAAAACTCAACCTTAACCCCAACAGACACTTTTTGAGTCCACAGATTTATTCATAGATAAATTTATTCCTACGTTAACCACATTAAACCAAATTAACCGTTCCCTCGAACAGACAAGGGAATAAATGCTGGAAAGAAGAAGTTCGTGCCATGACTTGTCCCTGCATTCCTGTAAATCTCATCAAGAGAAAAATTGTTTGGGAATGTAAGGTTCTTAATCGACTGTATGTAAATTACAGACAAAAATAAGAATCGAATGTTGTTAACTGTAAACAACATTAAGACAAGAATAAAATATTTATAAATTATAAATATAATGAAATACAAATCGATTATTTTTACATCGTATTTGACGCACAAATCATAAGTTTTAAATAAAATATGAACGTAATTTTTATAGTTTTTAATATAAGCAAAGTGAATCGTTCATTTATAAATTGCGAATAACAATATATGCACCGAATTATCATAAATCGTAAACTACATAAAAGTTTGATCGAGGGTTTATAATATATATATTATATATAATATATATATATATTATTTATATATATATATTATATACATATATATATTGTTTGTTGCTGTCCAATTTATTATTCGGCACTTCCGTGTTACGCCGGCGAAATCATCTATATATATATATATACACACACATATATATACATATGTATATATATATTTATACATATATATATATATGTATACATATATAACCATAAACACAGTAATCAACCCGAAAGTCGGTTTAGTAGGTGATGATAGAGATCACCCAGTACTAAGCCCTATACGGCGGGTGAAATTCACACATCAGGGTAGGGGGCCAGTTCCTTTCCCTGTGCCGGTTATGGTTTCCCAGGAAGAACTGGCACCCGAAAAATCACTTTAGCTTGGGTGGAGCTGCAGGTGCCCAGAGTGCCTTGCCCTGGAATCGAACCCGGGACCCTCCAGTCAGCAGTCCAACGCTCTACCCACTGGACTACCGCAACCCACATATATACTATATATATATATCTATACAGGTCCTGTATATATACATACATATATATATATATATATATATATATATATATATATATATATATATATATATATATCTATACAGGTCCTGTATATATATATATATATATATATATATATATATATATATATATATAAACACAGATGTAGATTTTTAAAACATAGAAACACAAAGAAAGGACACATACAGGTATGTAGTTTGGATGTTTCGGCGGCTCGACCGTCGTCATCAGAATGGCGTTCTCGGGGAAGAGCAGAGAGGATATGTGCGGGGGAGGGGCGAGGGAAGGAGAGGTAAGGGACCAAGATATACATATATATATATATATATATATATATAATTATATATATACACACACAAGTAAATAGAACCGCGATCGAAATTTACATGATATGGAGTGAAAGTAATATAAAAACCGAGTAAAATTTACAAAAAACTAACAATCGCAGCAGTTTTCTATTTCAACCTTCATCAACATATGATCACATGCACGGTGATTATTCGTTATCATCAATGTAATAAAATTTTCAATAAAATCTGCTTTGATAATTGATCACCGATTTGGTCCTTAACTTTCCTAGCACAAATTGAAAACCTTATTCGGTTCTGAGACCTTTTAAAGGCCAAAGTTGGGTTTTTGTCCAGTCTCAAAAGTCTGCGTAATTTTCTAGAATAAAAATTCCCAAATTTAAAAAAAAAGACAAAATATTACTGGGAAAGTTTTTCTTTGGTTATTTTTCATGAATTTTTTTATTATTTACACATATTTAATAAACAAATGCTGATCATCATAATCTACTCGTTTATATATTGGACCTACGGCGGGGATCGAGATGGCACGGTGGTTCTCGTACTGTCTTCCCACCCAGATGTCCCGGGTTTGACTCCCGGCGCCGTCAATTAATTTTCAGTGGTATCGCGATCCCTACTTAAGGTGCTTTGTGGAGTGCGCCGTCCGTCGGATGGGACGTTAAGCTGCGGATCCCTTGGCGCCCTTTGTAAAGAGTGGGCTAATGCCGAAGCCGGGTTTTTCTCCACCCTCTTCATTCTTGCCTGTCCATCCCTAATGGCGCAAATGACCTTAGCTGGCAAAAACTACTACTACTACTACTACTCGAACTAAGGATTTGAGTTAATTAATTTAGGATAATGGCTGCATTTCAAATAACAACATTATGAGACAAAACGCTATATAAATTGAGCGTTACTGAATTTCGATGGGAATTTCTTCACCTCTGCTTGATAGCAGTGTGGAGTATATTGACCTACTGACCAGAAGGTCCCGGATATAAATTCTGGATGATATACATTTTTGAACCATTGTATAAAACCCAAGAGGTGTAATTGTCTTGGTATTAGAGCGACAAAAAAAGGGGAAAAATCTACCGGTGCCGGTCTTCTGTCATTTACACCGTTCATATCAGTGCGTCAAAGGGATCAAAATGAATTCAAATTGATTACCAACTGGCTTCTGTTGATTACTGTACTGATGGGATTTTGTCTATCGATTGGATACGAAGTGCCGAAGCGTCGTAATCTAATTATTAATTTATAATACACCTGCTTTATTTTGGATGGACTCGAAGTTATAGCAGTTTTTTAAAGATTGACCAAACACCGGAATACCTGATGATAAAAAAACGCTTTCCGCGAATGTTTTCCTTCACATTGGGGTGATAGAGAAAAGTCATATGGGGCTAGTTTTCGCATAGATATTCGCGAGCAGGCATATTCCGGAGGACCATTTGTGATTTACAACCGTGCAAACACTGCAGTGCAAACATTCTCAGCTGCCGTACGGAAACAGTGCGCTACGCATACTCATACAACATGTAGCCAACCAGGTCAGCTGGCTAATGTAAATTAAACGATTGATGAGATATCGCAAATGCGCACTCTCATATTGACATTATGTAAACGCCGGTTTGGAAGAAACACATTCGATTTCGAAGCGGATAAAATTTTCCGCTAAGATCGACGTGTTTCCGTAATTCTAGCACTTATTTCAACATTAAAATCAGCATGTATAAAAAAAGGGCATCAGCATTTTCAGAGCAATTTATTTTTTAAACGCAATTAATATGCAAAACTTAACTGAATTATTACGAATTTGAGGTGCTTCAAATGTTTCAGAACTTATAACCAATTCAAATTAAATTACTTCGATGTAATCATGGCACGACAATAAATAATTCTCATGCTTGCGATAGTCTTTATAGAAAATGATACTCTTTATAGAACGTTTATGCAGGATAAAGCTTAAGTTTAAATGAAAAATTTAAAAAAATAGGGCTGAATTAAGAAAGATCAACATTTTTACAAAACTATACATAAAAAATTATCGTATGTTTGGGAGATACTGGAGAATATTTGGTAACTTGTCAATCCAAAACCTACCTACCTTAAGCAAATTCCAGAGAAATCGCGGGAGATACCGCAGCAGTAACTTTTAACGTAGTTATCCATTAATATGCACTTCAATGCAATAACTTCAGAGTCTAAAAATCATTCATCTTGACCGGGATACGAACCCGGTCGAGTGCGTTAGCCAGTTTATCCATCGAGGCGTGGTCAAAGCGAATCATTTTTTTACTCTGAAATTATTGCATCTACCTTAAACAGTTTAATAACTATAATAATAATGCAACAATTTCAGAGGGTAAAAATCATTCGCCTTGACTGGGACTCGAACCCAGATCCCTCAATATCCGGTCGAGTGCTTTAGCCACTTAAGCTACCGAGGCGTCCTCTTAAACTCTGAAATTTTGGGGCTTTAAAGTGTAAAGCTTTACTGTTACAGTAAGTTACTGTTGCGGCATCTCCCGCAGTTTCTTTGGAATTTGTCAAAGGGAAAACACCATACGTGTTTAAAGTTGGCTTTTAACCTCGTGGACAGTGGCGCCTCGCGCACGACTACGAATGCATGTGACATTGTATGTACGGTATTTCGTCATAACATCTAGTTCCTTTAAAGCCCCAAAATTTCAGAGTTTAAGAGGACGCCTCGGTAGCTTAAGTGGCTAAAGCACTCGACCGGATATTGAGGGATCTGGGTTCGAGTCCCAGTCAAGGCGAATGATTTTTACCCTCTGAAATTGTTGCATTAAAATGCACATTAGCGGATGACTCCGTTAAAGTTACTGTTGCGGCATCTCCCGCAGTTTCTTTGGAACTATAATAATAATTTTTAATTATATTGATTCATAGCCTTCACACTACACTAAGTTGCCCAGTGTTATCCAACAAAATGGACAAGATACATTGTACATTATTCAAATTAAGATTTCTTTGATTCGAAGAATATCATAATCACAATAAAATTTTGAAAAAAGTTACAGAATGGTAAAAGTTTAAAACAGGATAGTATTTCAATGAATCTCTGGAATATTCGTGTCAGAAATTTGAAAATATCATTAAACTATACGAAACAATTTATCCTAATTTACTTCTTTATTTATTTACTAAGTTCTCTTCCTTGACTTCTACGTATACCTCTTCCCTAATATTTTTGCATTGACCTGAAAAATCTAGTGTCTTTCAGGTCTACATGATGCATGTCACCGAAATATTTTTTAATCATGTGGTACACTTTATAACTAAATTCCCTTCAGGAATGCTTTGGGTCAAATCGCAGCAGAGAAAAAAACCCTGTCCAAGATCACCCAAACTAGGTCAATGCTATTCGGGACGACGATCGTTGAATCCATATCACATATCAACCAAATCTCTTAAGAGGGGGGTTAAAAGCGCATACTATTTTTTTTATCGTGCTGGAGGCGCTAAGGTCTACGCTATCGTCCTCATGCGATGCGAACATACCTTCCGTTTTTCGTTGCCAAGAAAAAAAATTAATAATACTATGACGATGGGGTCACTGTGTCAAAAGATATTTTTTTTTTCACCGTATAAACATGGGCGCCCGCTATGCACCTTAGGAATCGCTGACGAATGCTGAGGAACGCGAATAAGGGCAAGGAATTTTCCCGACGCCCTCCTTTCATCGGGGATAAAACAAAAGAGAGCCTTTATTATCGCCTTCCGCTCATTTGTTTTGCCACCTTGCCATTGTCTCTTCCTTCCGTCTCGCCTTCAAAGCTCCTTCCATCTTCCTTGCCAGTCTTTTCATTCGACCCTCCGCCCCAGTTAACGTTGTCACCTCCATTTGTTGCCTTTTTCCCGTTTTCAAAACGAGCTCCGCTCACTTCGCCTTCTGTTGTTTCCATGCATCTCTCGCGATGCGGGTCCTCCTCCCCCTTCCCCGGCCCGGCCCACTTCCACATCTCACCATTCAGCCTCGTCATTATCACGTCCGCTAGGGATGCCCGCACCCTTGTCTTTCATTCTTATATTGACGCGCAGACCCTCGATTTTCATTCTTTTATCCGTTAATTGGATCCCTTTTCGCTTCAAGAATGGACCTAGCCGGACACAACCTCAAGTTGAACCCCGTTCTTATATTTTTTTAAACTTTTATTTACCCTGCAAACCACCGCTAGGGTGTGAGGCAGGGGTTGAATATACACACCAGAATAATTTTCCCCGAACATTAACCTACCGTGGTCGAACAATGTTATTATGATCCCCTATCGTTCGTGGAAAAAATTACATCTTAAATCTATCTGTTCTATTCTTATTCTATCTAATTTTATTAGCAAGATATCTCCTACCGTAGTAAGATGGGGGTAATAATACATTTTCAACATCACTGCTTAAGAGACCTCCTTCCAATTAATGCAAGATCTTCAATCTGTAATTTAACCTTCTCTCCGTGAGTGATTCCCAGCCTAGATGCTCTAATGTTTTGGATACACTACTAAGTTTACCATGAAAACGTTTTACAAATCCAGCTCCTCCGCGCTACTCGCGATCCTATTCGACTATCAATCCAACTTCGTGAGGATCCCATTTACTTGCAGCATATTCTAAATGAGGCCTAACCAGCGAAAGAAAATATTTCTCTTTGACCCTTTCATCACATTTACCCAGTTCTCCCCTTTATTTGTGGGTGTTTTCCTGCGTGGGTTTTTACTAGGGCCTTCATAGCTGCATTCATTATGTTTTTCCCGCAAAATAACATCTTGTGCTTATTTATTTTACTATATACATGACTCTACCATTGTATTTCATTTTTAAATCGCTTTTGGGAAAATCAATTGAACAGGTAACATTTGCGGAAGGAAACCAAACCGTTCGGGAGCTTCAATCTTGGAATTGACGTATTGAATTCGTTGGCATGCAACCATCTGATCGCTGCTCGGAAATTGACAGGAGAAGGTCGTTTTAGACTGTCAAAAATAGAGATAAGAATGTTATATCTTAATTTTAAAACAGCTTTTGATACATGGATTGAGGAGGAAGAAATGATTGGGCATTTTAAATGGAAAAAAGAATCATAGAAAATGCGGTAAACGCCACGACAGTAACTTTCAAAGGAGTCAATATGTATAACAATGCAACAATTACAAAATGTAAAAAAATCATTCTCCTTGTTTGGGATTCAAAGCCGGATTCCTCGATATCCGAGTAATTAGTTCGAGAATTTGCAGTTCCAGTCCGAAATAAAATTTCCGAGTTTTAAAAGGATTCCTCGGAATGTTAACTCAGCGGTTAAAGCACACGACATCGAGGAAACCGAGTTGATATCCCGATCAAGGGGATATCCCGAATTATTGCTACACTTTGAAATTGTTGCATTTCATATCGAATCAATTTTTGTAGAAAGTAGATGTGGCGGAAAAATAAGTTCAGTTTAATTAGAGTTTACCAGGTTAAACAGGCCTGTGTATTGTTCTGTGAGATGGGGGTTATTATAGCTGGCAAATATCACACGCTAAACATTTATTCCCACGGCATGCAACACCGAAAGCCATGAGTAAAGTGGCGCAGGATAGCAACGATTGTTATCTCCAATGGATGTCGAAAGCTGCTTGGCGACCGTTACTAGTGGTTTCGGAGTTAAGTGATCCTCGACTCTGCTAGGTCGGGATGTCGGGTCGGGACTCTCCTGGAATGAAGGAGTCCACAATCTAAATCGCCATGGAGAGTGCGGTACGCGTATATCATGTTCCACTATAGGTGATATGCGTTATTCTTTGATCCTCCGAATAATACAATGTCTATAAGAACTTGCATTTTCTTCAAATATCTCATTCGTCATTTTTATGTGCTAACGATTAGATTAAAAACCGTGTAACGCATGAAAGGATTGAATGGCCGACAGTCTGAGTGACAGGAATCAGTAATAAATGATCTCTCCCTCCTTTCTCTCCTATATATCTTTCGCTACAAACAAAAAGGTTAGTTGAAAAAAAATTTGGAACTGGCGATAGCCAAATTTTATTTTTAATTCGCTCAAAAATGATATTAAATCAAACAAGACGTTTTCACGCGATCTTTCCTCTCACCGATGTTTCTTTGCTGCGCCCGTCGGCTAAGGCATACCGCGTCGGTAAAAAAAATTCAGATTTAATCGAATCCTAAAAGAGGCATGGGAAGAACTGGAGGTAGGAATGAAAGTGGGCGGGGAATGCGTAAAATCAGTTAGGTTTGCTGATTGATGATCAAGCTCTAATTTGTCAGCCAGCCAACGTATGTCAAGCATTGCTTAGTGAATTGGAAATTCAGTGCGATAGATACGGGATGAGAATCAATATGAATAAAACAAAGGTTATACCATTTTCCAAAAAGAAAAATACTAAGCTAGACATTAAAATAGGAAGACAAAAACTAGAGCAGGTAGAACACTTTGTGTACGATATTTCGGAAATTTTGGGCTAAAATGATCAAGGTAAGGAGAACGTAAGAAAAAGAGTTGCGTTCGACAAAGAAACTTTGACAAGGAGGTGGGAATTGAGGAGGGGGACGTTGAGTAAGGATGTTAAGAAAAGGCTAGTGAAATGTGGGTGTGAGGGAGGAGGACGGATAAGGCGAAAAGGACAAAGATGAAAACAAATGAGGAAGTGCTGGGTATGGCAGTGGAGGAGAGGGGGTTTTGGGAGAAATCATAAGGAGGCAGGAAAAATAGATGCAAAGCATTTTAGTCGGCAGTGGGATGTTGAAGACTGTGATAAAGGGGAGAATGTTAGGCAAACGAGGAAAGGGGTAAAATGTTATAGGGATGTTGGACGAGATGAAGGAAGTATACAGATATGGAGAGGGGTTTGTTGTAGAGTAGGATGTCGGGTTTGTGTTTTGTTGGGAGGGGCAAGATAAATTAGTTGGTAGCTTGTGTCCATCCAAAACCTACCTATAACGGTAGATTACCTTTAATATTAATCGAATCCGAGCCGTGGATCGGAATCGGAATGAATATGTTTTCTTTTGTCACAAATATATTAATTTAGGCCTCATTCGTCGCCTCTATCGCAAATATTTTCCATAAGAAACATTTTGGAGCCAGGTGCTGGATCAATAAATTATCAGCAAATTGGAACGTGGGGAAATACTGAGTTTAAAAGCTACAAACAAGAATAACCTTGGTAGAAAATCTCAGTAAATTGAGCTTCTGTTTTAATTTATTTCGTTAATGTTCATTTTAGGGAAATTAATATGATAAAAATTACAGTTTCAGGCTTAACTTTGTGGAATGTCACCTGATGCTGACGTGCAGCATTGAAACCATGGTCGTGTGAAGTATTAAATCTTTATGCGGAAGTGCAAAGTGTCTTTTTCTCCCCTCAAATTAAAATGACCTCGAGTGACAAGGGGACGTAACGAGGGAAGGAATGGGGTCATTTTCCTTTAGTACTCAGCTGTAAGTAAAACTCTTTGGCGAATGAATTATAACTAAGTCTAACCTGTTTATGTACAGAGAAGGAAATTAGCGTTGGTTGTGAAACCTTAGTGTTTACTGGGATACTAAATCTGTTTTGCAATGTGTTTTTCAGGTTTTACAAATCGATTTTCGCGAATTTCCAAGTGTGACTTTTAGCACATAATAGCAGTCGATTTCCCAGCAATAGATCCAAAATATCAATTTCCATGGACTATCTGTGAATTGGGGAGGAGAATAAGAAGGTTACGTGTCTTAATTTCCATTTTCTTGGAATGAGACGAAGAAAATGGTCTCTAATGTGAGGAAAATCGCCCATCACAGTAAAAACGAGCGATAATATCTACTATTAAGGGTTCTTGAAAAAAATTAAAGACATAACCCTTTCAAAAAAGTTATTCCAAAGGTCAAAAGAATTTTTTTAAATAAAAACAAACTAAGACGATAGGCTCAGTTAAGTTCTAGTATGGGAAATGTAATTGGAACATGGTTAAGGGGTTTCGTGGCTAACATTAACTAAAGAGAAAGGTTATATCAAGGTTTTTAGTATGTCCGAACGGACGAATGTGAAGGTCATATTTTTCGACCAAATCAAAACCACCAGTCTTCAACCAGAAGATAGATTTGATGAGTGCAGGTAGAGCATCGGCTCATATGAAGCATGGCATGTGAAATTCACACATTCACATGACAATGAGGGGGAATCCTTTCCCTGTGCCGCCTATCATAACCATGGAAGCTCTGGTACCTGAAAAATCACAATCTTGGGATAAGCTGAGGGTGCCCAGAGACATAACCGGGGACGAACCCTGGACCCTCCGTAGTATAACGCTCTACACAATGTACTACCACGTTCGTTCAAAAAAATCAAAAGCTATTATGCAATTCGCTGATTTCATTGGGATTTATGATTTGAAATTGTCCTGCAATAAGGTTCTCTCGCAGGTGCATTGATCAGGAAGTCTCAACTTCAGGTTTTAAAATGCCCGGGCAAGAAAGAAAGTGAAACTATTTTAGGATAGTCTTTGCCCCTGTTTTACTTCTTTGAGCCCTCCATTTCTCGGAACGTCATTTGTCCTTAATACGGCCACGCCCGACCAGAGTGGGATTGCAATGACCCCAAGACTGTGTCTCCAAGACGGGGACACAGTCGAAACCCATGGTCGCGCGTATGATGCTTGTGTCGTGTTATTTGTGAGTACAATAAGTGTGTATTTGAGATATTTTAGCACCCTTAAAGACACCGCTAGGGTGTGTGGCAGGGGTTGAATACACACCAGACTAATTTTGACCCGATTATTTTTTTCTCCTACTGCGGTGGAATAATGTTATTTTGATCACTCTTGTGAAAAAAACGACCTCTTAAATCTATCTGTCCTTTACTTAATCTCTCAAATTATATTGACATGTTCCCTCCTACCGTAGTACGATGGGGGTAATAATATCTTTTCAAAATCACTGCTAAAGAGACGTGTCGTCCCAGGGTCAATGCAAACTTACTCTGAGGTAAAATTTGTTGTCTCCGGCGTAACTTTATGGAATTTGCATAGCATATTGAAATGATATTATTGACTTTGTAATTCCACACACTTTATTTAAAAACACACGACCCACGTTTCAACATTGAATGGAATGAACCCTGACACCCTGTTGAACGTCGAACCCTGGGTGGTGTGTGGAAGTACAAAGTCAATAATTTCATTTCCTTTCAATTTGTTACTCTGAGGTGATGGAGTTACTACTAACAAATGATGTTTATTTCAGGGAACGAATTCTTCTGCATGATTTATGTTTCGGTGAAGCAGTTAAAAAGAATTTTCAACGGTAAATAATTTTTTTTAGAAAAAAGTTTGAAAATATGAAAGTTGACAGAAGTACAATTTATTCTATCACTCTCATGAATGAGAGAACTGATGGCGGGTGCATTGAGAAAAGATTTGAGGAAAAGATTGGTGAAAGACTTAAATATGGAGTGCAGTGTTTCATGGATGTGAGTTATTGACTTCGAGGAAGAAAGACGGTGAACGTAGATTGGAGGATACGAGGGTAATCCTAGAAGTACCCGACCCAACAAAGAAAACAAAAATTTTGAAAAAAAATGTATTTATTTTTCGACACAATCTCCTTTCAGCTCTATACACTTTTCCCAGCGATCTTCAATAAGTTCGATGCCCTTTTTATTATGAGAACTGCCTTGCTTCTCAAAATAGCCATTAATTGCCGACATCACTTCTTCACGGTTGGAAAATCTTTGACCACCGAGCCATTTTTTCAATTTTGAGAACAGAAAATAAATCGAGGGGGCTAAATTTGGCGAAAAGGGTGCATGAGGGAGCAATTCAAACTTTAATTCATGAATTTTGGCCATTGCAATAACGGATTTGTGAGCTGGTGCATTGTCTAGATGGAACAACACTTTCTTATTAGCCAAATGCGGCCGATTTTGCTTGATTCCTTCGCTCAAACTTTGCAATAACTTCGCATAATACTCACCGTTGATAGGTTTTCCTTTTTCAAGATAGTCAATGAAAATTATCTCACGCACATCGCAAAAAACGGACGCCATGACCTTGCCTGCAGATGAAACGATGTTCGCCTTCTTTGGAGTCGGTTCTCCCTTTTGGTTCTCCCGATTGTTTTTATTGTTCTTTTGTCTCGGGTGTGAAGTAATGGACCCATGTTTCATCCATGGTTATGAAACGGCGCAAAAATTCTGCATTGTTAATGTGAAACTTTGCTAAACACTCAATTGAAACATCTTCACGACACTGGTTTTGCTCGAGTGTGAGCAAACACGCCACCCATATTGCACACAGCTTTCTAATGTCCAAATTTTCGGTTAATATGCGATGTACCGCACTTTTTGAAATGCCTACTAAGTCTGCTAGCTCGCGTACTTTCAGTCGTTGATCATCCAGTATCACTTTGTGGATTTTCTTCATTGTTTCTAGAGTCGTCACCTCATTTGGTCGACCAATGCGATGCTCGTCTAACAGCTCGTACGGCCTCGTTTAAACTCTGCTACCCAATGTTGTACTGTGGTAAACGAAGGAGCAGACTCACGCAGAGTAGAATCCAGTTAAGGTTTTATTTTGGATGGGCTGAGGCGTTTCAAATAAAAGTGTTGTACCACATAACGATGATCAATTTTCTCCATTTTCACAAATTCACTGAAAACGTTCACTATTGATGGTTGCCAAACAAATACTAAACAACGTGGCGTCTTCAAACTTGAAACATATGCTTTATAGATTGCGTACTTTCTAATGCGCGGATATTTTTTAAGCAACTGCCGCCATCTCTAGGTCAGGCCGGGTACTTCTAGGCCCTCCCGTGTATTTGAGATGTGGGTATCGCGGGGAATGGAGAAAATAAGATGGGCAGCGATGAGGACATAATAGTTTAAATAGGTTTAAATATGGCGGACGAAGAGGGAGGGTAAGTTTCATGGGAAAATTTGAAACAAAAAGGGTTTAGAAGTTGGATGGAAGAAATTTTGAAAGGTAGTGTGGGATGTTAATGTCCATGATAAAAAAAGGAGAAATTGGGTGAGCTGGGTATATTATGAAGGGAGATAATAAAGGATTTATAGACAGTATGAAGGAAGGTTAGATTTTTCGAGGAAATTAATAAAAAATAGAGGCTAGGATACTTAGAAATCAATAGTAACTAGGGGCCGTCCAAAAACTACCTGAAAGAAAGGTAGAATGTCCTGATTGATTGATCACGATCATAGATATATTAGGCGGATAAACGGCGTAGGCATGCCTGCTAAAATAATTAATGAAACTAATTCACACACATACTGCTTCGACTATTAGTTTAGTTTATTCTTCATAATCGGTGATCTATTAGGTTCTAGCAGGTCTCCATGGAGGTACTTTTACTCGTATCTTCATATGTTCATATTGTGATTCATCGTTGACCATCCTCCATAATTCTTCCGTTATATAAATATATATATATATATATATATATATATATATATATATATATATATATATATATATATATATATATATTCCCTTCTACACTTTCTACAGTAAGCAGTCGTACCCCAAGATACGTCCAATTATTTGTCTTCTTCATGTAAATGCCCTCCATCCTCCTCTCCATTCGAATGATTACAAAATAAGTCGTCTGCCTTCCATTTTATTCATTAATACATAATTAATAAGTTTTCAGAACACGCGCAAATTTGTATGCTCACACAAGTTGACCAGCGTTCCAATTACTTTGTTGTCATGATCACGCCAAGACTGAACGGAGCGATTGAGGGCTTCTATTTGTTTCCATAAATAGGGTGAAAATACTTCTATTTGTTTACATAAATAGGGTAATTGGGTGAATATATCTTTATGAAATTTTTTGAGATGGAAAAAAACGTCAAAAAAAGTTTTATTTTTACAAACAGATGACAGCACATACTTTACTCAGAATTATGATTTTAATTCTTTCAATTGAAGGCAATGCTAAGATTGAACTGTCACATTTCTTATCTAGCTGTAATACCATATAAAAATTTACAATATGATTAATGCCGACCTCTGTGAAGACGCTACGCGCATGTTAAACAGCTGCCGTTACATTTGAAAGTCTCGTATTATGTATTCAAAATTTAAGTTTAAAAGTGCATCATATTGGTGGATGAAAGCAGAGATGCTGGGCAGCGAAGGAGCCGGCCGTTGAGGAGCCGGACGACCAAGGAGGTGATAGTTTCATTAGGGAAATATGAGATACCTTTATAATTAAATTTAGAATACGCAATACGAGACTTACAAATTTAACGGCAGCTGTAGCGATTTAACCATGCACAGAGCGTCTTCACAGTTGTCGGCATAAATCATAATGTAAATTTTTATATGGTATTATAGCTAGACGAAGATGAAGAATGCGACAGTTCAATCTTCGCTTTGCCTTGAATTGAAAACATTCCCATTTCCGATTTATTTTTCGCAAGTTCAAAGTATATGCAAAATCAAATTACCCCAGAAAATCCCGTAATGAAGAATTTGCCGTTGTACGTAATAAAGGCCGAGAACACGAATTAAATCCAGTTACTGTACGGATAATTTGGTCTGGCGAAGCTGGGGAAAGCCGTTGGTTTGAATTTACTTATTATTTATGACATTTCAAAGAAACAGTGGCATCTTAATGAGACCTACATTAATGAAACAGGAACGGGAAGATTATTGGAGCGTATTTCCTGGATAAATGGGAATGATAAATATTAGAAAAGGGGAAAACAACCAGACAATTCCTACCTAGGAAAAAATGAAGATCAACTTTAAAACTTACAATGGAATTACGCAAATTTTAACAGAACACGGGGAGTTTAGATCATACCTCAAGAAAAAAGGGGAAAAAAGGAGGGGACGTGTGAATACATGCAGGAGGACACGTCAATACACCAGAGTCCTTTATTGCACAATTTTTGTCGAGGAAAGACGCGAACTAGAAGCTATCCTTGGATATTTGCATAACGTCCAACAAATTGGGAAATATCTGCACCAGCAACCGATTAGGAAAATAGTGGATAGATTTATCAACAAAAGATAAAGTGGGGACGGGGAGAACGAGAGAAAAGAAGGGCATGTTACTCATATTTTGTATTTTGAAAAAAATTAACGAAATTGTATTTGGGGTTTAAAAAATAAGGTACCACGAAAAAATTGAAACAATAAATCGTCCGATTCTAATCGAACGGGTCAAATTATAATAATTATTTTAGAAACAGAATGGAGGGTCTGAATGTATGGACTTCGTATTTTTCGAACGTAATATCACTTCACAAATCCATTAAAAAAATTATGCAGCTGACGGGCGCGAAACACTGGAATGCTTTTTAATTGTGGCAGGAATATGGCTCAAACTAAGATGGAGTTGTTCGGTTCACCTCTAGGTGCTCTAAGGGGCCGATTGAGTTTTTCTTATAACCCAGGGGCAAAATTAAGATTGAAAAAATAGGAATTGGGATGGCGAAAATAATTCATTTCCTCCAGTATTAGTGGTATAAATTAACCTGACATTCGGTGGGAGAGGGAGGGAAGGGAAGAGACGGTCAGAAGAAGGGTTCAAAGGGGGGGGTGAAACGGTAAGGGGGGTGGGTGGTGGTTGAAAGCTCAACGAAGCTTCGAGGCGTAATTGGAAGGGAGGAGATGGAAAGAGAGAGAGAGAGAGACGCACACCTCGGAAGGCCTTTAGGGTTAACTGGGAGTTCTCTCCGGAGGAGATATCTCGAGGGTGGTAAAAAGGAGAAGAACCGAGATTTATTTATTCTGGAGCGCGTCCTAGTTGGGAGGTGAATGGAGCGAAATAAAACTGAAAAAAAGGAGTAGGAGCTAGGGGCGCACAAGACGCGGGGGTACGTGCCCTTTTTTTGAAAAAAAAACACCAAAAAAATAAAGGATAAAAAAAAGCTTGAGCAACCAGCCAGGTCACGCGAGGAGACGTCGTCGCAAGGAGAGGGCTTTTTGCGATCGGGTGCCGCTGTCACTCGCAACCAACGTCGCTGGTGTCACCCCCCCCCCAACCACATCGCACCTGAGCACCCCTCACCCCACTTCATCCCCTCATCCTCCTTTTTAAAGAACCGCGTGTTGATGCGGAACCCTAGAGTCTTGAAACTATGCCGCAATGTGGTTTCTGCCGAGTCGATCCGTCACGACATAGCCATCTCTCTTCTGAAATGTTGACGAGAGAGGAAGAAATTGAAACACTTAACCTCCTTTATGGCAAGGTCCTTCGCATATGAATTTTTTTCTACCCGACTCGGATGGTCTGGCGGATTGAGTTTTGAAATCTATTATAGCGCAGTTGGAAAGTTAATATAATGTCTCATTGATTGGAAAACAATCGAAAAAAAATAACGAATCAGTTTAGTATAGATGATTCCCTTTTACATTGAAGAGTGATTCTTTGACGAAAAATCATAAAAATCATTAATAAAAATAAAAACCAGACTATTTTTTTTAGGAGGATAAGACCAAGAAATATGTGGTAAAATTGACAAAAAGTTAGGATTTATTAGAAGAGTACTGGGTAAATGTTATGGAAAGGTCAAGGAGAAATGTTATCTTTCTCTAGCTGACCCATATTTAGAATATGTTGCTGGAGTATTGGATCCTCACGAAATTGGATGGATTGCCGAATTGGATCGCGTGCATCGAAGTGGAGCTAGAATTGTAAAACGTTGTCATGATAAACTTAGTATAGCATCCAAAATATTAGAGCAGCTTGGCTGGGAATCACTCAATGGAGTGAAGTTTACATGACAGATTTAATCTCCTGCATAAATTGGAAGGATGTCTCTTTAGCAAATGATGCTGAAAATATTATTATTATTACCCCTATCGTCCTACTGCAGGAGTAATTATCTCAGTGAACGTAGATAGATACAGTGTTGAACGGATATATTGAACATATCGTTTTTCCCACGAACGATAAGGGATCAGAATTACGTTGTCCAACAGAGCTAGGAG
Source organism: Hetaerina americana (assembly GCF_022747635.1). NCBI lineage: Eukaryota > Metazoa > Arthropoda > Insecta > Odonata > Calopterygidae > Hetaerina > Hetaerina americana. Next base: position 282,131 of record NW_027287516.1, read on the forward strand.
AGAAAAGTATTCAAGAGTCAAAAGTAGTTTGGGGTGCAACCACCCCCTACCACTCACCCTAGCGTTATCTTGCAGAGTATCATGTAGATAATTAAATTAAATAAAATCTCTTTGATCTTTTCATCACATTCATCAATTACTCTTCTAGTAAACAATAATTTTGTTAGTTTGTCCAAATATATGTATCCATATATGTTTCACCCTGGAGATGTCGCGAGTGGGAGGAACTCCTAATTAAGCAATGGAGTCTAAACTTCCTATTTCGGTGCTCTTGTTGCAGTTGGCGTTCGGAAAGGAACTGTTGTTCTTCCAAAAATGCATCATTACTCACTTGTTTAAGTTTAATTATGCCGTACCAGCGTGGTATTGTATTAAGGTCATCTGCTAAATTTACTTTATCATCAGCAGTATGGATATCTCTGTAATCCACTGCATCGTCGGCCAATAAACGTATATCCGTCATATGACCCATATGTATATTGATTACCATTCCAAAAATGTTTTCACCAAATGTGCTGTGCAAAATTGTCGAAATAGGTCGTGTTCTCTACACACATTTCACCGTGGAAAGTCTAAATATTGGGATGTACATACATGTATGGCATGTTTTCATTCTTTTGAACGTTGAAAAATTCGATAGAGCGGAGATGATGACGGATAAGCGGTTGGGGTAGGGTGTCTAAAAATATACGTATGTTGGACTAAACGAAAAAATATGCAAATTAAATGGAGTTGAAAAAGTTTTTTTTATAGTGAATTTGGTTTTGAGATTATCAAGCGTCGATTTAGATGAGTTTGGAATTCGAGCAGCTTGTTATTCGGGGGCTTCCCTTTGCATAATACGTGCGTGTTAATTCAGGAGACAAGGAGATGCGTGCCGCTTCATCGCATTTCCTAACGAAGGGGTTTGGTACACGAGGAATCTTACGTAAGATTCATTATTTCAGGGATTGCCTTTTAAGAATGACTCTAAAGTAATCATGGTCAGCAAAGAAGACGCTGTGAGAAAAATGCATTATGAACAATCTTGAAATTATCGTTTCATATTAATTTTAGAATGCATCGACCTGTTAAAATATTTCGATATGTTTTTCTAATTACACTGAATGCATTATGATACTGCCAGAAATATATAAAAAAGGGTAATTTGTCTTTCGGAGTGGCGTACATTTTCAGCACAAATTGCGCCATTGAATTGATCAATAACCATGCTTGGAAAAAACGTTCTCGCCAAGCCTAAATGCGCTTTTTTTTCTATTTTTTTTAAAGAGGAGCCTGTTTGATATTGATGAGAGCGCCGATAAAGGCGGGGGGTTTAGGGGTTTCATATCTTACGAATGAATCTTTATCGAGTAGGGGTAGGGGTAAAGAAGTCAAACGATTTACTGGCGTAATTTTTAGGTCCGCCCTACATATTATCTAGGTCCATCAAAGATCCTACCTAGACTGGCAGACTTCTTCTAGTAATGATTCTCGTCCTCGATCGGCTTGACGTCATCCCATAATTCATTGGTCGCTAACGACGCCGGTGGAGCCAAGGCGACGGACCCGTCGATGAAAAAGATGAGCGGCGCCTGGCGGGGAGAATGACGTGCACAGAAAAAAACAAATGCGGCTCGCTTGATTCGATGCGGCGAAGTAGAGACGCTGGGCGACTGGGAATCCTAGACTAAAAAAAAAGGTCGAAGTTCGATATATTCCGTCTCCTTGAGGATTTTGTTTGAGAGAATCGGAAGATATTTTTTAAATCTTTTTTACTGGATTGACCTCCCTCTCTTTTCCGCCAAAGATCGCGTTTGTTTGTTTTCCACAATTTTCGTTTTTTATATAAACTATCCTCATGAGTGTATTTCGAAAAAACCAAGATTGCCTAACTTCGAGGTGCACCGTTCTTTTCACAGCGCAGCGATGGTCTTCTCCTTCTAGTATGTCTAGACGTTCCCTCGAGTTGACCTGGTGAATCCACTTTACCTCTCTCCCTCGAAATAAAGCATCATCCATCCATTTTCTCGAATCAGCCAGATAAAAAATAAAATGGCGTTTTCAATCCAAGGTAAAAATCGAGGATATGCCGCTTTATCAATTTATTGGGAGGAGGAAGAATGCTTAGACTGCTGATTTCTTCGTATTTTTGCAAGTCTCTGTCTTTTTAAACTTCCCTCTTAAGCGTCGTGAAGCCTTAAGATTTATTTCAATATACATAAATCCTTTTTTTTATTGCTCTGAATCAGATGTCGAAAATTTTCAATATTTCCTGTCCCCTTCGGACAATCATTGTGTGAAACATTTCATTTACTTAGCAAAAAGAGAGTATTGAATTTTCAAATAGTTTCAATGCATTAAAATGCCGTTAATATACTCTTTAGCACTATATATATATATATATATATATATATATATATATATGCCTGAAAACTATGGACCAAGTACTTTGGGTGTATAATATGAGCATCAACAAGAAGAAAACGAAAATCCTTGTGTGTGTGTGGAAGGGAGAAGCTGAATGCAGATATTCGAGGAGTGAAACCAGAAGTGGAATCCTTCATCTACGTGGGCAGCAGTATAGCATGGGATGGAAGAAGCTCGACCGACATCAAATGAAGAATAGTCCAAGCAAAGGAGGCGTTCATTGAGAAAGGGCAACTACTATGCTCAAAGAACATAAGATTGCAAACAAGGAAGCAGTTCGTCAAAACGTTCGTGTGGAGGCATGGCGCTCTATGGTCCCGAGACTTGGAACATTGGAAAAGTGGACCAACGAAGAATAGAAGCATTTGAAACATGATGCTGGAGGAGAATGCTGAAAATTAAATGTACAGGCAAAGTGAAGAACGATGAAGTATATAGAATAGCAGAAGGGGAAAGGACTATTTGGAGAGAACTAGATGTACTGGACATATCTTGAGGCACAAGGGATTAATTACAAACATGAAAGAAGGAAAAATTGAAGGAGAGATCCCGCGAGGAAGGCCAAGAGACAAGTGCATAGGACAAATTAAGAAGGGCGTGAAACAGGAAACCTATCAGAGGGTGAGGGAATTAACTCTTAATTAGGAAGAATGGAGGGCTGTAGTAAACCAAAATTAGGATTGAAATACTGATGATGTCACTCTTTGATTGATATTTGTATATCGTTATTATAAAAGAATAGGTAGAGTGTTAAGCTATTAACCAATAGACCACGGGTTCAATTCCTGTGGGCACCTCTGGGCGCCCTCATTGACCAAAGCTGTATGATATTTCTGGGAAATCACAGGCGGCACAAATAAAAGCAATTAGCCCACGTAAATTTTTAATGTGTGTGTATCACGCGCCGTGGTGCTTCATACGTACGCTTTGAGCTTTCTCCAACCTTATCTATCAAACCAACCCTCGGGTTGATTACTCTGAATATCATTTTAGGTTATGTCTATACCTGATATCTGGAATGAAAAGGGAAAAATACGTGCGATGAACTACGACGCTGTGGCTCGAATTATCATTCTTTTCTCTGTTAATTGACCAAATATCTAGTGCTTCATTGTATTACACGTCAAGGTGATTAGTGCCTAATATGGACAATTACGAGGGTAGGCTGAAAAGTAATGCACACATGTTTGCAGAGTGTGAAGAAAAACAAATAGCAAGGTCGGGTAGAAAGTCCATTAATGTAAAATTCTTACGTTGCAAAATCATATATTTATTTTTCAGCACAATCGCCGTTAAGGCTAACACATTTCTCCCAACCTGTAATAGGTTTTTTCATTCCTTCACTGAAAAACTCTTCCGACTTTTCTCGATTCCAAGACTTGACAGCTGCCTTCACTTTATTGTCCGAGGTGTAATGATTACCCTTGAGGTGTCTCTTGAGTTGAGGAAAAAAATAAAAATCGCAAGGCGGAATAATGGCGGAAGATCGGCGGAATAATGATGGTGTGGAATCGGTTCAAATTTCTGGTTTCGCAGAGGTGCGTGGTGAGACGGTGGACCCATCGTGCACAGATTTTACGGTATCCCAATTGTTCACTAATGAAGCCGACACGTTCCTTGGATATTCCAATATGATTTGCGATACGCTTTTGAGTGATTCGCCAGTCATTTTGAATCATATTTCGACGAATTTGAGATGTTTATCGTCTGTGGCAGTGAGCGGACTTCCGCTGCGTGTTTCATCCACTATTATGGCTTTTCTAGGCTCGCAACCACGAAATTTTACTACCCATCGATTTACAGCAGACCTATCAACAGCATCGTCACTATAAACAGCCTTTAAACCACGATTAATCTCCGTAGGAGTCACTTTTTTTAAATTTAAAAATTCGATATCAGCACGCTGTTAAACTCGCGTTGACATATCTATAGAACACGTCTCCATACTTCCGTTTCTCAATATACACTGGATGAATGTAACGAACTCAAGCCTGCGCATGTGTTTTGAGGGGAAATGTTACTTCCACATGCCACCAGGAGTGCTTCTTAAGGTCATTGCGTTCGTGGTCTACAGACATGTATGCATTAATATTCAGCCTACCCTCGCGCATGAAAATCAGGATTTATACCTTTATATCACATTCTTCATCATTTTATAGCCTCTCTTATTTATTTCCTGTATCTACTTGTCCTGCCTTATAATAACTCTTCCTAACCGTCCACTCTATTCACCTACCATGCATATAGCTTTGTTCTCATTACTCTCCGTCTATTTTATATTCTCTATTTTTCTCCAAACCCAAATTTCAAAAACCTCCAATCTTTGATTATGCCCTTATTTTGACGGACATTTCTTAAACATATGAAAATAAGCTCCAAATTAATATCTTCTGATCTTTTATTTACATTGTAACTTAAGGTGCCTCACATCAACTCCCTCCTCTTTGTTAAACGCTTTTTTACAAAATGAAGGTCTTCTTCTCATGTCTCCAGTAACCACCCTCATTCTTAGCCGTAAAATAGTAGGTTTATGTAGGTTTAAGAAAGTAAACTTTTATGGAGATGGATATCTCATTATGGACCGTAAAACTATCACTCAATTTGATGGATAGTCGTCTTTATTTTGTGGTAAGATTGAGACTATGGAGTCTCTTCTACCACCTCACCCCTCGTCACACATTTACACCATTAAACTTACAGATAAATTAAACAAATTATGAATAAATAGTAATAAAATTAATACATATACTATCTTAGGACTAACACACAGAAACACAACACATGAGTTGGCTAGTTACTTAATAAATAAAACACAAAACATACAACATGCACACATAAAATACATGCAAATACTACACATACACATACCAATACATGCAAGCAATACTTGATACACAATATTCCTGGTTATATTTAGGAAGAGTGTGGGAAGAGTATTGTCTTGGAATAGGACCAGAAGTGTGAGTGTATCTGTAATGTACTGTCATGGAAAAGCATACACTCACTTAATTATTTTAGAATACGAAAAGAAATGGTTTCAAATAGGGTTTATAAACTCCTAATGATGTCGCTCTTCTCATTCTCCTTTTCAAACAAAACTAAATCAATTTTAAACGCGTTTAACCTCATCTCCAAACTCATTGTTTTCTTACAGAAGGTAATTAGTGCTCCCTGTGGGTCTATTTGGAGCTCAGCCAGCAATAGTACATCGTAAGCGTTTTAAGGGGACGTGTATATACATGCATGCATCTTCCTCGCCTAAGACTCCCTTGTGGTGAATGAATCCTTCTTACCTGTATACATTAGCACAATTATTAGCCATGGTGAAATTACATCTCCTCATTACACACCATGATGCAAAAATGTTTTAAAACCGTCACTCAAAATCAATATTTAACCTTGTCGTACCGTTTTCGAAGTATTCATTCAACTGCTCATTCGCTTAACATTCCCTAAAAAAATCTGGCCGCATTTCCCTACCGTTAATTGTGTGAGAAACTGTCCCCAAATCAACAAAATGACAATATATTTATTTTCTTTCGTGAAGGATTTTTAATATTAAGTCAATTAGATTTGAAGCAATATATTGCTCCCTTTAATTATGCTTACCTAATAGAAATTGTTACTCTTTGACTCGAGAGAATTTTATCGCTGAAAATATTATACCAAGACCGAAAATATAGGGAGCGTTCCAAAAGTTATGCTATTGAATTTCCCGCCCCGCTCCTATTGGTCGGAGTGGAATCGAACCAATTGGAGTCGATGAAGAGGATGCTAAGCTTTGCTGCGAAATCGGTCTTAGTGCTCTCCAAGCTGTGGAAGCGGCAGGACGTCAGTTTTTGTAACTCTGTGCGCACCGATCGTGTCACGAAAGACCAACCGAGCGGAAATTTCAAGTGAACTTTTGCAACGTTTTGAAAATGAACCTGATTATTTTAGCAACGTCATCACTGGAGATGAAGCCTGGGTTAATGCATACGACCCAGAAACAAATCGCCAAAGCTCTGACTGGCCCACCGACAAGTCCCCTGAGCCCAAAAAGTCTAGAATGAGCAAATCAAAAGTGAAAACAATACTCATTGTCTTTGTCGACGGTAAAGGAGTGGTCCATAAGGAGTTTGCTCCTAAAGGACAGACAATCAACGTTGCCTACTACGTTGATGTGCTGGAAAGACTCCGAAAAATGGTCATCAGGACGAGAAAGACATCTCCGCTATCTGGCAACTCCATCACGATAACGCTCTACGAGTCCTCAGGTTCCTGGCCAAATACCAGATACCAACGCTGCCCCACCCCCCCTATAGTCCTGACGTCACCCCAACAGATTTCTTTTTGTTCCCTCGGATTGAGGCAGCCCTGAAAGAAACCCGTTTTTCGTCCATTGAAGAGATCCAAACAGCCGTTAAGACCACCTGGCCAGAAGTCCCCAAAGACGCCTTCCAAGGCGCTTACCGGTCATGGCAGTCTCTCTGAAGAAAATGTTTAGAGGCCCAAGGAAAGCACTTTGAAGAATTTGAAGTGTTTGCACAAATATGTTCAATAAATTACTTTGAAAAATAGAAGTATTAATTTTGGAACGCACCCTGTAGTATAGAAAATATTATTATTCTAAAAATTTTCAACGCTTTCACCGTTCAGGGTATCTCAGAGCGCGGGCTTCGATCTATATACAGCTTGAAGATTGTGAAGAACTAGAGTAAACCTGACCCACATTACTCGCCATAATGACCCTAAAATCGGACATCTTGTAATTTCTAAAGACACTCACAGCTTCATTTTACTTTTATCCATTCATTGAATGAACGGTAAACTCCTTTAGAAAATGCATTTAAATTGTATCTCAAAATATTTTAGTTATATATATATATTAATATATATATATATATTTATATATAATATATATATATGTACATTATATATATATATTTATATATAATATATATATGTACATTATATATATATATATATATATATATATATATATATATATATATATATATGCACTTGTATATGCTTATTAAAGGAAAACCATGATGTACACATAACCTGTGAACTGACATTATGCATGATGCAAACAACCCCGTATCATTCTGAATCGAATAAAATAATTTATATCATAGCTCAAGCGGTTAGAGCATCAGCCCGGAAAGCCGAAAGATCCGTGGTTCAAATCCCGGTCAAGGAAATATTTTTACACTTGTAATCTGCTCGATACCACCTTCCCCACCTCTCCTGTGTTCGTTCTTTACATGTGTAGCTATCCTTTTCCTTATACATATATTTCCATGTGAATGAATATTTTTTCTCACCATATGGCGGGTTTTCGTGTTTAAATGAGTATATATATATATATATATATATATATATATATATATATATATATATATAGATAGGTATATACCCCTCATGCATGTTTCTATGATGAAATACGTGAGCGGGGCCATTAACGCTAATGCATTAAATGCATGAAAACAGTTCAGTTGGTTTAAAATATAATAATAAAACTAACGAATTCTATTGCGAAAAAAGTCTTAAATCAGTATTCCACTTAATTACGTATTAAGAAATATGTATATATGTATGTATAAATTTCATATATATGGTACTATACCGCTATTTATATGATTATATGCTGTTTATATGCCGTTATTATACTTGTATAGTAAGTTTGAAATGATACCGAATGAGCTTAGCTACATTTCTTAGCCTAGCATAACAAAATAAAACCTGCACACATTAAAATAAACTATTTTTCAATTTTGCATACTTTCTTCCTCCCATCAATTCTTCCAACATGCTTATCGTTTTCCTTTCCCGCTGGTTTTACGTTCTCCTCTTCATAACAAACACAGTGTTTCATCACCGATCAAAAGAAAGCCTTAACTTCCCTACCTCTTTCGGATTTCTCCGAATAATCCTCTCTCCTTCCCTATCACCATGCCCAGCACTCACTCTTTTGTTTTACCAACCGCCATTCTACCTTTTAAATCCCAATAAGGAATTAAGACGTCTAAATTGACACTCATCATCGTATTTTTTGGGTGGACTTATAAGCTAAGAACCCCGATAAATTTTGAAATTAATTTTTGTTTTTTATTATGATTAATTGCTTATTCATTTTGTAATCAGTTAGATTGATAGTAAACATATTCATTGCCATTCTCATTGATTAACAAAGAGCATTTATTGGGTAAGAAATAAAATATTTGTTGCCGAAACATCTTATCAAGTCTTCGTTTAGTCGTTTTAAAAGTATAATTCTGACAGTAATGCATGGTAGAATTGCATTTGATGCAGTGGTAATATTTTTATTGGAAACTACCAAATGCTGAGGTTATTTTGGATAATTTAGAGATAGCTAAGTTACTCGATAGAGGTATGATTTTCAGGGAATGGAAGAGAATAGGTTGAGAGACCTTTTTGATGGAACTGAGGGCTAAGTTAAACATGTCATAACTTTCAGCGCCATTAACAAGATGTGAAATATATGCTGATGTCGTTATTATTAATATTAGATATTCAATCGTTTAAGTATATTTTAGATAGTCACATACTAAAAAATATTATATTTCTTTGGCCTCCTTTCAAAAGGCACATAGCCTGATACACCACACTTCAATCAACCCTCCTGCATTTCCATATATTTCCTTCATCCCTTCTTTCCGTCCAACATGCTTAGCCTTTAATTCCCCCTATCTCACTTGTTCTCAATGTTCTCCCTATATATATCACTGTCTTCAACATCCCTTTGCCAATCAAAACACTATTAATCCATCATTCCTGCCTCCTCCGGATTTCTCCCGACAATCCTCCCTCCTCCCCCACCATGACCAGTACTTCCTCATTTGTTTTCCTTCCCGTCTATTTGACCTTCTTCCTTCTTCTCCACCAACGTACAAATCTGAAAAGGAAACGGTCATCTTTTTTCAATAACCATGTTTTTTCCCTGCACAAGACCACGCCTCATATCCAAGTTTTACATCCTTGTCTTAACATACTTTCTCAACGTCCCTCTCATTCGTTCCCTCCTCGTTTTGAAAGTTTCTTTCCCCCTAAGAATCATTCTTCTTACGTCGATCATGCAATGAAAAATTTAATTTTCTTTTGCTTCTTGGAAAATTGTAATAGAAAGGGACATTTACAGAGACTCATATTCCATTTTGGAGTACTCATAAGTACTGCAATGGAGACGATAGGGTTATTATTGTTATGATATTTCTTTACGGTTTCCTAGCGGGGGAGGATTAAAGGGTAGGTTATCTAGTACAAGTTTTATCAATTGATGATCTCGGTAATGGTTTTTGAAAAAGTATTTTATCATCAAAAAAGTTATGGTGCATTAACTAACGACTCTGCCCATGCAGAATTATTTAAGATTGATTAACCAAATCCCTCCATTCTTCTCCATTCACTGTTAATTCCCTATCATCCCCTGATCTTTTCTCTATTTTACGTCCTTCTTAATTTTTTCTATGTACCTATCCCTTGCCTTCCTCGCGCGAGGCCTTCCCTTCAACTTTCCTGTAAATTACGTTTCTACCGAATCCACTGTGCCTCAAAGGCGCTTAGTTTTTATTTACCACAGAGTTATCTCCAAATGGGTCTTTCCCCGTCTGCTCTTCAATGGGCTTTTCCTCGTTGATCACTTTTTCTGTTCACTCAATCTTCAGCACCACGTATCTAAGGCTTCGCTGGTTCTGCGCTGGTTCACTTTTGCAATGTTTTATGTCTCTGATCCATACATTGCCATGTTCCATGGGAACATTTTGACGAACTGCTTCCTTGATTGCACCTCAGGTGTTCTATGAACATAGTTATTGCCCTTTCTAAATGAGCGCCTTCTTAGATTTGGCATACTTTTCGCTCGATTTCGGTGGAACTTCTTCTCTCTCTTTTATCTCAAGGCCCAGATAAATGAAGTGCCCCACTTGTTTCTGTCAACGATTATGATATCTTAAGCATTATTGACCCTATTAAATGTTGTCCAATTTTTGGCTTAATTTTACCGTGTGCGTACGGGATGTGACTAAAATTAGAAAATACTAATTTTATCTAAAAGTGGTGCATTTTTATAACCGAAAAATACCCAATAGACTTTATGAATAATCGTCATGAAAAGCGGTTTCGTCGTCGTATGGAGATATACCATACAGGTATATGGTGGTCCATCGTCGAAAGTGCGAGAGTTGCAACTCATTGGTTGCTCGTTGACACCGAGTTGATGTCTTTTCAAGACCGCCGATGACAGCCGGCTCCGACGCAGAGATGACTCCTGAACTAAATTTTTACGTCAATTTCTCTTATTATGCATACTTCACGGTGACGGAGATAAGAAAATAATATGTTAAAAAAGACAATATCTCGCTTTGTACGGTACGACGAATTATAAAGAATGGGAAATGACGTCTCGAAGTAGGGATAAACATGTGCGTGATCATATGCATGAATAACGAAATGCATAAATATAAGTACCATAAATATATATATATATTATATTGTCGCAAGGGGCGTTCCTAACTGTTGCGACACAAAGGGTATCGGGGAAAGTCAGAGATACTACACCGAGTCTTACCCAAACAATCGTTTATTATACAAAATACAGTTGAAATGCACCATTTACAAAGTTATACGCAATTTATGGATGGCTAGACCCTCAGTACACCAACGCGCGTCCGTCAGGAAGGGGGTATGGCAGGGCGGACGCAGTCACGACACGCATAACCTGGGCAGAGCCCTCGTCCGAAGTTGAGTCAGAAAATAGGACACGCTGTCGCGACAAGCGCAACATAGCCGAAGCATCGTGCCCTACCGGTCACCACCAGATAACCAACTGACCCTTACCTGGGAAAGGGTGTAGGCAGGTTGGACGCGGTCACGACGAACGTAACCTGGGCGGAGCCCTCGTCCAAGATGAGTCAAGAATAGGACACGCTGTCGCGACAAGCGCAACACTGCCGAAGCTTCGTGCCCTACCGGTCACCGCCAGATAACCACTGACTTGGGAAAGGGTGTAGGCAGGTTGGACGCGGTCACGACGAACGTAACCTGGGCGGAGCCCTCGTCCAAGATGAGTCAAGAATAGGACACGCTGTCGCGACAAGCGCAACACTGCCGAAGCTTCGTGCCCTACCGGTCACCGCCAGATAACCACTGACTTGGGAAAGGGTGTAGGCAGGTTGGACGCGGTCACGACGAACGTAACCTGGGCGGAGCCCTCGTCCAAGATGAGTCAAGAATAGGACACGCTGTCGCGACAAGCGCAACACTGCCGAAGCTTCGTGCCCTACCGGTCACCGCCAGATAACCACTGACTGCTTTTCGCCCCGCGATCAGGGCTTTTATACCCAACTTAGGAGCATTGTTGTTGGTCACGTGGGAGTTTTGGGGAAAAACCCTGGGGAGGAATACTATTGTTGTTGATCGCTTGGAAACATTGTCGTTGGTTGCTTGGGAGTTTTGGGGAAAACCAGGGAGGAATACTATTGTTGTACACCTGCAACAGTGCGTCGTTGATTGCTTGGGGTGGGTAGTCGGAGGAGCCAGGAAGGGAGAACCATGTCGCATACTTGCGACATTACCCCGGTAGCAAATAAAATCAAGGGTCTAACCATTCCAGGAAAACAACATACACAAATTAAAAATAGAAAACTTATTATAGAGCACTTGAACATAACCCAAAAATTTTCAACAGCAAGGTAAGCAGGAAAAGTTTTTCACAATCAGTTTTTCCCTTGAAAACAACAATTTTTTACGACACAATACAAATTTGAGAACAGTGGAGCATTGGACACATTCACCATGTTAAGAATATTATCTTTCTGGTTTCGGCTGACTATTCCTGGCAGGTATTGGAAGCCATCATCAGCTGAGCATCTGGGAGGTAAGGTAAAACTCCCATGACCATTCATTCTCAAAACCTGCTGTCATACCAACGTCCGAGCTTCTCACTGTGAATTGTATAGGGGGCCTTAATTATGTGCACACCACATCTCTGAGCAATTTTTACAAATTGCATTTTGAAATCACTCACCGCCAGGTAAAGTGAATCTGTGGTCAATTAAATATTTTGATCGCCATCTACTGATGGGGCCGGAAAAGGGGTGCGCCTCAAAAATCGTAATTTTCTGACTCCTTTGTTGCATGAGTAAAATGACTAGCAGGGCAATCCTTCCAGAGTGCCGCGCTATTTTAACGTGAGCCACCTTGTAAAGGGGTAAAACATCCCTTCCTCAGGCGCCCGTTATGCCAAGCCTGGTGTATTCATTCGCTCCGCTCTCTGGGTCGCCTTTTTTTAGGAGACCGGGAGCAGGGATAGAAGGTGTTAACACCCCATACTCGGCTAGCATCACCATAGTATTGAGTCATCTGGCTTCATGGGATAGCTGGGAAGAATGCCGGGAGAGAGGGACAAAACTAATTTGTTACAGAGTGAGAAGTTCTTCGGTTTGTAGTACAGCAGTGACCAATCCTTATCACCGGTCAATTGAGCAATCTTCTTTAAGATATATTTAACTTGTGCATTTTGTACCTGCCAGAAAATGCAACCCCAATCTTCTGTTTATACGGATGTATTTGCCTTAAAATATTCACCGTTTACTTAAAATTAACACAAAAAATCCACATTTTATAACCACGTTCTTTGGAATCCCAAATGACTACGAAGTTCTTTACACAGAGAGTTTTTCTTTCCGAGTCCAAAATTGTTCGTATTAACATTCAATCATTGGTCCAATGCTGGTTTAAGGGCAAACATAGCAAGATCACTAATGAATCACTTTTTGGTACACTTAACACAGGGTACACTTAATAATCTTAAACATAGAAACACTTAACCCTAATGCACAAACACTTATCAATCTTAAACATAGAAACAATTAACCCTAATTCACAAACACTTAATAATCTTGAACATAGAAACACTTAACCCTAATGCACAAACACTTAATAATCTCGAACATAGAAACACTTAACCCTAATTCACAAACACTTATTTCGGCGTGAGGGCTTGGGAAGCTTGCACTCTTAGAGCCCGGCGACGTCGATATATTAATTGTCTGGCCTTATTATGTCTTTTACGTCCTTTAGGGACAGCATTGGCCTCTACAAGCGTAGAGGGGAGTGTAGGGGAACACTGTAGGGGAACACAATGTGGAGACTCTGGGGAACTAAACGAGTTCTCGATTGAGTTCGGTCTGCATCCCTGTGAGGAGAGTCCATGCGAGGGGGATGCCCAAGATTCCTCAAGTTCCCGCATGGTTGCATCCCACCAGCAACGGAATCGGTGCTCTTCGTACCGGTTCTCCTCACCAGACTCTCGGGTGTTGCCATGCAAACTTCCTCCCTCATGAGGCTCTCGGGGTCCTCCACTCCCCAGTTGACTTCCGCGGCTTACTGTAAGGGCGGTGCCGATGGGCTGGCCTTGATCTCCTGGAAGGTTTTGCAGTGTGCTCCCGAAAAGGTCTACCAATCGTCTTAGATGGGCTGCGGTGGTTACTCGGGCCATGCTATAAGGAACAGGAAGTGATTGGTGTGGCAGGAGGACATCGCCCAGGTCTTGGTCTGAGGTTATAATGATGCTGGGGTGGCTTGAATTGAGTATCATCGGGATGTGCCATAGCCGAGCCTCCCTCCGGCTGACTTGAGATGTCAGAGGTGGTGCTCGTCCGGCCAGGGAATTCCTTTTCCAAAAGGGTTTGAGGATGCAAGGGTTCGGGGTCAGGAGGTAAGGTAACCAGGTTCCTCTGGTGGGCAGTAATTAAGCGCCCATTCTGAACGTTCCTTAAATCATAAGTGACTGGGCTCCTCACCTTCTCCACGATATACGGCCCTACCCATCGTGAGACTAATTTTCTAGCTTGCCCTGGTTTTAGCACCATGTTGCGCAGTAAAACTAGCTGTCCTACATTCATCGTTTTTAATTCTAAGTTCCTATTATGCCTGTCATGTTCCGACTCAATATTAACTCTGTTAAAGGCAAGAGCCTGTGCATGGGCTATTTGAAGTCTATGTTTCAAAACATTATCGTAGGGTGGTTCCTCTGCGTATGATTCTAGGGTCGGAGTGAGAATATCGTCCCAAGGCATGTTAAGATCTCTGCCATACATTAGGTAGGCAGGGGAAAATCCCGTGGCTCTGTGTCGACTGTTACGATATGCAAACAATGCGAAGTTAAGATGTTCATCCCAGTCCTTGTGATCTTGAGAAACATAATGAGAGATCACGGCTGCAAAAGACTGATGAGCCCTTTCCAATCTGCCATTCGCCCCCGGATTATAGGGCGAAGTGAAAATAGATTGGATTTTTAACCGTTCACACACCCTTTGCATTAATTTTGATGTAAAATTCGTGCCCCTATCCGTAAGAATATATTTTGGTACCCCATGCCGGCAAATAATATTCTCAACCAGTACTTTCGCCACCGTTTCCGCCGTTTGATTAGGGATCGCAAATGCCTCCGGATAACGGGTAAGATGGTCCTGACAAGTTAAAATAAAGCGATTACCTTTGTCTGACTGGGGCAGAGGGCCAATTATGTCTAAAGACAATTTTTCTAGAGGATACGATGCCTCAGTTACCGGTTGTAAGGGCACAGGGACTTCCTTCGACTTCCGTCTCCTGCAGGGTAAACATTTCTGTACATACTCTTGGGTGTCTGTATAACACCCGCTCCAGTGAAATTGTCTACGCACGATCTCTAAAGTTTTATCGACTCCTAAGTGTCCCGCTAGCGGGTTGTCATGGCAACGTTTTAAAATATAATCTCTCATTGACTGTGGTGCACATATCGCAAATTGCGGCTCTGGAGTCTTAATTTGAACTTTATATAAAACGCCTTCTTCATCATAGAAGTAGCTGGGATCATGTTTCATCGCTAGTTCATGGAATTGTCGCAATTCGGGACACTTCGCCTGTTCTAAGGCAATCCGTCGTTTGTCCCAGGCTGGTTCGTACTGTGTCTCGGTTTGCATACTCGAAACTTCGGGGATAGCTACTCGCGAGAGCGCGTCGACGTGAGCTAGTTCCTTACCCGGACGATGTTTGATATCGAATGAATATTCACTCAGCTCCATAACCCACCTGGCTAGTCTCGGTTTTGGTTCTTTTACGGCGAGGAGCCACCGCAGTGGCTTATGGTCCGTGCATAAGGTAAAGTGACGCCCTAATAGGTAGACTCGAAATTTTTTCGTCATTTCTATCACGGCTAAACATTCTAATTCGGTTGCAGAGTAGGATTTTTGGGCTTTATGCAACTGCTTACTAGCATAGGCTACTGGGTGCTCTCCATCTTCCCCTTCCTGGGACAAAACGCCTGCGATGGCAATCGACGAAGCGTCCGTGGTTAAAGTAAATGGCTTATTAAAGTCAGGGAACCTCAGAATGGGGTAGGATGATAGACACTTTCTCAACACTTCAAACGCTTCCTGATGCTCCGTTCCCCAAGTGTATTGCACATCTTTACAAATTAGTTTAGTTAGGGTGCTAGAACTCTCGGCAAAATGGGGAATAAATTTTCGATAATAGCCCACCAAGCCTAAAAAGGATTGCAATTGCCGGACATTTCTAGGCTGTGGAAAATTTTCTATCGCCTCCACTTTCTCTCCCTCGGGCTGCAACCCATCAGCTGAAACGATGTGCCCTAAGAAGGAGACGCGCTTCCGAAATAATTTTGTCTTTTTTGGATTAAGTCTCAAGTTGGCTTTTCTCAACCTTTCGAAAATTTCTCGTAATCCCTCTAAATGAGCCTCGCACGTTCCATCGTACCTTAATATGTCATCTAAGTAAAAGGCACAGCCTTGATTCACGATTCCTGCGAAGACAGTGCTCATCAGTCTCATGAATGTAGATGGTGCGTTCGCTAAGCCGAAGCTCATTCTATTACATTGGAAGTGCCCGTCTGGAGTGCTGAAAGCCGTGTATTCTCTACTATTTTCCTCCATTTCGACTTGCCAGTAACCACTTCCTAAATCCATCGTGGAAAAAAAATGCTGCGTCTCCTAACTGATCGAACATCTCATCCATGTTTGGAAGGGGAAAAACTTCTTTTTTCGATACACTATTCAAGCCCCGATAATCTATACACGGTCGGTATTTTACTTGGTCTCCTTGAGTCACTTTCTTTTTGACTAAAATTATTGGCGCTGACCATGGGCTAGTGGACGGAGAAATAACTCCTTGATTCAACATGTCTTGTATGGCTTCATTCAGAGCGGCTCGCTGGGAGTGCGGTACGCGATATGGTTGTTTTTTAATCGGTTTTGAACCACCTACATCAATACAGTGTTTTACGAGTTTTGTCCGACCCAGTCTAACTTTCCCATGTATAAAGATACCTTCGTATTCGCGAATTAGCGCTTTGATTGAATCAATCGCCTCTGGTGGGGCTTCACTAAAATCGACAAGTGACAACAAGTCTTCAATTGCGGAAGGGTCTGGCCAGAAGTTTTCGTCCTCAGCGTCTACCCAGTTAGTGAGGGGTGCCTGAACTTCCTCCCGAAATGGCACCACCTCGACTATATGGCCCTTTTTTAACTTTTGTTCGCTGCTACGAATGTTACAAAGTAATATGGGGACGGTGCCTTCAGGTGACACCGAAGCAATACTCGGCAGAATAAATAAATCTCTCTCGCTTTCCACGACTCGCACCTCTTCGCCTTCAGCCATCTGACTCTTTACCTTCGACAACACAACGGATAACGGCGGTACTCTAATAGATTCCTCTAATATAATTTTTCTCGATCGGCCAATCCCATTACTAGCGCCGGTCTGAATTTCGCGAACTTTGCCATCGCACAAGGGGGCAACCAATCTATCTTCTGTTACTGGCGGAAAAACACAATCATCACCCGACTCCTTTATCCCAACCCGGGAGCCCGTGGAAACCTCAAAGACACCGCCAATAACTTCGTCGCACCGGGGGACAACAAATCGATCCTCTGTTACTGGCGGAAAACCACAATCATCACCCAACTCCTTTATCCCAAACCGGGAGTCGGTGGAAACCTCAAAGACATCGCCAATAACTTCGTCCCTAGCGGTGCAGCCTGATTGCGACGCGGGTGGCACCCTATCTATGACTCTTTCGGCCTTCGCCACCTCTGCTAATTTCTGTGAATCCTTATTTAGAGATCCGTTATCCTTATTCCCATCGTCCTTCGCTGTCGATTCCTCCATCGTTACTTGAAAACAACTTCCCTCCATACTATTATTTATTCGCGAGTTACATTTCATTATCTCTGCCGGGAGAGCACTTTGGTTTTTAGTGTCGCTTATCGTTTTTTCCTCCAGGAATACTAAATCATACGTGGCCATTTGCGAATCATTGCCATTAATTATACTAGAAACGAAAGAATCAAACGCCTTGACTTCTTCCGAAACTCCAATTTCATGGGCGCCTCTGGGCTCGTTTATCTGTGATGTTACGGTATTAGATTTTAGGTTCGTCTCGTGTCCCTCACCCATTCTTATTTTCCGTTTATTGAACGATATACTTTTCCCGTAACGAACCATAAAATCAAGGCCTAGAAGACCGTCATAGCTCGTTTCCCCCAAATCCACTACTAAGACGTCATGGGGATATAATTTATCTTCGATCAAAAATGGCACGCAACTCTGTCCAATGATTGGTAAGGGATGACCTGACGCGCTTCGCACTCGAGAATTGTAATCAGAAATCTTTAATTGGCCAAAAGGAAATTTTTTATTGTTAATGATGGTAACGGCTGCTCCCGTGTCCACTAGAAAATTGTAATCTTTCCCTAAAATTTTGACGATTATTGTCCAACCCGCTTCTGGAGTGACCGCTAGAATTAAATCTGTCCCGACCTCCCGGTCGGGAGATCGGCGTTTCCCGCCGCGAAGGGATTTTCGCGCCTCGGGCAGCGTTTGGGAAGATGGCCAGTCTTTTGACAGATGCCGCATATCACGAGCGGGCAATCTGTAGAGAAATGATTTTCATTACCACAATTAAAACACAAAGACGGCCTCGTTCCCCTCTCACTCTGTCTACACGCTCGAGCAATGTGACCGGTTTTACCGCAGCGAAAGCAAACGCGTGCGCCGTGATTATCCTTTGTTGCCCTTCCTTGCACCGGGGGAACCGATCTTACTTGGGAACCCCTCCCGACAGCCTCTGCGGAGTTAATTGGTTCCCCAGGAAACTGCCAACCTGCAACATTTGGCGGATTCGCGTGCATCCCTGACCAAGGCGTTATATTTGGAGACGGCGGCCACCTAGGGGGTGATTGACACAACCACGCATGAGACTGTTGTGGTGAGTTTACTTCTCTATTGACGGCGTAATTTCTGACACTAGCTTCTTCAACGCTTGCGAACCCTTCTGCCTCAATCAAGTTCGTTGGATTACGCACCAACACAAACCTGCCAATCTCTTCCCTCAGCCCAATTAAAAATTGCGCGAGAAGTCTACCTTCAATCATTCTCTTCGCTGTTTCTGAATCAATCTCGCCCCATGACTCGCGTAGCCTACGGGCGACATTGCGCAATCTGGTTGAAAATTCTGCGACGCTCTCCAGCGGTTTTTGTACACAAGTGTTAAATATTTTTTCTAACATGATTGGAGAGGCCTTAAGGGAAAATCTCCTTTTGAGATTAATGGAAAAGTCCGCGTATGAACCTAATATGTGATGATTTGCAGAGACAAAATCCGCGGCGGTTCCTCCAAGCCGAAGTTGAGCGACTCCTAAGGTCTGTGCTTCATTCCAACCACTAAGATGACTTACAATACGAACGCTTTCCAAAAATTTGTCAACCCCTATCTCATCTTCACCGCTAAACGTTGGAATTAAATGAAACTGGCTGCCAATAGCGGCGGTTTGCGCAGCTTCTCCGCAAACATTTTGGGGGCTCGTGCTACTTCCCGGCTGTTCTAACACATTAACCGAAGGTGTGAAGTCGAGTGTATTGCCGAGTTTAAATTCAGGGACGGTTCCTTGATAATCGAGAAAAGGGTTACAGTAACCAAGTCTATGAGGGTTAAGGCCATCCATCGCGAAATTTAATCCAATGCTAATTACGTTAAAATTTTGAGGGTGCTTAATTAATTTATTTTTTCATACTCCGAGTTTATCCGATACCCACGGTGGGCGCTGGTTGGGCTAATTTTCCGATTTAAAAAGGTACACGGGAACATGAAAATCTATGATAACTATCGCATTCACTGAATAAATTACCAGTCCAACCGTAACCCCACACCTGACACCAATATGTCGCAAGGGGCGTTCCTAAATGGTGCGACACAAAGGGTATCGGGGAAAGTCAGAGATACTACACCGAGTCTTACCCAAACAATCGTTTATTATACAAAATACAGTTGAAATGCACCATTTACAAAGTTATACGCAATTTATGGATGGCTAGACCCTCAGTACACCAACGCGCGTCCGTCAGGAAGGGGGTATGGCAGGGCGGACGCAGTCACGACACGCATAACCTGGGCAGAGCCCTCGTCCGAAGTTGAGTCAGAAAATAGGACACGCTGTCGCGACAAGCGCAACATAGCCGAAGCATCGTGCCCTACCGGTCACCACCAGATAACCAACTGACCCTTACCTGGGAAAGGGTGTAGGCAGGTTGGACGCGGTCACGACGAACGTAACCTGGGCGGAGCCCTCGTCCAAGATGAGTCAAGAATAGGACACGCTGTCGCGACAAGCGCAACACTGCCGAAGCTTCGTGCCCTACCGGTCACCGCCAGATAACCACTGACTTGGGAAAGGGTGTAGGCAGGTTGGACGCGGTCACGACGAACGTAACCTGGGCGGAGCCCTCGTCCAAGATGAGTCAAGAATAGGACACGCTGTCGCGACAAGCGCAACACTGCCGAAGCTTCGTGCCCTACCGGTCACCGCCAGATAACCACTGACTTGGGAAAGGGTGTAGGCAGGTTGGACGCGGTCACGACGAACGTAACCTGGGCGGAGCCCTCGTCCAAGATGAGTCAAGAATAGGACACGCTGTCGCGACAAGCGCAACACTGCCGAAGCTTCGTGCCCTACCGGTCACCGCCAGATAACCACTGACTGCTTTTCGCCCCGCGATCAGGGCTTTTATACCCAACTTAGGAGCATTGTTGTTGGTCACGTGGGAGTTTTGGGGAAAAACCCTGGGGAGGAATACTATTGTTGTTGATCGCTTGGAAACATTGTCGTTGGTTGCTTGGGAGTTTTGGGGAAAACCAGGGAGGAATACTATTGTTGTACACCTGCAACAGTGCGTCGTTGATTGCTTGGGGTGGGTAGTCGGAGGAGCCAGGAAGGGAGAACCATGTCGCATACTTGCGACAATATATTATATATATATATATATATATATATATATATATATATATATATATATATATATATATATATATATATATAATATAACACTTTTTGAATGTCTCACGGACGTGAATAATAATGTATAACACTTAGCACTGGTGGACACAGACAAAAACACAGAAACACACAAAAAAGAGACTCACTATTTTTCGAATTTTCGGTGGTCGTGACCACCTTTATATAGGAAGGGAGGGACAGAACTGAAGGGAATACGAGGGCTGGAGCGATGGGTGGAAGGGGAAGGTGGGGAGAAAATTCGGAAGGGAAGGGTTTGGAGGAGTTGCATTAGAAAGGTGGGGAAAATGTAGAAGGTGATGGGGGTGGAGGGGGGATGAAAATATGTTTGGAGAAGGGTAATTAATGCCTAATATTGACTCCTGGCCAACTCCAGGACTCCAAGAGCCAGATGAAGGATTGTTCTAATGTTTTGAGTTTCAGTGGAGGATCAGAGGGTGGGAGGGATGGTAAGATGGATGCACTATAGCATTTATCAAAGGGAGTGTTGTGCTCGAAGGCTTGTTTGGGGATAGGGAGCATATCAATTAGGGAAGAATTCTTGCATGAGGCTCGGTGGTTGTTAATTCTAATATTAAGGGTTGTGGTACAATGCATAATATAAGAGGCAGGGCAAAGTTGGAACTTCAGCAGGTATGTGTCTCTGTGTCCACCAGTGCTAAGTGTTATCCATTATATATATATATATATATATATATATATATATATATATATATATATATATATATATATATATGTATGTGCGCGTGTGTGTGTATGTAGAAATATATACATATATATATATATATATATATGTGTGTGTGTGTACGTATATATATATATATATATATATATATATATATATATACATACATATACACACACACACTCATATCTGTATGTGTGTGTGTCTGTACACACACACACACACACATTATTGAGAAAGAGGATATCGCCACCGAAAATTCGGAATACGTGTGAGTTTCTTTTTTTGGGCTTATGTGTTTTTGCTCGCAATTGCTATCTTGGTGTACGAGTATATTATTACTCATAAATAAATAAATAAATAAATAAATATATATATATATATGTTTATAATATGCTTACATTTACATATAGATGTGTGTGTGTGTGTTTATGCATACATATTATTTTTATGATAACTCGCTTCTTAACGATCGAGTTGGGGATTCCCCAAGGTACGCGTGCGTAAACGTCATTACCCCCATATCTCCTTCGGCGAACCCTATCCCTTTGAATTTTGAACAAGAACGGAAGCGCTTCAGAGAGGGAGAGAGCGAGAGAGATAATGTAAAAAAATAAGCAATGCATCGGAAAATGCAACGTAATGGAGCATGGTTATCGCTGGAAAACCCTTCGTTTTCTCTACATCCTTCCCTCCACCCCCTCCTACTGTACTCTAGAACACTCTACCCCCTCCCACATCTCCTAACCGCCCCCCCCGCCCCCGAGGTCGCACGGACCTCCCCCAGCACCCACCACCCCTTTTTTTCTCCCCTGCCCCGCCTCACTCCCCCCATTCCCCTTTTGTAGTAGCAGCGCAGTACGGGGAACTATAGCGTACGAATCCTACCTCTCCCTCCCCCCACACTCCCTCCCCAACCCACCTCGTCCCAACCCCCTTTACCTTCTCCATCCCTTCGCCTGCATGCGAACACAACAACACCGTCAAAATCAATATCGTGAGGAGGCTGATGTGAAATGGGACGCGCATTTCACGGCTGTCAGGAGCAGATTTCCACCCTTACCAACACACCCCACAAACCTCCTTTGCTGAACTGCGAAGCGTAAAAATTACGTTAACCGAAAAAAAAATAAAGTAAGGAGCGTTGAGAGAAACATCGCGAGAGAGAGAGGGAGAGATAGAGTTAGAATTTCGTCATCCTGAGTGAGTTGTGTGTTACACTCCCGTCCCAAAACCTTCCTCCTCTGAATAATACCGTTACGCGCATCGGCCATGTTTTTCCGCTCATCGGAATTCGGTTCTTTATTTAACAAATGATCCAGAAGCAGCCAAGCCGTACAATTGGATTTTAAACAAAATTGCAATTACCAGCTGACAAGTGTGATTGACACCGCACGGATTTTGGCCTGATTTTTTTTTTAAAGGTGTCTTTTTCTGAATTTAATACTGCGAAACCTAACGCTTGAGACGCGGTACCTGCATTTGACTTCATCAGCGTCAGTATTCAAATCCTTTGATTGGTTTTGACAGCCCGCCATTATTCTATTATTCAGTATTAATTCCTTCGTCGTCTCCTTTGCGGGATACTGCCTTCATTTTTGTGTCTATTCTATTATGTTTTTAACTAATGCATTGTGACCTAATATGTTTCATAACCATATAACTCTTCTTTGGCGTAGAATTATTCTTATGGTCCTTTCGTCTTCCGCTCCTATATGCTATAGTTCCTCGTTCTTCATATTGTCTGCTGATTTAGTATTCTTCAATCTTCAGCATTCTCTTCATAGGTACCATTTTCCAAAGACTTTTATATTTAGCTGGTCCACTTGTCAAATATTCCATGTTTCCTAACTGTAGAGTGTCTTCCCCCGTTCGAATTTTTCGACGAACCGCCTCCTTGTTTTTCAATCTCAGCTGTTCTTTGAGCATACTATAGTAGTTCCCTATTCTTCATGACGCCTTCTTAGCTATTCTTCACTTGATGCCGGTCGAACTTCTTCCTTCAATTCCAACTTATGCTACTGCCCAATTTGAAGAAGGATTACACTTACTCTAAATTCACTCCTCGTGTTTTTTCCTGCCTTCAGCTTCTCTCTTCCGAGCGTAAGGATTTTGGTTTAATTCTTGTTTGATGCTCATATTATATTCCCGAAGTAACATTGAAACTAAACCTGACAATGTAGATACATAGGAAAAGGGGCATATTAAAAAAATGTTTACCCTTCAAACAATTTACTCCATAAATTCAGAATTAAGAGAAAGGCGTACAGAGTATGTACGGTAAATCTTTATGGTACACATTCATGCTCCCTTTCACAAGTTACCTCGCAAGAGCAGGTTACCTTTTAGTAGAAAAAGATGGCAATGATATTTCAGACAAATGTTTACTGCTTACTTATTCCGGGTGATTTTAACCCTCTTATAAAAACCATAGACACAGTAATTAACCCTGAAGTCGGTTTGGTAGGTGATGGTGCAGTTCACCCATTACGTAAGCCTTATAAAGCGAGTGAAATTCACACATCAGGGTACGGGGGCCATTTCCTTTCCCTGTGCCGGTTATGGTTTCTCAGGAAGACCTGGTACCCGAAAAATCACTTTAGCTAGGGTGGAGCTGAGAGTGGCTTAAACGGGGAACAAATTTAAATGTCCATTATTCAACAGATGCAAATTCAGTTATGTCTTTCTTGCTTTCAAATTTTCACAGGGACGACCATGTCTGTCTGATATGAAGAAACTGCATCAAAACAATCACGTAATCTTTTGAGATTCGGAATCTGGTAGATTTTCCCGTGAATTCGCGATAAAAGAAATAAATTACGCGCGTATTAGCCGTGAGTCACCAATATTAAGTACACTGTACATTGAAACTCAAATTTAAAATGAAGGTCACTTTCAAATATCAATAATTTGATGTTCTACCGCTTAATGTAGGATTTTGGTTGGACACAGGTTTAAAATTGCCAGTTTTCTTAACATCAACTAACATGACGTGACTAGACGAGACTTTTCTATGCTTATTTCCCTCCTCTCTTCATTCTACCCAATGTGCCTTTCCTTTCCTCCCCGCCACCTCGCTTGCGGTTGACATCCGAAATTCGCCTCATATCGTTCTTCCCAAACGTTTCCATGCCCTATTGGTTTCTCTCATGCGCTCAATACGTATTTAACTCTTTTGTCCCACTCTGAACCGATGCATGATGGCGTAATAACCATTCTCTTCATGTAACGCGATCTCTCTAATGCTCCTGTCCTCTTATTCTCTCTGAGAATGTGTGAGTGGGAACCTTTATTCCTATTAGATCGCATGTTCTTCTCACGTGTTCCTTTTCTAATTATTCTATGGTTGAGGATTCATGCTCGTCTACAAGAAACCCTGAATATAATTTTCTTAATTGTCCATTGCAATAATCCGCAGTTATCAACCCGAAAGTCGTTATGCCAAAGGTTACGGAAATACGAAAACCCACCAAACGGCGAAAAAAATTTTCATACGGATTTAGGCAAAGGGAAAAGGGATAGAAACAGAAAAGAGGTTGAACGCATGGTTAGAAGGGAAGGTGGAAGTGTAGATTCCAAGCAGAAATAACGTGTTGGTAAAATTATAAAAAATATATAAACATAAATATATATATATATATATATATATATATATACACACACACATATATATATATATACATATATGTTTATAAAAACTATACATTTATAGTTTTTATAAAGAAACACTTAAGATGGTTTTGCAATGTATGTTAAAAAGTTTCTAAGACTCAACAAGTGACATTTGAAATAATATTTTCAGCATAGTAACAAAAGTCTTCACTCATAAGCGGGGGGGTGGGTCGAGAAGCAGAAAGGGACCGCGGGGTTACGTAGGGGTGCCCTGAGAGAGAGAAATCACTGAGGGTGGCGTGTAAAAGAAGTGGGGAAGTAAGGATGGGGTAGGGGTGAAAAAATCTTTCTGGGACGAAAGCGTCGAACAAGAGGCGATCAAAGTGAAATGGCGTTCCCCACCCGCCCGAACTCTCCAGCCGGGATGTTAACTAGAGTAGGCATGTGAACTACGCTCGGAGACGGAGTAACATAATGCTTGCTTTGATGCGAAAGTTAACTCGAAACTCATGGCAACCATTTTATGCGCCTATAAACGCACCTCACAGCAAATAAATCAAAAAAAAATCCGAAGCTCACAATACGCAATACCTTATACCCCATTGTTCAGCGTTTTGCGGGAAGAGCGCAGCACTGTTTGTTTATGTGATGTGCTCACGTTGTGTGCTTGCGACCTACGTCGATAATGGAAGCAGATCGAAAAGGGGGAAATAATCCACAGTGGGGTCGATGGCATTTGCAATATCCCTCGTCCTTTTCTTTTAATAGTACCGAGGCTCGGTAAAGCGCGCTCGAACCCCCAAATGTTGGCAGGTTACATCATTCGTTCACTGTTTTACTTTTAGTCCTTAATTTACCTCTCCCACCGTTAATAAATAAAAAAACAATGTTTAACCTCTCGGATGCATATGGTCAAGTTTTCTCTGAAAAAATTGCACCTGATAAACCATAATACAATACATAATTTCGCCTTTCTGTCCACGAGAGTTAATTGTTCCTCTAGTCTTAACAAGTGGCTTTAAAAGTTACGTAAGGTTTTTTGATAATTCATTAAATTAATGGCATTTAAAAAAAACCTTCGCAATGCATGCATTTAAGCTCTAAATTATTCAGAAAAATCGAGAAAGGCAGCATAACGTGAATACTACGAACAATATTTTAAGCTTTACACAACATAAAATCAATATTAAATTTTTTGTAAAAATTGATGAAACAGTGGAAACGTATGTATGTATATGTTTATATATATATATATATATATGGACAGCACAATAGAACATCAATAAAATAGATAACACTTAAAAGGACACCCACATTGTAGTGTCTACATATGTATGTGTATATATATGTATGTGTGTGTATATATATATATATATATATATATATATATATATATATATATATATATATATATGTCATGTATACATGATGTATGTATCGAATATCGTCGGAAGAAGCAGGAATTATCAGTGGTGTCCCGGTCCCTACTTCTTGGGTTGCTTATGTTGAGAGGGCACTTGGAGTGGCTTACTTCCTCCTTTGGACTGGACCTTTTACTGTGCAACTCCTGGGAGCTTTTCGTTTCTTGAGTGTGTTAATTCCGACGCCGGTTTTCTCTTTCCACCCATTTCTAATAACCTCAATATCCTACCTCTTGCAGAAATTACCCCCTATCCTTAGCGGTGGAAGGAGGAAGGAAATCTATGGAGTTGAATAAGGTTAATTGTAGTGTCTGCTGTTAGTTTTGCGTTTTCTCGGAAGGTGTTCCGTTCATGCGCAACTAAAACCGGCTTTGAATGCTAGACTATCTATTATTAATATTATAAATACTAAATTCTTAATTAATAAAATTGTTATCATAACCCGTCAGCAATTGTGCAAGCAATAGAATTTCTGATATTACGACTGGTACATCGAATTATTCACCAAATAGGAATCAAATAAGACGGAATGACAAGTGTTTCATTGATTTATAACCAATAAGAGGATTTTTATACGTTGAATTGATTTGGATGCTTGCCTTTACACTATTCCTTTCGGAATACAACATAAGAACCGATTCCTTTGTTTTTGATGAAGAAAAGAGGGGGTTGTTATTCCGATTTTAAAATAATATTCATAACAAATATTCTTCCCTGTCTGGATTTTTATAATCTTGAAATCTTAGATCACGCCATTGTATGAAGCAAGCTGTTTTTTTAACTCAAGATTTCTATGCTAATATTTCTCCGAAGCTTATTAACTTTCCTCTTCTGATTTCGGGAGGGATAACGTTGAGTTCTTTTTGGGTTCATGCGAGAAATAAAACGACCTTTCTAATTTGTTACCTGGAACACTCACGACTACTCGAATGGATATGGGCATACAAAAAGGTGGTGGGCCACCGTCTTTTACATTTTCTTTTTGTTTTCCTGCATCTTATGTTTTCGGCAAAAAGTTTTGATAAACGGTTGGATGCATTTTTAGAATTTCAATTAATGTTTTTGCAAACCTCATCTATGCTGTCATGATACCTCAGTGAAACCATCATTGCCTATGCGCTCAAAGTGAACAGAATCGCCGCGACGATGCATTGCAATAAAAAAATTAACCTTACAATCAAGAATTCAGAAAGATATTTTCGCTGATGTTAGGATATTTAAGACCAATCGGCAAATTTAATTTGAAATTCGTAGTGGTTTTCGCACAAAATATGACTTCAGTGAGACTCGCAGATAATAAAAATATCTACGTATAGTTGGCGACCTAAAGTTCGATATACTCGAACTACGCCATGCACGGGCTAGTCGCCACGGAAGTGTGTGGCAGGAGGTCTCAGATCACCTGTTGTAGTTTAGGATTATTAGATTTTCATATAATTTTATTTTCGAGAATTACGAATTGTCAAATTGGGTATTTTCTACAATTTTGCTCAAGAATTTTTTCGAGATGAAATGGAATCCTCATATCTTTATTAACATGTAAATTGTACACCACAATACGCCACATAGTGTGTGGCGGGGGTTGTTAAGACATCGATTCATGTATGAAAACGTGTACATCAATTAGGCAACATGCACAGTTGCATCACCATGCATATGCCTATAAGCGTACATCATCCAATATTGTGTGCTCATGTCCAGTTTTATTTTTCGCTATGTTAATTAATAAAGTGTGATTTTTTGGATGTACATGTTTTGCTATTGAGCGAGGGACGGACGAGCACTTGAATTGGTGTGGTGTATCTTCATTTTAACCATGAAGTTCAATTTGTCAAGGTAATTTGGAGCTATGGTCTGTTAGGCAGTCGTATTCCCAACACTTCTCTTTGTCGTCCGTCCTAACATTGTGATTCATTCAAGGCATTCTACCTACATATAAATAGGATTTGGACGGTACTTAACAACAGTTCACATCTTAATAACGAAGGGGAAAACCTTTCCCTTTTCCCTGCATCACTTCCTTGTTTCTTTCCTCGTAACTGCTGCCCCGCACTCATGCTGTCTAAAAAGCCTTCAATTTTCATTCTTTGTCATGGCCTTCAGCATACCACTCACTGCCTTTCAATACTCCCTCCATCCACTTTCCCTGCCTTTTTCATTTTCGATTTCCCTCAGCAACTCCCTCTCGTCGTCCACCACATTTAAAACCTCAGCGTTTGTTTTCCTCTCTGTCTAACTCACTTACTCCATTCTCCATCACACACACACTCATCTTAAAAGCCTCCACAATCCACGCTCATCCCCTTACCTCAAAAAAACCAAGGTTTCACATCTAAAAAATCAATGCGCTCAAAATGAAAATCTATTGATATTTTCGGAATAGGTTTATTTCCACTTTGTCCACATCAATTGTCTTATTTTTATGCAAATTACGTCTATGCTAACGCAATTCTTCTTCTAGTGTCCACGCCACTAAGCCCTTTTCCATCTAAAATACTGCTCAAATGAACTGTTCAAACTGCTCTAGTTTATTTTCTCCTGCTTATGTTTCAACTTTTTCTTTCCTGAGTATCAAGAATCTCTTTTTCATTTCTTTTTCCAACTTTCGTTTTTTCGTTATGAACACTTATCCCATTCCTTTCACGTTATTCCTTTTAAATAACTCAATAATGGCTGCAATTCCGTGGTGGTTGTGACTCACTATTTCTTGAGAGTTTGCAAACCTGACAGTAATCTCGCTGCCACTTTTATGATTATTATTATTAAAACTCACGTGTGTAGATAGAGTGTCAGGTGGCACACAATTCCCCAAGTATTGCAATCAAACTTGCCTTGGAAAAATAACATTACATCTCAAATCCAATCAATATCACTAAAGATAATGAATAAAATCAGCCAGGAAAAAAACATTTAGCGGAAACTTGCAAACACCAATATCTAAAACACAAAAAAATAGAGAATCCCCATCTCATCTATGTCAGTTTCCCAAATCAGCAAGGAAAAAAATCAAAAACATGCAATTTTACGCGACACATCAATCAAATTAATACATAAATTATTGACATGTTTTCTTAAAAGTATTTTCCCTGTTAGGAAAGGGCTCGAATAGTTTTGCAGGTAAACTGTTCCAATCAACAATTTTTTAATTTAAAAATGAAACTATTTTAAAATTGCTCTTTGTGCGCGGCATTTTGCTTGAATTTTTTATCATTCCTCCCTCTATAAAATTTGGATTTCCCGCCTCTTTATTTAGTTCTTCCCAAACTTTCTCTCCCTTCAAAATGCGGAACATTGCACAAAGCCTGCTTATTTTTCTACTACTTTGTAAAGGTTCCCTGCCCAGCGTTTTTAACCTTGCAGATGCACTCTCCATCCTCCTATGCCGAGTGCCGAGGAATCGAACCCCTTCGCCGTTCGGTCTGTTGCCCAGGGTTGCTCTGGGCCATAATTATTCCCCCTGCTCTACAAATTCGAACTACTTGTACAAAAATATCTCTGGGTCATATAATACCTTTAGGCTTGTCGCCACGCGGCCATGTTCAAGTAGAGTGGGGGTGCGCGAACTGTTTGTTGCGCAGTAACCACCCTCACCCTTTCAATTGTCTTCCGCATCGGTAAGCACGCTCTGGAATTGTCGGCTGGTTGGTTAAAAGGTCGCGTGCGTAAGGGATGAGCACCAACTCCAACGCAGGTTTTTTTAAATTTTTTTATCGCTCCCGCGCGGCACTGGGGATGATGATAAATAAAAAAAATGCTCGCTTTAGGATCGTTCTTTCGGATCATCAATTCCTCCCTCTTCTTGCATCTTTTTTTGTATTTGTTCGAAATTGAAAGCGAGGTAGGGGAAAGGGAATGCCTGCGAACGGTTCGGCGGCATTCCTTTGTGTCAACAACGGGAGGAGAACGGAGGAGGTTGATATCATTGATTGCTTTCGAGAGAGAGAGAGAGAGTAATCGGGAAACTGTGAGCATGGGATAGCGGGGAGGAGGAAACACATCCGGTCGGAATGCAACAAAAAAAATGCGCCAAGACGCGGCGGAGGGATACATTAAAGAAAAAAGTCACAAGAAGACAAATGGCGAAACGTCTCCGTTGCAGGTCCGGACTACCGACTTGGAGGGCTTTGCGAAATTCGATGGTGAAATAGTGACGCGGGTTTTTGACCTTTGTTGGGTCCTGTAGTAGATAGATATGGGGAGGGGAGAGAAGGGGGAGTAGGCGGGGTAGACCGAATGCGTTTTATCTATTTATCCCTATCATTTTTCTGGTCGAAAGCACCCAACAGACGACGGTTAGGCATGAGAACCTGAAGGAAAAAGGTAGAAAAAAGCAAAAAGATGCGCTCAAGCTCTAAAATAACCGATTTTTTTTCTTCGGGACTGACAGTAGATGGAATAATGTGAATGCATCGTATTTAGAAAATGCCACTTCTGAAACTCGCCATCTTGTTTTTCATAATAATGGCCGCTGTTACCGTGGAAACAACCGGGAGAAACTATATCCACTTCGCTGAAGTATTTATTAGTGCCTACGCAGCTCTAAAACATTTTAAAGGAAAGGAAAAACCCAATTTTTGGGGCAAAACTGCTACAAGACTTTTATTTCATAACCTGGGCAAGATGAAACTTTAAAAATATATCCAAAATCGTACCAAATCGTGAAACACGATTTCACTTAATAAATTACACTGAAATCTTGGATGAATAAGTCTATGTGTATTTGTATATATATATATATATATATATATATATATATATATATATATATTTATATATATATATATATGTATGTATTTATATTGATATTTATTTATTTATATTATTATTTTTATTATTATTAGGTAATCTACCGGTTAAGGTAGGTTTTTGGATGGACATAATTACTAATTTAACAATTTGTGACCCCTAGCAAAACACAACATCCTACTTTACATCAGGTCCCTCTTCAGCTCTGAGTACTTTCTTCCTCCCTTCATCCCGTCCAACATCCCTATCCTGTTCCTTCCCTTTCCTCGTTTGCCTAACATTCTCCCCTCAATTACAGTCTTCAACATCCCGCTGCCGGTCAATACCCCCTTCAGCCACTTTTCCTGCCTCCATAGGATTGCTCCCAACAAACCCGTCTCTTCGCCCACCATACCAAGTACTTCCTCGTTTGTTTTCTTCTCTGTCCATTCCACCTTCTCCATTCTTCTCCACACCCACGTTTCAAAAGCCTCCAGTCTACGTCTATCTTCCTGCTTCAATGACCACGTTTCCGCGCCGTACATAGCTATGCTCCATATCAAAGTTTTTACGAGTCTTATCTTAACATCCTTACTCAACGTCACCGTCATCAACTCCCTCCTCCTTGTGAAAGCCTCTTTGCCTAGCGCAATTCTTCTCCTTACGTCCCTACTACTTTGACCGTGTTGGTCCAAAACACTACCGAGATACGTAAACTGTTCTACCTGCTCTAGTTTTTGCCCTCCTATTTTAATGTTTAGCTTAGCCTTTTTCTTTCTAGAAAATCGCATAACCTTTGTTTTATTAATATTGATTCTCATCCCATACCTGTCGCACTGAATTTCCAATTCACTCAGCAATGCTTGCAGCCCCTTGGCTGACTGACAAACAAAAGCTTGGTCATCAGCAAACCTAACTTATTTTACGAATTCCCCGCACACTTTCATTCCTACCTCCAGTTCTTCCCATGCCTCTTTAATCATTTCCTCTGCATACAGGTCGAACAGCAACGGTAATAATGGGCAACCCTGCCTTACACCTCTTCCTCACACTGCCCAACCGGACTCCCCGTTTCCCACTCGCACCTGAGCAGTCTGAGACATGTACAGGTTGCGGATTAGCCTCCTTTCCATCCAATCTATTCCTATTTTCTGCAATATACTCATTAGTTTTTCCCAATTCACTCTATCAAACGCTTTTTCGAAATCTTCGAAACAGGCAAATACCTCCTGGTTGTGTTCTATATTCCTCTCGATTTGTAATCTCATTACTGCAATGGCATCACGCGTACCTCTCCCCTTCCTAAACCCAAACTGATCATCCCCTAAGTAATCATTTGCCCTACTCTCTATCCTTTTGTTTATGATCCTAAGAACAACTTGAGCTGCGTGGGATATCAAACTTATTGTCCTGTAGTCCTCACATGATGTAGCCATTTATATATATATATATATATATATATATATATATACATATGTGTATGTATATATATATATTTCTTCTTTGTCTATATTTCGTCTCTCTCTCTCTATATATACATATATATATATACATATTATATATTTATATATATATACATATGTGTATGTATATATATATATATATATTTCTTCTTTGTCTATATGTCGTCTCTCTCTCTCTCTATATATATATATATATATACATTTTATATATATATATATATATATATATATATATATATATATATATATATATATATATATATATATATATATATATACATTTATATATATATATATATATATATATATACATTTTATATATATATATATATATATATATATATATATATATATATATATATATTTAGATAACGAAAGATCTGTCTCTGGGTCCCGACAAGTTCCAGTCTTGTGCCTAAAGATTTATGAATTGAGTATTTTATCTGCGTGGGCACTCTTTGTGATAGCCGAACATAGATGGCTTCAGCGTACAGCGAGCAGGGTTCATTCAACCGCCGCTAGAACCATAGGTTTACAAGAATAACAACAGCGGGTGATCATTTCTTTTTCCCGCCTCTTTATCTCTTTGATGTCGCTTTTTAACACCCATTTCGAAATTCGTCGGTTATATGAGACACGGGAAGTAAATGGTGTTTTAGTTGTGTGGATAAAACGTGCGTCTGTGAGTGCGTGACGGTTCGATGAAAGCCGAATGTCGGGTGTTATAACAAGCCCCGACCACGGACCAGACGGTTTTCACAGTGAGCAAATAGGGACCTACCTCTCCTGCCTACAGCAGCGTTCTCGGAGGCAATGTGATCATAGTGTGTCAACTACCTAAAGACATGAACGTCAACTGGAAAATTATGTCCAGAATTACTAAAAGGTTCAAATTTCTTTTCGAAATAGTTGGTCAGGAAAAATATAAGGCTTTAAAAACTTGAACGCACCTCGCACTGAGGTTTTACATTGTAATTCAAGTAGTCGAGGAAAAAAATCGATATTAGCTGATAGTTCGTTTCTGATTTGATTGAATAATAAAATATCGGTGAATGGTAAAACTGGGGAAACATTACAAAAAAAATGACTGGGTTTTTCTTAATGGTAATGAATTTCGACGATAATGGCGTGGGCCGGTTGATAAGCCGTTCGCCTACTGCTCGTAAGAACCCGATTTCGAATATTTGCGATGCCCGTGGACACTCTTACATCTATCTACATCAATACCCTGCGAGCCACCAAAAAGGTGTGTGGCAGGGGGTGCAGCACCAGGAGGAAAGGGTAAGGGATGAGGGGGTTAGGGTTTTTCAAATGGATGGGGGAAGGTGGGGGGAACCTACAAAAAAAAACCTAGCCTGCTGTCTGCGCAGGCGCAGTCATTTTCAGATCCTAGGTGGCAGAGATAAATGGAGTGGCGAGCGAATGAGGCGTGAATCTCGCATGTCGCATGGTTTGTTGCATACGCGAAAAACTCTAACATCGTATAAAAAAATCAACAATCGGGTTGATTGCAGTGTTTTCTATTTTTTTTGAAGTTTCAGCTTAAATATTTTCCCGCTTTTTAAATGTCACGCGTCGCTATCTAATCATTAAATCGCTTGTTCGTTTTGAATGTCCCACTCTGGCCTATGCGTTTATATGCAATATTTAAAACGTGCAGGTCCCGGTGGGAGTGGAGCAAATCACGCCATGGCATTACTTTTTGATTTGGGACTGCGAGGGAAACTTTAATGACTCAATCATTGTTCGATATGGGAGAGACAAGAGGAAACCCAATCCGTTGAACGACCGCCGGGAGGCCACAGAACCATCTCTGAAGCGATAATTCAACCCCCGATGTGCCATTTTTCAAATTGGATGATGGGATGCAGCCTGAGCTTAATCTTTAAAAATTGCATTTTGATGCATTACATCATCGTTTTAGGAATTCTATATTTTTTTATCTGTTTTTATAACATTTTTTCCCATCCATTATCGTGTTTTTCCCGCATAATTCAGTTCGCTACCAACCACAGATATCAACCCAAAGGTTGGTTTGATAGGTGAGGGTAAAACTCCTCTCCTGGCACGACACCCAAAAGTGTATGACATTTACACATCATGGGTAATTTTAACTATTCGGGAAAGTTCCTTTTTTCCCTGTGTTGCCCGTGGTTTCCCAGGAAAATCTGGTGCACGCCCAGCTTGGGTGAAACTGAGGGTATCCAGGGGCGTGATCAGGAATTTTCCGGTCACTAGTCCAATGCCTTCTATTCACTGAACTACCCCTTCTTCTGCGTTCTATAGAATAGATTCTAAAGTAGGAATAATTTATACTTCCATTCCAGCACTGCTCTAAACTACAGAATAATATCTGTTTATATATAATATATGTTTCTATTTATATAGAATAATATATGTTTTACCCCTTGAGAATGCTGTTCAATGTCGTCAAAAAAAAAAGCTTAGCGGGAAAATGTGGTAATATGTCAAGAAAGATCAATTTGGATCAACCGACTGTTGGAAAGACTGAGTTTTCGTTTCTGGGTCACAGACGTAGACCCATGACTTATCTTAGGATAGCAGATCTTAGGAAAGAGGCGGGGAACCCAAATTTTATAGGCAGAAATGATCACAAATTTAAGGTAAAATGCCGGGCACAGAGAACAAATAAAAAAAATTTTCTGATCTAAATAGAACAATTGTTGATTGGAACACCTTACCTGCAAAAATATTCGAGCCCTTTCCTAACAGAGTGTATACTTTTAAGAATAGATGTAAGGTAAAAAGTAATAATTTGATTGATGTGTGGTATATTGTATTATATGTAATAGCTTATTTTTTTTAATTTATCTTTTTTTCTCGCTGATTAATGGTAAATGGGATGGGGATTCGCTTGTTTTGTTAAAGAGATGTGTTTTGAAGTCTGATTTTATCTATTATCTTTTGCCATTATTTGGGACTTGTGTGCCACCTGACAATGTCTATCAGCACATGTGTATTTTTAATAATAATAATAATATCTCCAGTTATGACGTATTTTAGAAAACTTGGGCCGTCGTTTGCGGCTTGGAGCAAGTCCCCTGTCACTACAGCACGAAATTCTTGGCGTTTAAGAGATAAAAGAGAATTCGAAGAGGAAGCTGACGACGATTTCGAAAAAAGGACTTGGCCGATAGTTTTGAAAATTAAAATAAACGCTGGGATAAGAACATATGTGAGGTTCCAAGGGGAGTATTTCCACGAGGGCTAAGGCGTTATTGTTCTGGGTAGGTTATTTTTCTCGAAATATCGCACTTCTGGATTCCTTCTGGAGTGACCTCGTATTGGCGAGGAGGTTGGAAGGGGATAAGAGGTAGGGTGGGAAAGTTGCCAGTCATTCTGAAGGTCTGGACTGGTAGAGGGCATTACTATCAGCTATCTTTTAAAATCACTATGATATATTTAAAAAAAAACTGGAGTGGTCTCAATTACTGGTATCAACAACGAAGGCACGAAGGTAGAACAAATAAAGGAGTTATTGCTATTTGGGAAGACAAATATGCACTGGAAACAAAAGTATCATTGATGTTATAACACAGAATAGCCCTGGAAAAACAAGCTTTTAATCAAGGGAAAACGGTACCCATTTATTTACAATTTATAAAGAGGGATAATTTATAAGTGTACTGGCTGTTTAATACGTTACAACGAGCTGATAATCAATATTTTTATGAAAATATTTGAGGTTGTTTCGGGTAAGTTCTAATGCCTGGAAGAATTGCGGATAATTGCAGGAAATGAAGTTTGCGAGGAATAGTGATAAATGATTGAAATGCATGGAAATTGTGTGGTATTTATCATGAACGCGTGCCCTCTGTTTTTGCATTCATTCCTTTAGCGAAATGTGGCATATTAAACGCCCTTCTATGTTTAAAGGCATTCCAGAATATAGTTCATGAACCATTTTCATTTGGTCAAACTTTTAACCGTAAGTGGTAAATTAAAATTTTTCCCAAGCGCTTTATTTGAAAGTGAGCCTTTATCGAGGGCATTTTTGATCTTCGATTCCTTAAACGGCTCAGTTTCCAGTCATTTCTCTTCGCTAGGAGAGACTGTGAAATTTCTTGGATGTATTTTTCCATAGAATGGTATTAACCGATTAGATGCCATATTTTCACAGCGCGCACAGCGATTCGCATATTCTGGTCGAATTTACAGCTAGTTTAACTGCAACCGCTATAATATATTTCTATCTCGCGGTAACCGCAATGATTCTCAGTGCTCGCCTGTTGAAGGGATGGACCGGGTGCAAATGTGGGCCATTTCAGTTGCCCTCAGGTTCTTATTTTACACTTCAGATTTTTTCGGAATCCTGAATTGCGTGGGGAAAGGAACCGATCCCTTATATACCCTGATGTGTGAATTCCACACGCATTTAGACTTAGTTCTGAGTCAACTCTATTCATACTTGGCAAACTTTACCTTCGAGTTAATTAATGTTATTAGCCGAACTGACCATTCTTCGCACTTAATCTAGTAGTGCAAATATCAGTAGTAGGCCTCGTTTACCTTGGTTACCACTTCGTGCGTTGGTCATTTTGTTGGCGATTAACAAAAATTCGAGTATGAACTCGGCGATCGTGCATACCAGGCATGTGGAATCGGGAGATTACACTTAAAAAGCTAGATAGATACAAATCTCGCCAGTTTAAGCTCGTAGGAGGGTGAATAATTCCAACTAGGAATTATATTCATGGCTGTGATCATGGCGAGAATTTAAGGGAAAGTAATTGGAGAAATTTATGCAACTCCCTGGTAAAATGTGTGCCCTTGGGTTAATGAAACTTTACTTGAAATGTTAATGATTCGTTAGGCCAGCAATCACAAATTACTTTGATAACTGCTGACCAAAAACTCGCCTGCCCGCCAGCTCCCGTGAAGGTAAACTGTGGAAGCTTTAACGCACCGAGAGCTTGTCTTGCTTCTTTTCTATATAGAGAACTAATAAAAAAAACAAATCGAACGAATTAATGTTTTTCTGCATTTATCAGAGACAATTATCCTTCTCGTATGTAGGAATTTATTTTTTGCAAGTCTGACCTATTCATAAAGTTTTGTCTGCTTGAACAATGAACTTTCCGATGCGTAACGTGAATATAAAAACCGAACTGTTTTCATCGCCGAAGATTCCCAGGAATCAATACTTACCATAAAAGTTTGGTATTGACCTTTTTCAAAGTTTGTTTACTGCTCTCCGTTTCCATCCTTTTTATCTCCTCTCACTCGCCTGTCACACCGACTCCTATTCTCCAAATCCCTTAACTTATTCCTGCAGGACTTGAACATATCGCTCCCATATCTCATTTTTCCATTTGCTCTTTCGTTCGAAACCGAACCAATTCAATTCGCGATTCACAAATTTCCCCTACACTCTACATGTCTTCTTTCTCAGATGCCTCTCCTTATCCCCTTACCATTTTCGCTAAATCATCTTTCTCAACGCCGACAGCTTCGTAATATTCATTCGCTGGTCAATGCGTAAAAAATAGAATGATACTAATATTAAGTAAATAATTTTGTCTTACCTTTTCTTTTTCCACAGTAATATGGCGTGTTGAGAAAGTGCGAGTATTTCAATTACTCGGGGCTTGCGGAAGACTCGTTTAAGAAATACACCCAAAAGCAGATCATACGTTGTTGAATGCTTCATGGCTGGATGGCTTCTTTTGCAACAATGTCATCATGTTTATTTATACTCTCCCTTGGCGATCCAACAATAATAAATAAACGAACGACTCAAATGAACATCAAAATTGAATATTATATACACATAGCGGAGAAACTAGCACTAGAATCAACTATTATATAAAATTATCATGCAAAATGATCGCCTTCTACCTATAATGCAACAATATTCTCATGTTTATTTATACTCTCTAATGGCGACTCAACAACAAAAAATAAACGAAAGACTCAAATGAAGATTAAAATGGAATATTATGTAAAAATAATGGAGTAACTGGCACTAGAATCAACATATTACAGTATAATGCGAAATGATTGTCTCCTACCTTTACATGTCGCAAAGAAAAACTTTCGGGCAATATGAATATTTTTGTATGTGGTCGCGTAATATCGAATTAAAATACTAGTTTTACGAAGCAATCTACTCATTTGGTAAAATAGAAATTTCACTCCGCATGTATTTATTTGACGTGCTTAGTCCTTCTATCTATGGAATAACAGTTCAGGAAGTACACTATGCTATAATTATGACCTTTAAAATAAACAAATCTAAACTCATTCTCTTCCTCCGAAGTGTTTTGGAGTCCCGTTACGTAGCCTTTTGTGTGCGTTAGCCTTCCGTTTGTACCTTTACATAATCTTTTTCCATTATCGTTTTGACCATAGACATTATTTCCTAAGACAAGAACCTGTTGACATTTTGGATAAACTATTCACTACCTATTTGAATGGACGAACGCGCATATTTCGGCATATTTTCTCTTTCAATTACCCGTTTTCTAGTGACTTTTGGAGTTGGTTCTTTTTCAGTGACTCCGATATTCTGAATTTTTTCGTAAAACTAAAAAAAATAAAAAAATTATGAATGTTCATTACTATGGAGTTTTAATTTCAGTGTAGACGGTTAAAAATCTCCTGCTGAGAGTTAAGCCGAGGATATGTTGGAGGCATTTTAATAATTATATTTTTAATTCTTGGGAAATTTTATTTTTTTTGTTGTCACAACTCTTTGGATAAATAGAACATGACTTTTTCCGTTATTATGTCATATATGCCCATTTGATTATAAAGTCTATCGTCAGTCGGTGTACTTCCATAATTCCTGAAGTCCTCTTCGTCCTTGAATGACTGAGGCCAATTACACATCAAACATGTCACTAAATGTTTAGTTGCTATTTTTCTTTGTTTATCCGTTGAAAGTGGTGTAATTCTATTGTTTTCACACTTTAAACCATGAAAAATATTTTACACGATGAAAACTTTACTTCTTAGCGCCTTGAACATTATTTACTGCATATCTACTGTCTGGTTCACTAAATTTGCCCAACAATACGCTTGTACCAGCTGTTTTTCCCTCCGGATCGTCTGCTTTACATACAATACCATTTAAAGTAGTTCTAACAAAAATCCCATCATACTATGGGCATTCGCGCTACAGAATCTCAAGATAAACCTAAAATTCCATCACAACAGTCTTCATTATTTAGATATTTGTCTATCTTTGCTTCGTTATGCCTTACACATCTGAAATGTTCGAAGTAGCAGCGACGTGAGCAAAAGAAAAGAATTAGATAAACAAGCTTTCACAAGGAGGAGGGAGTTGATGATTGGGACGTTGAGTGAGAATGTTAAGAAAAGACTCGTAAAAACTTTGATACGGAGCGTAGTTATGATCGGCTCGGAAACGTGGTCATTGAAGCAGGAGGATAGACGTATATTGGAGGCTTTTGAAATTTGGGTGTGGAGAAGAATGGAGAAGGTGAAATGGACAGAGAAGAAAACAAACGAGGAAGTACTTGGTATGGTGGGCGAAGAGAGGGGTTTGTTGGGAGCAATCCTATGGAGGCAGGAAAAGTGGCTGAAGGGGGTATTGACCGGCAGCGGGATGTTGAAGACTGTAATTGAGGGGAGAATGTTAGGCAAACGAGGAAAGGGAAGGAACAGGATAGGGGTGTTGGACGGGATGAAGGGAGGAAGAAAGTACTCAGAGATGAAGAGGGAACTGATGTAGAGTAGGATGCTGTGTTTTGCTAGGGGCCACAAATTGTTTAATTAGTAATTATGTCCATCCAAAAACCTACCTTAACCGGTAGATTACCAAATAATAATTATTATTTTACTATCCTCATGATCGTCCAACATTTTATGTTTCTCTCTCTCGAAACCATTCTATACTTTAAAAAATATTTCTTTTATCGCAGAGAGGAAATGGGATTTCACTAACATCGTACGTGATATAGGTAAATATCCGTAGAAAAGAGTTTATTGTGGCTGAAGAATCTTTTATGTTTTCATGCAAACGCCTTATCGGGTAAATATTGTCGCATTTATCACCTCATAAAATCAAATTTCTCGGTATTGGAAAAGCAATCACATTGACTCTCCTCCGCCTGCTTCCGGTCTTTTCATTTGATCTTCCCAGAATTCAATATTAAAACGTTTTTCAAGCGTAACAAGAATTTTATCGAGTCGCATTGAATGCGTATAATGTGGCATTGGGTTCGCAATTATTTCCCATATCATATTTAAAAACGGATTTTTAATTCAATATTAGATTTAACTATTATTATTTTCTGGAGGATATGTTACTTGAAACCCTTGGAAGATGCGTTAATATATGGAAACATATTGCGATTTTACTTCGCCATTTTTTGTTCGCAACAATAATTTTGATGGTTTGAAGATTAGCCCAGAGATGGCAGCACGTAATAACAATAGTTTAAACATGGCGGCTTCATTTTCAGCATTCAGTGCAGAGTTATAGCGTAATTCTCATTTATTTGTTGTTTATTGAGTCGTTTAGAGGTGAAAAATATCTAAATTCATCGACGAAAGAACTTGCAGGATAGTTAATGCGCGTAAATCAATTCCAACGCTAAAAAGTACATTATTTGCATTTATTTTTTACTTCGCACCCTATCTGTAGCAATATCAATTACCCCGAACACAAAAAAAGTATTTTTCGTCCTCGCGTGATGAATAAAGCATGATGAATAAAAAAATGCTGGAAAGTCCAAATTTTCGGAACTTTAAAAGCAGACCCTTTTCAAAAAGATTGCAAGTAGACCTGAATCATGACCATAAAACACGAAGTAATGAAAAAAATATGTATCTTATCCTGCGATCTCACGTAAAATGTAAAATTATTTTTTTTTCCTTTCCCATTTAAAACCTCGCATTGCATTATTGGCGAAGGTTCCCGACTCGGATTAATAGCGTTTTAAACTCGGAAACATTCGGATTGGTCGGGAAAAATTCTCTTTAACCCCCTAGGCTATCTCGAATGCGCTAATCTATTGGCGAAATGGGGCGGGTTCTTAATATGTATATGTATATATATATTTATTTATTTATCGAAACACGAAATCCCGCCAAACGGCGAAAAAATACTCATTTATATGGAAACAGATTTAAGGAAAAGGGATAGGAACACGCATTAAGGACGAACACAGGAGAGATGGGGAAGACGGAATCAAGCAGATCACGAATGCAAAAATATTTCCTAGACCGGGATTTGAACTCCGGATCTTTCCACTTGCTGGGCGGAGGCTCTTAACCATTTGAGCTATCCAGGAGCCATCCTATCTATGGGTTTTCCTATCCCTTTTCCTTATATCTGTTTCTCTATATATGTATATAAATATATATCCACCATAAAAATATCTACATGATTCATCCCTGGCGTAATTTGAGGAAGACGACAGATTATGTACATGACATCACACACCGATAAGAGACCATGTATTCGTCGCACCGTTAGACAATTAGCCTGGCCACTGATAGCATAGACGGTGGAAATATATACAAGTGTTTAAGATCCACTTTGAAGGGACCTAGGCAAACATGGGCAGAGGAGGGGGGTGTAGGGGACAAGAATATTTCTTAATCATCCGATAGTCTGCTTAAGATATACAATATATTTGTAGAAAGAAATCTAATAAAGATTACTTTATAAAAGTAATGCGCATTATCTTGGAAAAATATATTTACTTATTCTACTTAAAATGCTTAATATTCTTCGAAATACAAATAGAGGGGAGCCCTGCATCTATACGTACATTAGCGGAGGTGTCTCTCGAAATGCTCATTGAGTGCCTGAACGGGCAAGTGTACACGTAAACCTATTGGGTGGGTGAAACCTCAAGTTTAATTAACTCATCTTTACCGATCTTTGTGGATAAGAAACGCATGGTATTGGAAGGAAATAAACATGGCTGTAGTGGAGTTGTGGTTTGCGTGAAGGAGAAGCTTAAAACTGGGAATAAAATATGAAATCGTAACCTAAGAAGAAAGGAAAGGCGACAGGAAACGGCTTTTAATAAACAAGTAAAATTAAGATTGTCAACATCAGTACTAAGTAGCAGAGAATTAAGTGAAGGACAAATTCGTCCACTAATCTACCAGGAGGAGCTTAAACTAGGTCAATCTAAACTATAGCTAAGCGACTGGTTGAGAAAGAAATGGAAAAAACAATGAAAAACAGTCCTCCGATGCTCTCTGGCCACGCCTGGAAGCAATGAAAAAGTGTATTGTTTAAAATTGAGAATACTTCGAAAAACAACAAAGCCATTTTCAACAATAAATTACTGTCTATTTATTATTAGGGTGAAAATATAAAGAGCAACTCCGGTAATATGGAAAATAATTTGGATTGGTCGAGAAACTTGGTCGTTAAGGTAGGGAAGAAAAGGGGTGGGAGGATCTTGAGAAGTGTACTTGGAGAAGACTGGGAGAAATTAAAGGGACGGAAAGGAAAAAAATACAAAGAAGTTTTTAGTAATTGTCGGAGGGAAAGAGAGACGGCTGTTGGGAGACCTTCGAAGAGGAAGATGGTAAAAA
Source organism: Hetaerina americana (assembly GCF_022747635.1). Classification (NCBI taxonomy): domain Eukaryota; kingdom Metazoa; phylum Arthropoda; class Insecta; order Odonata; family Calopterygidae; genus Hetaerina; species Hetaerina americana. The sequence goes on from NW_027287516.1 coordinate 325,344, forward strand.
AATTGGATGCATAAAAGAATAGTTGATATACTTCACAAAATTGGTCATTCAGTTTTGCTGAAAAAGCTATTTTAGTGATTCGAAAAGGAGATAATTTCCTTTTGAAATGAAAAAGAATGAATTAAAGGCCAGATAACATAGCCTTTTATAGAACGCAACAAGGTTCCTAATTGCGAGTTATACGAATACTCAAGGCAATGCAAGATGAGAATTTTGCACGAAATTGATGTCCCAACAGTTATATCTTGGGTGTAGATTAACGTAAAGGTTCAAGAATAAGACATGAGATAATTAGCACACGTGTGCGTGTGTGTGGGGACGAAATTGGTGAAGCGCCATCATAATGAGTCTCAATATTCGGGACTATAAGGTGTTGCTTTTTCCTCATCGGTTGAAACGTTTGATCCCTCGGCTCAAGACGGAGAGAGAATTTACCTTAACATAGCTTACTCTTTTCTCATAAAACAAGGGAGAGTTCTCTTTCCTCCATGTTTGTACTTGATTTCCGCACCGACTGAATTTTATTTCGCTTGTTTATCTTGTTAGCGGAAATTTGGAGATGTTCAACCACCTCCTGGACCTAACTCGTTTTATGTGCTTCTCGCCTCAAGCGTAACCGCGCAAACAATGCCTCTCCATCCCCTTCCCACTTACGTTCCACCAGCTCGGCTCTTTTGGCTGTCTCGAGAACGCTTAGCCATCCAAAATTACACCATCTTCTCCAATAATACCCCTGAGTCGTGTTTGCTCATTACCCGAGATGTTTGTTTCCCAAGAAACCAAACGTTTAACCGCGAGATCTCGAACTAGAATTATGAGCGCATTTCTGGGAGCGAGAGAAATGGAGGAGTAAGTTTTTCCGCACCCCATCTTTCAATGCGACATAATCATTGTTTGGGTGAAGTAATCTTTTAATATATACATATGTACATTTATAATCGATATTATATAAATATAAATATATAACATCGATATTATATATATATACACATATATATACATATATATATGTGTGTGTATGTATTTATTATTTATTAGGTTATCTACCGGTTAAGGTAGGTTTTTGGATGGACGTAATTACTAATTAAAAAATTTGTGACCCCTAGCAAAACACATCATCCTACTTTACATCAGGTCCCTCTTCAGCTATGAGTACTTTCTTCCTCCCTTCATCCCGTCCAACATCCCTATCCTGTTCCTTCCCTTTCCTCGTTTGCCTAACATTCTCCCCTAAATTACAGTCTTCAACATTACGCTGTCGGTCAATACCCACTTCAGCCACTTTTTCTGCCTCCATAGGATTGCTCCCAAGAAACCCCTCTCTTCGCCCACCATACCAAGTACTTACTCGTTTGTTTTCTTCTCTGTCCGTTTCACCTTCTCCATTCTTCTCCACACCCACATTTCAAAAGCCTCCAGTCTACGTCTATCCTCCTGCTTCAATGACCACGTTTCCGCGCGGTACATAGCTACGCTCCATATACGCGCAATTCTTCTCCTTACGTCCTTACTACCTTGACCGTGTTGGTCCAAAACACTACCGAGATACGTAAACTGTTCTACCTGCTCTAGTTTTTGCCCACCTATTTTAATGTTAACCTTAGCCTTTTTCTTTCTAGAAAATCGCATAACCTTTGTTTTATTAACATTGATTCTCATCCCATACCTGTCGCACTGAATTTCCAACTTACTAAGCAATGCTTGCAACCCCTTGGCTGACTGACAAACTAAAGCTTGGTCATCAGCAAACCTAACTGATTTTACGAATTCCCCGCCCACTTTCATTCCTACCTCCAGTTCTTCCCATGCCTCTTTAATCATTTCCTCTGCATACAGGTGGAACAACAACGGTGATAATGGACAACCCTGCCTTACACCTCTTCCTAAAACTGCCAAACCGGACTCCCCGTTCCCAACTCGTACATGAGCAGTCTGAGACATATACAAGTTGCGGATTAGTCTCCTTTCCCTCCAATCTATTCTTATTTTCTGCAGAATACTCAACCGGTAGATTATGTCAAAAAAAAAATATATATCCTTTTTAAGGCAATCCACCAGCCAAGGCAGGCCCCTGGATGAACACAACCACCAAACAAACACTTTATTACTCCTAACAAAACACAAATTCCATCATCCTACTCTATATCAGGTCCCTCTTCATCTCTGAGTACTTTATTCCTCCCTTCATCCCGTCCAACATCCCTATCCTGTTCCTTCCCTTTCCTCTTTTGCCTAACATTCTACCCTCTATCACGGTCTTCAACATCCCACTGCCGGTCAACGACCCCTTCATCCAGTTTTCCTACCTCCATAGGATTGCTCCCAACAAACCCCTCTCTTCGCCCACCATACCAAGTACTTCCTCGTTTGTTTTATTCTCTGTCCATTTCAACTTCTATATTATTCTCCACACCCACTTTTTAAAAGCCTCCAGTCTATGTCTATCCTCCTGCTTCAATGACAACGTTTCCGCGCCGTACATAGCTACGCACCATATCAAAGTTTTTACGAGTCTTTTCTGAATATCCTTACTCAACGTCCCTGCCATCAACTCCCTCCTCCTTGTGAAAGCCTCTTTGCCTAGCGCAATTCTTCTCCTTACGTCCCTACTACTTTGACCGTGTTGGTCCAAAAAACTTCCGAGATATGTTAACTGTTCTACCTGCTCTAGTTTTTGCCCTCCTATTTTAATGTCTAGCTTAGCCTTTTTCTTTCCATAAAATCGCATAACCTTTGTTTTATTAATATTGATTCTCATCCCATACCTGTCGCAATGAATTTCCAATTCACTAAACAATGCTTGCAGCCCCTTGGCTGACTGACAAACTAAAGCTTGGTCATCAGCAAACCTAACTGATTTTACGAATTCCCCGCCCACTTTCATTCCTACCTCCAGTTCTTCCCATGCCTCTTTAATCATTTCCTCTGCATATAGGTCGAACAGCAACGGTGATAATTCCCTCCAGATTCCCTCCTCATAAATACTACGGAACAGCCCAAATAGCCTCTTCCTCCCACATTTTCCTAAGCATTTTAAAAGTTCCACGGGCGCACCCCCACGGCCTTATTTAGTTTCTCCCGTAATGCCCTTTCTATCTCATTGTCTAGTATGCCTGGACCTATGCTGTCTTCCTCGAAGTCATTTTCTTTTTCAATGTCTAACTTTGTTGGTCTGAGTTCTTTACTATACAGTTCTTCTATATACTCCTTCCATCTCTCTTGGATGTTTCCTGCGTCAACTATTACCTTACCCGCCTTATCTCTAACTGTTAGCAAAGCTTTTCCTTTCTTACTTCCCGATAACGATTTAACTTTGCTGTACAACGCACCGATTTCACCCTTCCTCTGCAGACTTTCCATATCCTCGCACTGCGTCTTCCATCATGCGTCTTTTGCCTTATTTGTTGCCCGCCTCAATTTATTGTTCAATTCTTTGTACTTCATTTTGCCTAATTCTGTATTTACATTCTTCCATTTTGGCCGCTCATCCATCTTTGTAATCATCTCATCCCTGATCCATTGTTTCCTAGTCCTTTTAGCGTTAACGGTTCCAATAGTGTCTTTTGTGGCTTTAGACAACCCTTTCTTGATCATTTTCCATTTTTCTTCGATAGTACTAAGCCCTTTACCATCCTCCATAATTTTCTCTACCGCCTGTTTGTATACCTTCCTTTTCAACCCATTTAATGCTTCTACGTTCCATTTTCTAACTCGCCGCCCCTGCCTTATCTTTTTGAAACATACGCTACATTTCATAACAACTAAACTGTGGTCTGAGTCCGCATCCGCTACCGGGAAGTTGTGGGAATTTATCACACTGTTCCTAAACCTGTGTCTAACCAGGATATAATCTAGCTGATATCTTCCTGAGTCACCTGGCATTTTCCATGTATACCTGCGTCTTTTGTGGTGTCTAAACCAAGTGTTGGTGATGAATACCCCCTGTCTCCTGCAGAACTCAACTGCTTTCTCCCCGCGGTCATTCCTCGTGCCTAAACCGTAGTCCCCTACCTCATCACCATCTCTTCCTTCGCCTACCGTCGCATTGCAATCCCGCATCACTATCAAATATTTCCCTGCAGGAACACACGCGATCATGTCCTCTAACTGATCGTATATCCTATCGACATCTTCTTCCTTATGGTTGCTCGGTGGCATGTATACCTGAATAATAACTAAGTTCGTCGGTTCTGCTTTTATCTCCACTAGTAGTATTCTATCCGTTACCTGCTCTATGTTGACTACGCTTCTTCCTACCTGTTCATTTAATATTATGGCAACCCCTCGTTGGCTCTCGTCCCCACCGCTGTATATTATTCTATACTTATCTCTCTGGTAATCCCCGCTATCTTTCCATCTCACCTCGCATAGACCTAAAATATCTATATTTCCCCTTTCCATCTCTCGCTTAACATTCTCCAATTTCCCTGTCCTCATCATTGTCCTAACATTCCACGTTCCTATTCTACCTAATTTGGTCTTCTTCTCCTGCGTCTTCTGTCCTGCTGCTGCTGGTTTTCCCTTGCAAGGGTTTCGTGGGATGACGACCGCGGAAGCCTTGCCTCCCCCGCTGCCGGGCACGACACACGGCCGATTGGGCCGAGCCCCGTGGTTGCCAGGACTCAAAATATCTCTATTGTCCATCATATTTTTCTTG
>NW_027287516.1:332500-365000 GCF_022747635.1 Hetaerina americana
AAGTCACTTATATTTTGCTCCAGATCAAACATCAATTACCAAGTCAACCCCACGGATTACTATTACCATTTACTGTATTTCAGTACGGATTGTTGATGTTTCAGATATAAAGAAACTATCCCACTGTTTGGAATGAAATAAACAAAGGAAGGGTCTCGTAACTGATGATATTATAAAAAATTGGTGAGAAATTTCGACAGCAAACTGGTCAGTTAAAATGATGAAATGCTATGAATAAGTAATTGGTAAAAAATATAAAAAATATTAGTTATTGCGTACAACTGAAGGAATGCAGATTTTTTTAAGCTGGTTAATTGATTAAGGTGCGTGTGTTGTACGTCATTACCTCCATTATGAGTTTTTTATAAATATTTTGCTAATTTTTATGCAATCTCACAGAGGGGAAAGATACCATGAACATAATTTTAACCAATGGAAAAAATATATGCATAATTAAAGTTATATGAAAGACTGGTGAAAACATTAATTTGGAGCGTATTTTTATATTTCTCAGAAGTTTGGTCGTCAAAGAAAGAGGATAAGTGTATATTGGAGATTTATAATTGGTAGGTGCGTGGAAAGATGGAGGAAAACATATTGGCGGTAGTGAAAACAAGCAATGAAGGGGGAAATTAGAAGGAGGCAGGGCAAGTGGAAGAGGGAGGAGTACCAGAGAAGTGAGGCAGAGAGAAAGAACTAAGGCGGAAACTTTTGAGTGGAAATAAGGGGGTCAGAAACTGTGCGGAGAAAAAAGTTAGTATTTGTAAATTATGAGTTATTATAATTTTCGGAAGAGTATGAAATTTAACAACTATGGAACCTTAAGATATGTGTGTGTGTATGTATATGTATATATATATATATATATATATATATATATATATATATATATATATATATATATATATATATATAATGTATAACACTTAGCACTAGTGGACACAGACAAAAACACAGAAACACACAAAAAAAGAGACTCACTATTTTTCGAATTTTCGGTGGTCGTTGCCACCTTTATCAAGGAGGAGAGGGACAGAACTGAAGGGAATACGAGGGCTGGAGCGATGGATGGAAGGGGAAGGTGGGGAGGGAATTCCGAAGGGACGGGTTTGGAGGGGCAGCGTTAGAAGGGTGGGGAAAATGTAGAAGGTGATGGGGGTGGAAGGGGGATGAAAATATAATTAGAACAGGGTAATTAGTGCCCAATATTGATTCCTGGCCAGTTCCAGGACTCCAAAAGCCAGATGAAGGATTGCTCTAGTGTTTTCAGTTTCAGAGGAGGATCAGAGGGTGGGAGGGATGCTATGATTGATACACTATAGCATTTATCAAAGGGAGTGTTGTGTTCGGAGGCGTGTTTGGGGATAGGGAGCATGTCAATGAAGGAAGAGTTTTTGCATGAGGCTCGGTGGTTGTTGATTCTGATATTGAGGGGTGTGGTGGTTTGCCCAATATAATAGGCCGGGCACAGTTGGCACTTCAGAAGGTACACTACATTGCTAGAAGTGCAAGTAGAGGAGGGAATTGGTGGGAGAGAGTTAAAAAGCGGGTGGGAGAGGGATGGGATTTTGGTTTTGAAAATAGGGCATGTTTTACATCTGGGTTTATTGCAAGGCGTTGGAGTGGTTTTAGGACGGGTTGGGGATTTAAGGAGTGGATTTGTTGATTTGAGGAGATCGGATAGGTTGGCGGGGCGTTTGAAAGTAACTGAGGGGCATTTGGGAAAAAGGTTGGCGGTGGCATTATGATTTTTTAGGATAGGGTAGAGGTCTTTCAGGATTGATCGTATAGATTCTAAGCCCGGGAAGTATGTAGTGCAAATTGAGAGAGGGTGGGGTTCCGCGGTGGAGGAAGGTTTGGGAGTGTACGCATGTTTTCGGATTCTTTTGTTCAGGAGGGATTCGGGATAACCTCTTTTTAGGAGGGAACAGTGTAGACTTGAAAGGAAATAATCAAGGGAATCAGGGTCACTACAAATTCTGTGTCCCCTTGTGGATAGGGAGTAAGGAATGGAGCGTTTTGTGTGATATGGGTGGCAACTATTGTAGTGTAAGTATTGCTGTTTGTTTGTGGGTTTAATATGTACAGAGGTGTGAAATGTTTGGTTTCTTAATGTAACATTTACATCTAGGAAGGTGATTTGGGAGGAGGATACTGTAGAACTGAAGGAAATAGAGGACGAAGCATTGAGGTCGGAAATGAAAGCTTTCAGGGAATCGGTACCATATTGCCAGAGGAGGAAGATATCATCGATGTACCTGAGCCACAATAGAGGTTTCAGTGGTTGTTTTGACAGGAATTTCTTCTCTGCGAGACCAAGAAAGAGGTTTGCATAGGAAGGGCTGAACCTGCTACCCATGGCACAGCCCTTGATTTGTAAGAAGAATTTGTCGTTAAAGAAAAAGGAGTTGCGGGTGAGGATGAACTCGGAAAGACTAAGGAGAAAATCTGTGCTGGGTATGTGTGGCTCAGGGCGTTGGGAGAGGTAATGTTTGAGAGCGGAGAGACCTTCTGAGTGGGGAATCGATGTGTATAGGGATGTTGCATCTATGGTGGCCATAATGATCTCAGTATCTGGAGGGAGGGAGGTTGATTTTAGCCTTTCCAGGAAATGGTAAGAATCTTTGGTGTATGACGGTAGGGAATGGACTATCGGTTGGAGATAGTGGTCTACAAATGCAGAGATTCTTTCAGTTGGGGAGTGACGGGAGGATAAAATCGGACGACCGGGATTCCCAGGCTTGTGAATCTTTGGAAGGATATAGAAATGAGGGGTGCGTGGGTGGGGAGGGGAGAGGAGGTCCAGGTCTGAAGGAGATAGACCCTCATTTGGCCCGTTGGACACGAGAAATTCAATAAGTTCCTTCTGAAGTGCGGGGTTTGGGTCTTCGGGGATTTGCCGGTATGCGCACGTATCCGAGAGTTGCCTGTCAACCTCCGTTATGTAATCCGATCTATTTAAGACAACAACTGTTGAACCTTTGTCCGCGGAAGTAATGATGATATTAGGATCCTTAATTAGCCTTTTTAGTTCAGTGGATTCGGTTGGAGACAGGTTGGGTCGAGGATTTAGGGTCTTGAGGAAAGACGGGTTGGAAATTCTGGACAGGAGAAGGTTTATAAAAATTTCAATTGGATGATTTGGGGGGAGGGGATTGGGTTCTCGGGCAGAAGCCGGCTTGAATTTATGTAAGGCGTTGTGAAGGGGTCTGGAAACTTGCTGGAGTGACGGTTGGGAATCCCAAAATGCCTTCCACCGGAGATTCCGGCAGAAATGCAATACGTCCGCGAGGATTGCCTCCTTTTGAACAAGGGCCTCTCTTTTACCCCCACCCCCAGAGTAAACCACGTGACAATCCTCGCGGACGTATTGCATTTCTGCCGGAATCTCCGGTGGAAGGCATTTTGGGATTCCCAACCGTCACTCCAGCAAGTTTCCAGACCCCTTCACAACGCCTTACATAAATTCAAGCCGGCTTCTGCCCGAGAACCCAATCCCCTCCCCCCAAATCATCCAATTGAAATTTTTATAAACCTTCTCCTGTCCAGAATTTCCAACCCGTCTTTCCTCAAGACCCTAAATCCTCGACCCAACCTGTCTCCAACCGAATCCACTGAACTAAAAAGGCTAATTAAGGATCCTAATATCATCATTACTTCCGCGGACAAAGGTTCAACAGTTGTTGTCTTAAATAGATCGGATTACATAACGGAGGTTGACAGGCAACTCTCGGATACGTGCGCATACCGGCAAATCCCCGAAGACCCAAACCCCGCACTTCAGAAGGAACTTATTGAATTTCTCGTGTCCAACGGGCCAAATGAGGGTCTATCTCCTTCAGACCTGGACCTCCTCTCCCCTCCCCACCCACGCACCCCTCATTTCTATATCCTTCCAAAGATTCACAAGCCTGGGAATCCCGGTCGTCCGATTTTATCCTCCCGTCACTCCCCAACTGAAAGAATCTCTGCATTTGTAGACCACTATCTCCAACCGATAGTCCATTCCCTACCGTCATACACCAAAGATTCTTACCATTTCCTGGAAAGGCTAAAATCAACCTCCCTCCCTCCAGATACTGAGATCATTATGGCCACCATAGATGCAACATCCCTATACACATCGATTCCCCACTCAGAAGGTCTCTCCGCTCTCAAACATTACCTCTCCCAACGCCCTGAGCCACACATACCCAGCACAGATTTTCTCCTTAGTCTTTCCGAGTTCATCCTCACCCGCAACTCCTTTTTCTTTAACGACAAATTCTTCTTACAAATCAAGGGCTGTGCCATGGGTAGCAGGTTCAGCCCTTCCTATGCAAACCTCTTTCTTGGTCTCGCAGAGAAGAAATTCCTGTCAAAACAACCACTGAAACCTCTATTGTGGCTCAGGTACATCGATGATATCTTCCTCCTCTGGCAATATGGTACCGATTCCCTGAAAGCTTTCATTTCCGACCTCAATGCTTCGTCCTCTATTTCCTTCAGTTCTACAGTATCCTCCTCCCAAATCACCTTCCTAGATGTAAATGTTACATTAAGAAACCAAACATTTCACACCTCTGTACATATTAAACCCACAAACAAACAGCAATACTTACACTACAATAGTTGCCACCCATATCACACAAAACGCTCCATTCCTTACTCCCTATCCACAAGGGGACACAGAATTTGTAGTGACCCTGATTCCCTTGATTATTTCCTTTCAAGTCTACACTGTTCCCTCCTAAAAAGAGGTTATCCCGAATCCCTCCTGAACAAAAGAATCCGAAAACATGCGTACACTCCCAAACCTTCCTCCACCGCGGAACCCCACCCTCTCTCAATTTGCACTACATACTTCCCGGGCTTAGAATCTATACGATCAATCCTGAAAGACCTCTACCCTATCCTAAAAAATCATAATGCCACCGCCAACCTTTTTCCCAAATGCCCCTCAGTTACTTTCAAACGCCCCGCCAACCTATCCGATCTCCTCAAATCAACAAATCCACTCCTTAAATCCCCAACCCGTCCTAAAACCACTCCAACGCCTTGCAATAAACCCAGATGTAAAACATGCCCTATTTTCAAAACCAAAATCCCATCCCTCTCCCACCCGCTTTTTAACTCTCTCCCACCAATTCCCTCCTCTACTTGCACTTCTAGCAATGTAGTGTACCTTCTGAAGTGCCAACTGTGCCCGGCCTATTATATTGGGCAAACCACCACACCCCTCAATATCAGAATCAACAACCACCGAGCCTCATGCAAAAACTCTTCCTTCATTGACATGCTCCCTATCCCCAAACACGCCTCCGAACACAACACTCCCTTTGATAAATGCTATAGTGTATCAATCATAGCATCCCTCCCACCCTCTGATCCTCCTCTGAAACTGAAAACACTAGAGCAATCCTTCATCTGGCTTTTGGAGTCCTGGAACTGGCCAGGAATCAATATTGGGCACTAATTACCCTGTTCTAATTATATTTTCATCCCCCTTCCACCCCCATCACCTTCTACATTTTCCCCACCCTTCTAACGCTGCCCCTCCAAACCCGTCCCTTCGGAATTCCCTCCCCACCTTCCCCTTCCATCCATCGCTCCAGCCCTCGTATTCCCTTCAGTTCTGTCCCTCTCCTCCTTGATAAAGGTGGCAACGACCACCGAAAATTCGAAAAATAGTGAGTCTCTTTTTTTGTGTGTTTCTGTGTTTTTGTCTGTGTCCACTAGTGCTAAGTGTTATACATTATTATTCACGTCCGTGAGTCTTTCAAAAAGTGTTATATATATATATATATATATATATATATGTGTGTGTGTGTATATATGTATATATTTAAAAAAAATATATATGTACATACACATATACATGCATGTTTTTCCATTTACATACATATGTATACATATACATTTATATATATATATACGTGTGTGTGTATATATATATATATACGAGGGTCATCCGGAAAGTAGTACCCGTTCGTGCCGCATGAAGTGCTGACGACGCGAGTAGCCGCTGGACGAGGTCAGATAGCTTCAGGGGCTTGTCTGCCTTCTCTGAGCCAAGTTGTGTGACGCTAGCATTGCCTGTGTTGTTTCTGTGATATTTTACAATGTTTAAAAAAATTGAGAACGCCGCCAGTTGTGAAGTGAGGGCAGTGATTAAATTCCTCAATGCAAGAAACGTTCGCCCATGTGATATTCATCGCCAATTAAAGGAGGTGTATGGAGACAATGTAATGGACGAGTCGTCTGTTCGGCGGTGGTGTCGCAACTTCAACATGGGGAGGGGGAACACACACGACGATGAGCGTTCGGGGAGACCGTCTGTCATTACAGACCAACTGGTGAGCTCAGTTGACGAATTCGTGAGGAACGATCGGCGCGTCACAATTGATGACATCTGTGAGCATTTTCCCAATGTTTCTCGAACAATTGTTCATGAAATTGTTAAACACCATCTGCATTATGCAAAAATTTGTGCAAGATGGGTCCCTCGCGTATCTCAATGAGCTGGCGGCGAAGGACTATGCAGCAGGAATACAGAAACTTGTCACACGTTATGACAAATGCCTTAATTTGCTTGGAGATTATGTTGAGAAGTAGTTTAAAGTATCCTCTTTCAAATAAAATTTTTTATGTTTGTTAATATTTACTTTTGTGTCTTTATTTCACGAACGGGTACTACTTTCCGGATGACCCTCGTATATATATACACACACACACACGTATATCTCAAAGCTCCATGGCATACATTATGTATATATGTGTGTCTCTATAAACGTACAGACTATAGAGTACGGAATTTAATAACCATGGAAAATTGTGATATTCATAGATGTAATTCCATATGTATAATATATATATATATATATATATATAATTATATATATATATTTATATATATACACACACACATTAATATATATGTGTGTGTGTGCGTGTCAGTAAGCTAAATATTAATCAGCTATTTTGAAGCACAACCTATGCACTCCTTATTGGACTATTCGGGAGAAAAAAAAACGAAACAAAAACTTTCCTAATCTTATGAAATTAAACAGTTTTTATTACTTGAGTGAAAAGGACAACTATGACTCCTTTGAACTAAATAATTCTTTTCTTGGACTCCTTTTGATTATCAGGAGAGGAAATTGCAAAACGAAGTTCTGAAATTTCTGAAAAGGATCGCACAATAGACATCTAACGCACTCAAGGGTACGGTTTGATTAGAGAACAAAAAAGAAGAATCTCTCTTTGACTTTTCGTTGGCCCTGAAAATTGGTTCCCTACCCATATTTTGCCTCCTTCCTACTCGAACCCGTCGCTAGGTGACGCCGGACCCTGAGCGGAAGGCAAGATTAGCAAACGGGAGAGGATTACCGAGGGGTTTTTGGAAGGATGGAGGAGACGGATTGGAAGGTGAAAAATAAGGCGGAAAAAAAATGACTTAACGAACGGTTCCAGGGTAAGAGAGAGAATTATTTTCCGGCGTTCCCATGGCAACGGAGTATTCACGGACGCCTTCTGTGTGTCTGTTGGAGGGGGAAGAGTGGGAAGGCAGGGTTTTTAGGGGTGCTGCTACGGTCTGGGGTTTGGTGAAAAGAGAGGAGATGGTGAGTAGAGGGGTGAAGGAGACCCGATTAATGATCCTGGCTGATATAACGATGAGCAGCGGGTCAGAGGCCGAAACCATAAAAAGTGTGGAGGAAAGGTTAGACTATGGGAAATGACGATATTTTTTATTTTTATTTTTGACCGATATATATGATCTTAACTTTCGATACATGAAGTTACATGTCATAATTATTTTGGAACAGTAATTATCGATACTTAAATGAAATCGACATATATTGATTCACAGATAACTAAAATATCGAACACCCAATGTCGATATATTGACTATATTGTCCTTGACAAAATCCAAAGAAACTGCGCTTGATTCCGCGGCAGCAACCTTTTAACGGAGTCATCCGATGATATGCATTTCAATGCAACAATTTCAGAGTTTAAAAAACATTCGCCTTCATCCCGGTTAAAGCAAATAATATTCACACTCAGAAATAATTGCATTGAAATATTGTCCTTCTTTACTTCGACTATCGATCTGCGATACGTCGTAGTGGGAAGGACGATATTCGTATCTGCTCTCGTTTTAATTGTGAAGGAAAATCGACAAAATGGTGGATGGGTAGATAATTCGAAATTTTGTGTGGTAGCCAGATGCTGATTCCGCTAATATTAATAATGATACTGTAGTGCCATAGTCAGCAGAGGCCTCGATTTTTAACGATATATTTGCAGAAGGCTGCTGCCAATATTCGATATGACGGTGCCCTCGATCGAAATTGATGCGATATAATCCGGCGCGAGGGAAATGATCTCGGAATATTGTGCTGAGTTGCTTGTGCATACAAATGTTATATTCTTTTATGCAAACATGGTCTCCTTCTGGAATTACGAACGCCAACTGCTTCCAGACATAATAGTGATAATGGCAATCGGTGGGTTGAAAACAATGCTTTTTTCAACGTCTCAAAAGAGTTGCGACGTCTCAAAAAAATGGTGACTGTTTCATTTGGTAAAATTATTATTATGATTAGAATATAAACCTCGCTGCAATTAGGCAATTGACCTGGTGGCAACGGTCAAGCCTGTTCAACGGTCACTCTTATAATGCACATACATACATACCCAAGAAGCAGAATAGATATGAGACAAAATGCCCTTATATACAATGACACTTTAAGATTACCAACCGCACCTTTACCATCACAATTTGGATAGGTTCACACCATACCTATGTCCATCGCCGCACTCCGTCCATAATCACGCACTCTTCAATTTAATACTTATACCCTTCAAAATCACGCACCGTCAACGCGTCTTTCTATTATGCAATACAACTTTTCACGCCGTCCACATCACCTCCAAACAATATTTTAATATCTACAATAGTTAAATAATAACTGACCATTGAAGTTAATCACTCAGTGGCTGCTTGACACTCATTCTTAAAACTCCTAAAATTGGATGGAAAGGGCTCAAACAAACCTCCAGGAAGCTGGTTCCATTCCGCAATAGTTCTGTTTAAAAAAAGAGTATTTTTTCTTATTTGTCTTTCGCGTCCTTATTTTTATTCTAAAACTGTGGTCGTTTTTAACCTTTTAAGTTTGGTTTTTCTATCTCTTTTCATAAATCTTCCCACGCTCCGTCATTTTTAACAATTCTATCATTATGCATTTCGCCTAACCTGATCATTTTTCTTTTATTTTTCAAACTTTTCTTCCATTTTTTTTTCAAGTTATTCTTTATTTCCAGCTTTCAAATTTTTCTTATATTTCTCCCATTTCAATGTATCCAACATTTCCGTGACACAATCTGTTCATTTGTACCTTCCTAGTACATATCTTCCTGCCTTTCTTTGAACTTTCTCTATCTTTTCGACTGAATTGTTTATCTTTTTAAATGAATAGACCCGTGGTGAAACTATTTTTTTTAAATATTGAACAAGACCTCATATTTTTATTTAACAAAAAAATGATCATGTATCGACTATGTAATTTCGCTTTGTTTCGATTAAAATGTTGATTTAATATGTCCGACGTAGTATTATCGAAAATTATGGCCATTTCGAATCATCGTCGACACCTCCATATTTATCTCATGTGGACTATCGATTTAAGGAGATCAATATCGCGTAGGCAATTGTGGGGGAGGGAATCGTGCTTGCTTTCAGAGAAACGAGAGTGAAGAGAGGTCACTGGGAAAATAATGTGTCGATATTCACCCGAATATTCATTTTCTGTACCAATGCATCGTTTTCATCTCGATGACTCTTAATTACCTTCTATTGGTAATTTTAAACATAATATGGAACTTCTATATTTGGAGGAGGAGAAACGAGAATGAGGAGTAGAAACAAAAATGAATCTATCGATGCGTATGATGATATCGATTTATCATCATCAAATCGATATTTATGTTATATCGACTCGCAATGCATGAAATTTAATATCGCTCATACTTCTGTGTAGAATTGGATGCGATGTTCTTTGGTAGGGATGGGAGGAAAATGAGGGTAAAAATTTAAGGTCATGTTACAGGGGGGGGGGTAGTTTTAGGGTTGAGAGAAGGGATATGTCGGCGGAGGTGGGTTGCCGCGGAGATTTTCGCTTCGCAGTGGAGTGGGCAGTTGGAGGGGGCGTGGTGAAAAAGGAGCGGGGAGGGGGCTTTGCTGACTTGTACCGCGAATAGTCGGCAAGGCTCTCTCGTACCGTGGATCAACGGCACCCATCCTCGAGTCGATTTTGAATTCAAAAGCTCTTTCGTGCGGACTGGGGTTGGGAGGGTGAGGGAGGATTATGACGGACGGGTTGGTTTTTGGGAGGAGCGAAGGAGAGGAAAGGAAAGAAGCAGCAGGGGAAAATAAGAGAAAGAAGGGATGAGTCAAGGGGATGTGACGCGGAAGGAAGAAGGGGGGATGAAAGGAGGGCGGGGGAGGGGGGGAAGAAAGGGGAGGGAGAGGCATGGCGGGCCGGAGTGAATTAGAACATCATTCTTTCGTTTTTTTACACTCGGAGGAGGAAACTCGAAATTGTAATAACAACATCAAGGAAGGCAGATATCGGTTTTTTTTAAAAACAGGGCGAGAAGTTTTGTCCAGATTTCCTTTTTCTCGTTTTTGATATATATTTTTTTCTTGAAATTTTGCTGGATTCGCTGCATATGTGGTTTATTTATCTGACATTGAACATTTGTTCTTCATATCTCGAGTTTTCGACTAGAATATATATTTGATGGCATAAAACAATCATATAGAATATGTTAGACCAGCGAATTGCTAACTAGTTGCCATGCTACTAGGATTCGGTCACATAGCAAATGGAATCTTCAAAATGAGGAACCTTTTTCCATGTTAGCTCGCTGATTTTTTTGACGAAACTTGAGTGGCCTACTTTACACTCTATTCCGGTGATATCACTCTCAAATAAAAATCAACGAACGTTATTCATTGGAGTAATTATATGTGATTTTATGTCTCATTAATGTTTTCTGTGTACCTACGTTTTGACTTCCCATTCAATACTTAATAATTAAGTGTGGGTATTTGAGTGAACGTACACTCTAATGGGAAACGTATTAAATGTTAGCTTCTAAGTCCGATGTTGGAGGCTAACGCGCAGAAACGTATTCATAATTATTTTCATTCATTCATCTCAAGTATTCGTAATTCATAACCTATTTTTCATTTTTGTCCCTATGCACATATTAATGATTTATTTTTGTGATTCAATATTGTGTTCAAATGTTTAAATCAATGTTTTATATATTAGTGTCGTCAGTGAAAAGCGTACTGTTTCCAAAATATACATGGTCCGTACAATAAGTATCGGGCCTGGTTCCAAAAATCATGATTTATTGCAGTTATCACTACAATTACTTTATAACCTTCAAAATACATTCCTCCTGCATCGGTACACTTAGTTCGGCTCGTCTGCCACTCGTCAAAAGCCCACATGGAAGTCGATTTCCGGAATACTGTTCAGAGCCTTTGTCGTCGCCGCTTGAACCGCCTCGATGGATTCGAACAGATAACCTTTGAGCTCCTTTTCAGCTTTCCTTTGAGGTAATAACGCTGTCGAGAAAATCTTCATCTTCTTGGAAGCAGTCCGAAATTTCTTGCGAAATTTCCACCCGCGACAGATTTTGTTCCTCGCTCAAGACTTCCTGCACCAGCTTCGCGCACACTTTCCTAATCGTAAGATCCTCTGCTACAATGGTGTGGACGGTTCCGATTAAAAGGCCTGTCTCCTCACTGATATGGGCAATGGTTAAACGCCTGTCAGAATCCCAAGCATTTTTCACTTGGGCCACCTGAGCATCGGTTCTAGCAGTCGTCGGGCGTCTGACGCGGTGCTCGTCTTCGACGAGCTCCCGGCCTTCCTTAAACATTTTTTACCCCTCAATAACTCTTGTGCGGCTTAAGACATCATCCCCATAAGCCTGTTTAATGAGTACAAGGGTCTCCGACGCGGATTTCCCGAGTTTAACGTAAAAATTCACAGCGTAGCGTTGCTTGACGGTGCGCTCCATGCTGGCGCGACGACACCACAAACAATCACACATCACAAAAATCCACCTCCTGTCTCAACGCATGCCCATAGGCGACTGAACTAAAGTGCGCCTGAGTGGTGGGGAACCCCTCTACGAAACCGATCAGTCAAACCCCATCCACCGCTCCGTTGAGGCTACAGGGAATCAGTCACGATTATTAGGATCCTGTATATATAAAAAAATATATGTACATTGTACATGTGAATATACATATTTATGCGTATGTATATACATATAGTATGTATGTATGTATGTATATATACGAGCACAAGTGTATACATACATACACTCATATGTTAGTGTGTGTGTGTGTATATATATATATATATATATATATATATATATATATATATATATATATATATATATATATATATATATAATATAAAATAGTCTCACTAGACAATGAGTCTCACTTGAAGAAGGCCTCTGAGAGGGCCGAAAGCTCGAGCAATTTACCGTGTGAATGTCCTTTTAAATTTTGCTATTCTATTTGTGTTCTATTGTGCCGTCCCATTATTGTGCCGCTCTTGTGAGTTTTTCCGTACAATCGTTATATATAGTATATATATATATATATATATATATTTATATATATATATTTATATATTTATATATATATATATATATATATATAGTATACAGGGTTCGTCCGGAAAATAAGTGTACTGAGCTCAGGAAAAAAAATTTATTACACTTTTACATATCTTAAGCTAATATTCCTCAAAATAGGACCCTTGTGAGCCGATACACTTGTTCCAGCGGCGTTCCCATTCCTGGAACGCTCCCGCGAAGGCATCATCGGGAACCTCTCGAAGAAGACACGTCGTCACGGCCTCTTTGACGGCGTCCAAAGTCCCGTATCGCGTTCCTTTCAAACTCCTCTTTATCTTCGGGAACAACAACGTTCTCTAAAAAATGTGGATCATTTTTGCAGTGATCCGCAAGTTGTGTCGCGATTTCCAAACGATTGAGTCTTTGATCATCACTGAGCACTTTCGGCACCAACTTTGCACAAATTTTTCGCATCTGTAATTGCTCCCTAATAATCTCGTGCACTTTTGTTTTTGGCACATTACACTGCTCTGCTATCATCCGAACACTAAGACTACGATCAGAGTTCAGTACATCGCGAACTTTTCGCACATTTTCGTCGGTGAGTGTCGTTGATGGGCGTCCAGGCCGTGGTTCGTCGTCGACTTCTTCTCTGCCCTCCACGAACTTCTTGTGCCACCGAAAGATCATGTTTCTGGACATGGCTGACTCCCCGTAAGCCTGGTTAATCATACCGACAGTTTCGGTAGACGATTTCCCGAGCTTTACCGCAAATTTGATGGAATAACGCTGCTCCAAAAACGTCGGCATCGCGTTCCGTGACGTGGGTCGAGCGTGGAGGTTCGCGTTAACAGAGCTCCTCACTACACCACAGCTCAGAGCCGACTGCCTTTTTCAGCGTCGCTTGCCAACATACCCCCCCTCCAATCGCAGCCCGTCAGAGCGGTGCTGGGCGCGCCTGGAGCGGCGGGAAAAAATCAGTACACTTATTTTCCGGAAGAACCCTGTATGTATATGCACCATCCTAGCAGGGAATGAAAAGTTTCCGATCTAACAAAGATACAAGACTTTTGTCTGAAATTTTCGAGGTCGGAAACTTTTCAGACCACCCTCGTTTATGTGTATATAGATACCCTATTATGATCGAGCATATTTGAAGATACTCTTAAAAAATTTTATCAAGTAAGAAAATTTACAATTGTAATTCAACTTGTATCTTTCTAGTGTAATCGTAGAAAATTGGGACATTTTTCGTGGGAAAGCTATTATTTGAAGCAAGAAATGAGGATGCTATTAATATTTGAAGCTCCTCTTCTCTTAGTTAAATGTTTAAAAAAATCTTCATAGAAACTCGTTTTATGTTTTAATGGTTTAGTAATTAAATCTTCTCAAGCGACTTTGATACAAGCGATTTTTTTACGTTAACCAATTTTTGTCGATGATTGATGTAGCTCCATATAATATACGCGTAGATATTTAATGGTTATTATATTGTCACTGGCTATATTTCGTGTCGTTATGGAAAATAAAATCGATGTACGGCCCAGGGATTTAGAAATTGGCTGGAAAGGTGTTTACCCAGAGGGAAAAAATTAAAACTTTTAAAATTTAATTTTTTTGAAAAATTTAAAGATATCCTCTCCAATTATTCTCCTCTCTCGCAGGGTGGCTTTTTAGTGACTAAAGTTTTTTTTTATCCTTCGAGAAAATTATCCCTTAGCCTTATGATTTAACCTTACCCCTCGCTGACTCAACTCACGTCTCATCTATTTTATTACCATAAACCCACATGGGGCTCAGTACTTCTTCTATAAGCCCTACTTTCTTATTCGGAATCCACTCCTCACCTAATCCTCAAGAAAAGATAACTCCTCTTCAAATTAATATCGAATGGATTTAATGATATATTTTTAAGAACGATAGATTCAAATCCTAAATCTGATCGGAACTGAATCGTTTTTTTTAGTTCTGCTCCCTTATTTTATTGATTTTTTATGTCAACTCTTATATTTCAAAGCTGAATTTTTATCGTATAAGTGCCCACAATTATTTTTTTCTTCGAAATATTGACCCATTATGAGGGTCAATGTTTTGTTCAATAAAAAATAGCACTTTTAGTGAGGGCCAAAAATTTTTTATATCGATGGTTGGATCAGTTTCTTTATGGTAGACATCATTGTCACTGTTTACTGATGTTAAACCACAAAATGTTATCTTTGACCCGGGGAGGGGGGATAGAAACTAAAGAAATGGAACGGTTTATCTATCTTTGCAGCGTTTGGACGTAGTTGTTCAAAGTGGTGGGGGTATAAGAAGAAGAATTGTGCTATGCAAAGAATCTTTCACTGGGGTGGGGAGTTCAATTGCCATAACAACAAAACTACAGCAGGTGGAATAGTTTACGTACCTCGGAAGTGTTTTGGACCAAATTGGTCAAAGTAGTAGGCACATATGGAGAAGAATTGCATTAGGCAAAGAAGCTTTACAAGGAGAGAATTTATGACAGAGATGCTGAGTAAGGATGCTAAGAAAAGATGTGTTTAAACCTTGTTTATGGTGCTTTGTTTTGTACGGACCCATTATCATTGAGGCAAGACAATAGGGGGTGGATTGGAGGCCTTTGAAATTCTGGTGTGGAGAAGAATGGAAAAAGGTAGGAAGGAAAACAAACGATGTAGTTCTACTTCTAGAGGTAGTGAAAGGGGACGAAGGGATTTTTGGGGAAATCCTAAGCAGGCAGGGAATACGGATGCAGGGCATATTGATTAACATTGGAATGTGGAAGATGTGTTGAAGGATTTTGCTGTGATATAGATGGGAGAAATTGTTAGACGAGGAGTGGGAAGGAATAGGATGGACATGTTGGACAAAGTGAAGGGAGGAAGGAAGTATGTGGAATTAAAGAGGGGCTTGGACTGGAGTGTAGCCAGTCTAGTCGTGTTATTTTAGGTTAGACTTAATGCAATGTCAAGTTCATCCAACCCTTACCTTAAACGGAGGCTATCTAAAAATATGAGTGCGTAACTCTAAAAGCGGAGGTGTGTGTGTATATATATATATATATATATATATATATATATATATATATATATATATATATATATATATATATATGTGTGTGTATATATATATGTATATAAACGATTTGGTATTTTCCCGGCGTATCAGCTACGTAAATTCCTCTCGGGTCCTCCACCGGGTTATATCGTCCATATGGACGTATATATGTATATGTATATGTATATGTATATGTATATATATTTATATATATATATATATATATATATATATATATATATATATATATATATATATATATATATATATATATATATATATATGTTCCTATCCCTTTCCCATGCATCTATATCCATATGTATAAAAAATAAAATATATATACAAGGTGTGTTAAAAAAAAGACCGGACTGATTTTATTCTGCGCAAACTGTTCAACGGATCGAAAGGAGAGATAGTGCTCCATCTACCGACAAATCGGTAATTTTTTTTTCAAATGTTTTAATCAAGCTCTCTCAATACAAGGGGACCCCAATTATTTATATCTGTAATAACTATTCCCCAGTTTTTCGTTGGAACATGGGCCTCTAAGGTTTATTTAATAGATATTGATTCTATGTATCCGATGAGCCTGATTATTTCTTACGAGGAATAAATAATCGTGGTAACAA
This sequence comes from Hetaerina americana, assembly GCF_022747635.1. Classification (NCBI taxonomy): domain Eukaryota; kingdom Metazoa; phylum Arthropoda; class Insecta; order Odonata; family Calopterygidae; genus Hetaerina; species Hetaerina americana. The sequence continues at coordinate 348,844 of NW_027287516.1, forward strand.
TTATCTTCCCCTCGAAATGTGGGGGATGCGTTTATGTTCCACTGCTTTTTAATTTTTTCTCGACAAACTGATTACTGATTAAAATTTTTTACGTTAATAATTAATGAAAAAAACTTAAAATGCCCGTCAATCTAGTGGCAGCTATGCGAACCCTGTAAACTGTATAGTGCAGCCGTCTATGTCTCGTATTCAGCAATAATACTTGCAATTTTTGAAGATTAATTACATTCATATATGTGTACATTTCCAGTTTTAAGAAAAGAATTATGGATGATTTTATAATTTGAAATTCCCTCGCAACCACAGTCCCTCCAATGCAGTTCGCCTAATTCATAGGGCACGTACACATCGCTAACATCCATAATCTGACCTTTCCGTCAAAGAATAAGGTCATTTCATATAAATATGTGCTGTATCATCATTGTGTTCGAATGCTTGAAATAGGTGATTTGAATATTATAAAAAAGGCGTACACCTGAACAATGAGATATGCTAAACACTCAACGATACTGATAACAAATACTTACTAATTATAAATTAAATACACGTTGGCTTATGATTTTAACTGCCAATATCGATAATACGTACAGTCATTTACAAAGATGATGTGGTAATATTGGAAAACGAAAGATCATGTATTGCTTTTTAAGTTTCCTCGTATTTTTTTATATTTTAAATTAAGAGATTCCACGGGTCAATTCCTTTCCGTACTTTTCCCTCGCAATAACTTTGGCATTTCCGTCGATTCGTCTCTCATATGACTGAAAACGGTTGCGTTAAATTGGTCAAGGGTCGAGATAAATGAAGGAAACAAAGTGGGAGTCAGGCGCGGTGGATGAACGCCAGAGGGGGGAAGAAGTGCCTATGCCTCTCGTCCCATACCTCTCTATTCCCTTGAGCGCCCTGTGTTTTTTCAGCGTTCGACTTACTCGAGGGATGAAGAGGAGAAATGAGGGTCCGTCCCTCGTGGGTCGTGGAAGAAGGAAGAGATGAGGAAGTAAGAGCGGAATTCGAGGAATTTTAAGAATCCGAGGAATTCGTGCATTTCGCCGCGTTGCAAGGTACCCTGAGGAGGAGGGAGGTGTTGGGGAGAAAGGGGGATTTTTCCCTGTAATTTTTTTTGGGGGGGTGTTTTAGGTACCAGTGGAAGGATGGGAAACGGGAATGTGGGTTGGTTCGGGATCAGGGGTCGTGTATAAGGGCGTGGGTGATGTGGGATGGGTACTAGAGAGGGATTGGTACTGGCAGGATCGTACCAAGAGGTGTGCCGCCGCGGGGAGGGGGGATCGAGGGTAAGGAGTGGCCCTCTTTCCCACCCTCTACCACCTCCCCTTCCCAGCAACAAGCCCTTTCAACATCCAAGACCCCACCCACCCTCAAATTCGCGCACTCCCTCCGTCATATATTTTTTTATTTAGTCCCACACCACTCGTGATGCCCTAAAAGATAAAAAAGGGTTATTTTGAGGATGCGTGCACACTTGAGAAAGGGATAAGGATGGAGTCGCTGGATGAGGGTTGCATGGGGAGGTGAGAGAGAGAGTGTGAGAGAGAAAGGGGAGAGCGATTAACTTCAGCGTAATGAAGTGGAGGAGAAATTTTGAGGACTCTCGGGAACAAAAAGAGGGGATGGGGGAGAGAAATTGATGAAGAGGTGGCGAAAAGGGATGATGAAGAAAAAGGTGCGGAAAAGAGAGAGAGAAAGAGAGTGAGAGGATAGAGCAAGAAATGTAGAGGGGAACTACGTTGTACCAAAAGGAATGTCAAAGTAAGAAATAGTTTCGCTCGGGCATCTAAATCTTGAATTCTTTTGGAATTACTATTCTTCGCCTCCTCCTCCACACCTCTTCAGGCCTCAGGCCTTTTTCCACATTCCCCATCGGTTGGATTAAAACATTCTCTCCCGCGCGACATCCCAATTTGCGTTGGAGCTTTTGAACTGAGGTTGAGTAATGACATGGATGACGATGATGCTCCAGAATTCCGGATAAGGAGACGCGATTGATTACTCCACTTATAACACGCTGCGGGTTAAATGCGGAAGCCGCTGGATCATGAGTAGGCGAATTTAATCCTGGAATTAATAACTCTTAAAAAAATCAATTTTACTTATCCTCAATAAAAATAGCAGGGTGATGCAATCCAGTGTCATAGCCTACTAATTATAGGGCCAGAGTTTGATTCCGAATAACCCTTCCGAGCATCCTCAGCTCCAACCCCCGAGCTGTGTGATTTTATGTGTTACCAGGGAAACCACAACCCTTGAAACCACAACCCACACAGTTTAAAAAAATTGGCAATCCATACCGTGGATTATAATCGCCGCGGACTATTAAGTGAGCTTAACTGTCTGTCAAGCCGAATTGCGGGTTGATTACCATAATTTGTTTGCTGCCATAAGATTATTACCATTCAGAAAGAGGTTTGGAGAACTTCTCAAGTCCTGTTCTCGTTTGTATTTCAATTTACAGTTAGGTTTCTAAGAGTAATGCAATAATTTTTAAAAAGTAATTTATTGAACAGATTTGCGCAAATACTTAAAATTCTTCAAAGTACTGTCCAAGGATCTCTACACATTTTTTCCAGCGACTCTGCCATGACTTGTACGCGCCTTGGAAGGCGTCTTCGGGGACCTCTCGCAAGGTCTTAATCACGGCATATTGGATCTCTTCTATGGACGAAAAACGGGTTCCTTTCAGGGCTGCCTTAATCCGAGGGAACGAAATGAAGTCTGCTCGGGCGACGTCAGGACAAGGGGGTGGGGGAGGGGCGACACTTGTGGGTGGGCGTACATTGTCTTGATGAAAGATGATGCTCTTCCTCGACAAACCTGGTCTTTTTACGTGCATCTTTTCTGTAGACGGTCCAGGGGTTAGCGCAGTATTGTCCAGTAATTGTTTGATCCTTGGGAAGATAATCTATCAGCCGGATCCCTTTCGCATCCCAGAAAACTGATTGACTTTGCTTTCTTTGGTCGTGGTGAATCAACATACGAGTATTTCCGCTACCATCACTGCTGTTATATCTCTTGGGTATAGTAAAGGGCTAAAGTTTCATCTGTGGTCACAAACCGGCATAGAAAATCTTGTTGGTCGCTCTTAAAGCGAGTCAATCATTGTTTGGAAATTTCCATTCTGATGCGTATGTGATCCTGCGTCAAGAGTTGCGCCACCCATTAATCACACAATTACAGGGCTCGTCCGGAAAATAAGTGTATTGAGCTCAGGAAAAAATAATTTATCACACTTTTACATATCTTAAGCTAATATTCCTCAAAATAGGACCCTTGTGAGTCGATACACTTGTTCCAGCGGCGTTCCCATTCCTGGAACGCTCCCGCGAAGGCATCATCGGGAACCTCTCGAAGACACGTCGTCACGGCCTCTTTGACGGCGTCCAAAGTCCCGTATCGCGTTCCTTTCAAACTCCTCTTTATCTTCGGGAACAGAAAGAAGTCCGGTGGTGCCAAGTCCGCGCTGTAGGGCGGGTGCGGCAGCGTTGCCACGCCGTGCTTGGCCAAGAAGTCCGACACGACAAGCGCGGTGTGAGACGGCGCATTGTCGTGATGCAGCCGCCAGATGTTTTTTATCGCTGGCCGGACGCGGGCGACTCGTTTTCGAAGATTACACTGCTGTGCTATCATCCGAACACTAAGACGACGATCAGAGTTCAGTACATCGCGAACTTTTCGCACATTTTCGTCGGTGAGTGTCGTTGAAGGGCGTCCAGGCCGTGGTTCGTCGTCGACCTCTTCTCTGCCCTCCACGAACATCTTGTGCCACCGAAAGATCATGTTTCTGGACATGGCTGACTCCCCGTAAGCCTGGTTAGTCATACCGACAGTTTCGGTAGACGATTTCCCAAGCTTTACCGCAAATTTGATGGAATAACGCTGCTCCAAAAACTTCGGCATCGCGTTCCGTGACGTGGGTCGAGCGTGGAGGTTCGCGTTAACAGAGCTCCTCACTACACCACAGCTCAGAGCCGACTGCCTTTTTCGGTGTCGCTTGCCAACATACCCCCCTCCAATCGCAGCCCGTCAGAGCGGTGCTGGGCGCGCCTGGAGCGGCGGGAAAAAATCAGTACACTTCTTTCCGGACGAAACCTGATTCTCGTATCCAAATCCAATGTTTAAATGTGACATGCCCGCTCACGTGACATCCCTACATCTTCAGCGATTTCTCGTACTTTCAGTCGGCGATCATGACCATTCAATGAACTTTTGTAATACTTCCTGAGGTAGGTCCACATTTTGGCCGATCACTCCGCGGGTCATCATCTAAGATGAACTGACCAAACTTAAACTCGTTTGTCCTCTTGGATACAGTTTAATATGAAGGAGCAGAGTCCCCCCAGATAATTCTGAGAGTCGGCATCAATTTACTTTGCTTTCTCATTCCTTTCTTTACGAAGTATTTAATCACTGCTTGCTCGAATCTCAATTTTTTCCATCTTCGCAAATCACATCACGGGAACAACAACAGAGAGAAGTCTACCACAGATCTCTTCCCAGAACACTGACACTGACGTGTTCACACATAAATGATTGCCTATTTCTACGCGGGTGACTCGTTGCTCTAGCGCTGACATCTGGTGATTGTTCCGAGAACCTTTCAAACTACCCTCGTGTATTGGCGAAACAAGACCATTATTAGGACCAAAGCTGAGTGAGTAATTGTGCGACTAAAAATACATAAATGGTTATATATCCTCGGTTTTTATTCCCGGCTGGGAAAGAGAGATTGAATTTGATTAATAAATGTTCCCATGGGAAAAACTATTATTTTCATAACTCCGTCTAGGTTTTCTCGTCTGGCTGTTGCAGAGGCGAGATTCAATGTTGCCATCCATGTTAAACTGAGAAATTACTTCGCGGCTACTTCATCAAAAGGACTTCTTTCATAGAGATTGAAAAATTTGATTTCACAAAGAATTTATTCCAGAAATTACTCATTTCCTCATTTTTTAATGAACCTGCTGAATTTTTTATTCCATTTATTGTTAAAAATATTACTGCAATGAAATTTATCGACTAGTTATATTTGACTCATTTATTATAGCAAAAACTTTGGAACTCGTTAAAACAAGCTACATGGTTAGATTTAAAACACGATAGTCATCAACATCCCGCGATCTTTCAATTGAAGTAAGATTCGGAGGTGCAAACAAATTTTACTTTATCACAACTTACTTAAGGAACTGGCCCCCATACTCTGAATGGTGAATTTCAGACACCGTCGGACTTCGTAGTGGGTGAACTCTAATGTCACCTACCAAACCGACCTTCCAGTTGATAAGTGTGTTTATGGTTTATATATATATTTATATATTTATGTGTATATATATACATATATGTGTTTATATACATATGTATATATATTTATATATATATCTATATATATATATATTTATTTATATAGAAACAGATATAAGGAAAAGGGATAGGAACACACATAAAGGACGAACACAGGAGAGGTGGGGAAGGCGGAATCCAGCATATCACAAATGTAAAAATATTTCCTAGACCGGGAAATATTTTTACATTCGTGATCCTCCTCTCCTGTGTTCGTCCTTTATGTGTGTTCCTATCCCTTTTCCTTATATCTGCCTCTATATAAAATGAGTATTTGTTCACCGTTTGGCGGGATTTTGTGTTTGAATGAGTGTGTGTGTGTTTATATATATATATATATATATATATATATATATATGTATATATATATATATACATATATATACATATATGTGTGTGTGTCATATGGCCATACATATATATTCCAACCTGTCTTTCTTAGTGATTCCCTTTAATATTTCAACAATAGACCCTTTACCTTCTTTAAAAATTGTTTAATTTGAGGTTGCATTTTTTCTAACCCTTCTCCGTATTGGTAAATATAGAATTACTCTGTTAGAATTCTTCTTCAATCGACGCCAATATAATTGTGTAATCTACAAATCGGTATTAACTTATGATTTCTCCTCGAATTTGTATGTACCTGTGTGTGAGTGAATGCGTGTGTTTGCATGGGTATGTGTGAGTATATATTGCAATGGTTTTACCGCTGAGTATGATTTATAACAAAAAATTATCCACCTAAATAAACTTGTATTAAAGTTTGGTTAGTGATAAACATTTCATTAATAAACTGTTCCATAAAAATCCTACAATAACTCGCATTAATTATTCCACGCACGAAAGGAGGGTTTCCTTCGATTGTAGAATCGTACTCGAGAGCAATTCCGACAGACATCCAATTTTTCTCCCAAATACCAGTATTTTATCTCATTGCTCGAGGACGGGAACGTGTCGTTTTAAATTCCTAAGCTCCGAGGTACGTATTCCCGCCATGGAAATACTCGTGACATGACTTACGAAGAGACAAACCCATTCGGTGCTTTCCTCTTCCTGTAACATCTCCGCTTAGACTCCCTCCCCCTTCCCTCTAATGCACACTTCTCTTTCAAACCATTCACCATTGTAACCCCGCGGGTAACCGCTCTGGAAGGTATATTGAGTTGTCAGGCAGTAAAGGCCTTCTGGATTGCACTGAAATTTGCATAAGCAATTCCGATCCGCTATTCCGGTCCTCAATCTCCACTTTAATACGAGGACGAAACAAATCTTTCTCACACCCCCACCCCCAACAAAAAAGGAAAGGATTGCTTCAAATTTGACTGGAATTCGCCATGTCATTGAACTCCTCGAGACTCCAGTGTGTGCTCTCATGTTTTCATATTTTCGAGAAAAGCAAGGTTAGGATTGACATATCTAGACCTCATTGAATTTTTATTTGATTATACGCCTGAGTGTCCTTTTTTGTTATTTCCTATATTGTTGTTCGCCAACGTCATCTTGCTCCCTCGTTTGAATTATATGTTGTATATATATATATATATATATATATATGTATATATATGTATATATATATATATATATATATATATATACAACATACATATATATATATATATACATATATATATACATATATACAATACATATATATATATATATATATATACCACGATTGTCCGGAAAAACTCATACGAGCGGCACAATAATGGGCTGACACAACATAACACAAATAGAAAAGAATAGACACATATAAAAGAACACTTACACGGTAAATTGTTCGAGCTTTCGGCCCTCTCAGGGGCCTTCTTCAAGAGAGACTCTTCAAGAGAGAGTCTCTCTTGAAGAAGGCCCCTGAGAGGGCCGAAAGCTCGAACAATTTACCGTGTAAGTGTTCTTTTATATGTGTCTATTCTTTTCTATTTGTGTTATGTTGTGTCAGCCCATTATATATATATATATATATATATATATATATATATATATATATATATATATATATATATATGATATTGATTAATACATGTGTGTGTATTTGTTAGCCAATGTCATCACGTCATCTTGCTCCCTTGTTTGAATTATATTATATATATATATATATATATATATATATATATATATATATATATATATATATATATATATATATATATAATAGAGAATATATATATTCTCCTCAGGAATTAAATTTTAAAGGATTCTTTTTAAACCATTCCATCAATGACGCACACGCATAATAACCAGCGTTGCAGGAATTAGTTGAGGTTTTAAAATTTTGTATCAAGTTCATTTTATGCAACTCCGATATTCTTTGTCACTTACGTGTTCCTATTGGAATTCTTCCCATACATATTATGATTCACACTTTTCCACCAGGTTACTACTCCCTATCGCCAAATTTCTCTGCTCGAACCTGCTTGAAACAAAAGCAGGACGCGCGCACATATTTTATTCGTCAGGATGGCGGATATTCATCCAATCAACTCACGTCCCTTTCGAGTGTCCACCAAAATGAAAGAGCCGCCTGGAATAAAAGAAGTAGGGCACATAAAAAGAAAGAGAGAACTTTGGGGATTAGTCTTGCTTGCGTCGTGCTGTGCATAACTCCTGGGCAAAACGTCACACTCTGCGGAACAATCTCCCGGTTGTTCCGGAAGTGCCGTGAGATCGTTTTTCACGGTGGAATGCCGAAATTGGGTTGAATGTGACATCATGAGACCGCATACGAAGAAACTTAATTTATATACGCTTCAAAATTCGCATTATTTGTTTTATTGAAAAAATATATATTTTTTTAAACGTTTTGGTGCTTTAAAAATGCTCTCATTAAGGTTAAGATTGTTTTCTTTGGTAACATATCTTTTAAGGTAGGTTTCGCGTGGAGTCAAACTTAAATACGCTACGTTCCTCTGAGATACGTTAAAAGAAGACAGAACCAGGCACCCCTCACTTCAATTAACCCTTCTACAATGCCGCGATCATCCCTTCCAACATCCCTATCCTATCTCTGCTTCCCTTTCCTCGTTTGCCTAACATTCTCCCCTTTATCACAGTCTTCAATATCCCAATGCCGACCAATGCGCTCGGCATCCATCTTTCCTACCTACTTTGGATTTCTCCCTAAAATTTCCTCTCCTCCCCTACGTCTATCCTCCTGCTTCAATGACCACGTTTCCGAGCCGTACATAACTACGCTCCATATCGAAGTTTTCACAAGCCTTTTCTTAACATCTTTACTCAACGTCCCCAATCATCAATTCACTCCTCCTTGTGAAAGCTTCTTTGCCTAACGATACTTTTCTCCTGATATCCCTAGTACGTACTTTGACCGTTTCATTCTAAAAAATTTCAAGAAAAGCAACACTGCTATACCAGTCCTACTTCATGAACTCATATTTAATATTTACCTTAGGTTTCCCCATTCTCAGAAAATGGCGTAATCTTTTTTATTTTAGTTTACATTGATTTTGATCTACTTCCTATCAAATCTTGGTTAAATTACCAATTAGAGCTTGATAATCCGCAAAAACATAACCGATTTAGTGAATTCCTAGCCGACTCTAATTAAGTTCTTCAGTTATTCCCGTTCCTCTTTTAACTATATATTCAACATATTTGTGGAGAAGCATCGAGGGATGATGAGCACCATATACAGGTATTAGTTTCAATGAATCTTTTATTAGCATTCTTTCTCAACATTCCTCTCGTTGAAAGGTAGATTTAAGAAAATCTAAGCGAAATATTGATGGATCGTGGAATTTTTGCGGCGCGGAAACTTTTTGGAGGTTGTTGAAGGAAGATGATAGGCGTAGACAGGCGAATTTCGAGACGATGATATTTTGGAAAGTGAAATAACAAATTAAAGACGCATGCGCATGAATAAGTAAGGTAATAAAGTGTAGTGAAATATTTTGATCCATTTGTGATTCCGAACTTTGCGGTCTGGAATGCCACTAGTTTCACCCTAAGTTTGCCTTAGATATTCCTTTGAATTTTCTTTTCCCAATTATTTTCATTTTTTTTGTCATACAGCTTTTGAGTCTTCTTCTAAACCGCTTTTAAGATGATGGTGACCAGCTTACAGCCCATTATTTTGGTGACCTTTAACGCCCCCTCTTCCTTTGCTTGTTTAAGTATCAGGTTGTGGTTGTCTTCTGTTTCCATGACCATCATGGCGCTCGCGTTTATCATTTTCCAATGTTTTAGAATTCAATTCGTGGGTAGTCTACGCAGGTATGTATTCCCCCTTGAGTGATTTACGTGTCGCTGTTTATATAAATTTGTGGTTTTTGCATTTATTATAGAAATAAATAGAAAAGTATTTGACCTACCTGTGCTAATTGACAGCCTTGGGAAAGAATGCTACGAAATTATCCTTTGAAATAGTCACTCGACAAAATTAGACAGAGTTATATGGCAGAGGTTAAACAAACAAACATAAAGATGTTTTCGTAACATTTATGAGAGATATTCAAGAAGTCTATAAAACCTAAATGATATTTCAATGAAATAGTTTAAAACAATGTACATTAAAAAAATAAAATGATTTCATTTGGTTAAAATATTTTTATGTCATACTTTGCCTGAGTGAAAAGCATTCATTATTTATAATGCGACCCTACGAACGTTTCTAAGAAAAGATATTAGGCATTCGACAGGTTTGTAAGATGAAGTACAGGATGGAAACCTCTTGACTGACGAAGTGGGCAGGCAAGACTTTTGATTTCTTTATACGTACATTCGACCCCTTAAAGTAACTTGAGTAGTAGCATTTGCTGAATTGGTTCACTGTAACAATCATATGTAAGTGCACAAGATTTTGGTGGCCGCTAAATATATACATACTTATACACTTACATAAATATATGTGTATACACATAAATATATATACATACACTTACAAATACAAACAAACATATATATATATATATATATATATATATATATATATATATATATATATATATATATACCCGAAAAATCATACAGCTTGGCTGGAGCTGAGGGTGCCCATAGAGGCTTAGCCAGGAATCGAACCCATGCCCTCCGGCGCTCTGAATTGAAGGACACTCACAATTAAAATAATTTGAGTTCAGTGAATGTGCGGGCGTACACGTGTGTTTGATGGTCTATCTATTTATAGGTTATATGATTTAACACAGTTTCAAATATATGTTTAACTAATATTTCCGCGCGTATAGCAGACGCCCACGACTTGACAAATCACCTCCCACCACACTCCCTGGTGGCGTCTTCCGCGATCTTCTGCAGATGTAGATAGACGACATACTCCCCTCCTTGGGAAGGACATACTAGCAGATAGAACATGTGCCAGCATTGGCATTAGAAATATTTTTCATTGCGTGAATTTTGAGTCAAGGAATTTACAGTCAGCAGCACATAGACGTGATCAATGAGTTGTTGTAACGGATGCAAAGGAATACATTACATCTTCAGCGGATGGCTGGGCAAAGGGTTTGAGGGAGGAGGAGAAATCGTACTCGCTAGCCAGGGTAAAGGGGTCCGGTCTCTTAACGGAATGTCCCATGGGAAATATGACGGATGGCTTCCCTCTGGCAAAGGGTTGAATATTTCATCGGCCTACATTTTATTATTTTGTCCGGACGACCGTCCATAGCGCCGCTTCCGACGTCAAACTCCCCGTCCGCTTCCCACTCTCTTTTGACTCTCTCAGATTTAATCCTGACTCCTCCACTGGATTATTGAGTCTTAGGATAATAGATGAACCGACTGTCATAGGGTTGAAAGGGAGCCTGAGAGTTTCTTTCTAGCTGTCTATAAAACATTTTCAGCTAATGTCATAAAGTACGTATCGTATGGGGTCTCGAGTTTAAACCTGAAAATTCGCGCAGAGATACATTTTTGGGAACGGATATACATTTAAACTTACTTTCCCGTGCGTGGGCGGAATTATAGTGGATTAAATGAAATATCTGTGCCATTTTCCAGCCGATCCAAAGAGAATAAAAAGGTAAGGAGCATGTAAGGGAACTGCCCAAACAAAAAAACTCTTCCCTTATCAAGCGAATAGCAGGGAACGTATTTGATAGAACATTCTTAAGGATTGTTAATAATGAGTAGATGTAATCTCACCTCGAATACACCCCATAAGCATTTGGTACCCTGTGCAGAAGGACTCTAATTTCCGCAATGAACAAGACACGGGGGACAGCTGCGCTGCGTGAAAAATCGTTCTATACGAAAAAAAGACGTAATCCTATTGTTGAAAGTACAGGGTGAGACATAATGGACTCCCTAGTTAAAAATATCAATAAAGAGCGTGCAGGTAAATTAGCTGAGTATGAGTAGCGGCGTTAGATGCGAAAAACAACGCCATTTGTGGTAGTTACCATTCAGTGGTCTGGTGAGCATCGAGGATTTGTCGTAGAAACGTTCTTTAAAAACAATGATATAGTGGGGTGGTGACGCAGAGGGCTTCTCGCATGCGGTTTGGTTTGACTCGTCATGACAGGGTTCCTGATATTAAAACCATTAGGATATGGATTACTAGTGTACGGGTGACAAGATCTGAAAAAATCATAGCATTATTTTTATAAAAAATTTATACATATATAAAAAAACCATAAACACAGTAATCAACCCGAAGGTCGGTTTAGTAGGTGATGGTAGAGATCACCCAGTACTAAGCTCTATACGGCGTGTGAAATTCTCACATTAGGGTAGGGGGGCCAACTTCTTTCCCTGTGCCGGTTATGGTTTCCCAGGAAGATCTGGTACCCAAAAAATCATATAGCTTGGGTGGAGCTGCAGGTGCCCAGAGAGGCTTACCCGGGAATCGACAATCGACCCCGGGCCCTCCGGCCAGTAGTCCAGCCCTACACCCCCTGGAAAACCGCGACTAACACACACACACACACACACACACACACACACACACACACACACACACACACACACACACACACACACACACACACACACATACACACACACACACACACACACACACACACACACACACACACACACACACATATAAACCGATTGTACGGAAAAACTCACACGAGTGGCATAATAGAACACAAATAAAATAGCAACATTTAAAAGGATACTCACACGGTCAATTTTTCGAGCTTTCGGCCCTCTCAGAGGCCTTCTCCAAGTGGGTCTCACTTGAAGAAGGCCTCTGAGAGGGCCGAAAGCTCGAACAATTTACCGTGTGAGTTTCCTTTTAAATATTGCTATTCTATTTGTGTTCTATTTTGCCGTCCCATTTTATATATATTATATATATATATATATATATATATATATATATATATATATATATATATAAACACAGATGTAGATTTTTAGAATATAGAGACACAAAGAAAGGACACTCACAATTTGTTATTTTACGTTTCGACAGCACGGCTGTCGTCTTCAGAAAGGCGTTCTCGGGGAAGAGCGGAGAGGATGTGCGGGGGAGAGGTGGGGGAAGGAGAGGTAAAGGGACCAATAGGAAATGAACAAGGGGGTGGGGGGGATATGTAGGCAGCCAATTGATGCATTCAGTGGGCTTGGTTCAGCCCGGGCGGTTTGAATGATTGGGCCACCCAGATATGCGCCATCTCGCGGGTTCTCACCTCTATTACACTCGCAGATTTGGGAAGGATTTCAATCACCGAAACAGAGAAGCAGTCGTCAAAAGATTCGTTGTGGGAAGCGGTGTGAGTAGGGATGGGATAATTAAGAAAGGTGGGAGATTTGGTGGAATATCGGTGGTTATTCATGCGGAGGGAAAGTGCGGTCGTGCATTCGCCCACGTAGAAGGCAGGGCAGAAGTTACAGGAGAGGCGATATATAATATTTTTTGAGGTACAGGTGGCGAGTGGTTGGGAGTTGGTACTGAGTGAGGGGGAGGGTCTTAAAAGATTAAACATCTAATCCGTGACCTCTTCCCAATTATCAATAACACTCAGTCCACATCACTTTTATTCCCACACTGTCCCTCTGTTTCGTTTAAACGCCCGTCGAACCTGCGAGACATCTTTAAGTCCACAAATCCAACTTCGACCCCCCCCGTCTCTCCCCCGCCCCTATCCGCACCATGCAACCGCCCACGCTGCAAATGCTGTCATTTCTATTTGCTACCCAAAATACACAAAACCAATAACCCCGGACGCCCTATTGTCTCCAGCATCAACTCACCCACAGAACGAATCTCCGCATTAATAGACCACCACCTTCAACCGATAGCCACTTCACTCCCTTCTTACATTAAAGACTCGCACCACTTTCTAGAACGTCTACACTCAATCCCAATTCCGCACAACACAACCATTCTCATGGCCACGATAGACGTCACATCTCTGTACACCTCCATTCCCCACAAAGAAGGCTTAGAAGCCCTGAAACATTACCTCTCCCTACGATCCACACCACACACCCCATCCACAGATTTCCTCCTCGAATTAAGCCAAATCGTTCTTACCAAAAATGCTTTTCAATTCAATGACAAAATATATTTACAAATAAAAGGCACTGCAATGGGCACGCGTATGTCTCCTGCATACGCCAATCTTTTTATGGGTTAACTAGAACACGACTTTTTGCAACAACAAACCCTAAAGCCACTCTTCTGGGCCCGCTATATCGATGATATTTTCCTCCTTTGGTCCCACGGACGCGAAACTTTATCCTCTTTCATTTCCTCTCTCAACTCCTCCTCCTCAGTATCATTCACTTCTTCTATATCCGACTCGAATATTACCTTCCTAGATATCGATATTCACCTCCAAAACAATACGTTTCACACTTCAGTCCACATTAAACCAACCAATAAGCAACAATATCTTCATTTCGACAGCTGCCATCCTCCTCACACAAAGCGCTCCATCCCATTCTCACTCTCTATCCGTGGCTTCCGTCTCTGCAACAACACCCCCTCCCAACAGAAATACTTGGACCAGCTGAATGAATCCCTCAGAAAATGTGGGTACCCTGAAAAACTGCTAAACAGTAAAATCCTCAAACCGTCAACACAATACACTCCCCTCCCCAAACCAAACCGCCCAAAATGCCCTAATCTTATCACCACTTTCTTCCCCGGAACACACAAAATTAAACATCTAATCCGTGACCTCTTCCCAATTATCAATAACACTCAGTCCACATCACTTTTATTCCCACACTGTCCCTCCGTTTCGTTTAAACGCCCGTCGAACCTGCGAGACATCTTTAAGTCCACAAATCCAACTTCGAGCACCCCCGTCTCTCCCCCGCCCCTATCCGCACCATGCAACCGCCCACGCTGCAAATGCTGTCATCTTTTAAGACCCTCCCCCTCACTCAGTACCAACTCCCAACCACTCGCCACCTGAACCTCAAAAAATATTATATATCGCCTCTCCTGTAACTTCTGCCCTGCCTTCTACGTGGGCGAATGCACGACCGCACTTTCCCTCCGCATGAATAACCACCGATATTCCACCAAATCTCCCACCTTTCTTAATTATCCCATCCCTACTCACACCGCTTCCCACAACCAATCTTTTGACGACTGCTTCTCTGTTTCGGTGATTGAAATCCTTCCCAAATCTGCGAGTGCAATAGAGGTGAGAACCCGCGAGATGGCGCATATCTGGGTGGCCCAATCATTCAAACCGCCCGGGCTGAACCAAGCCCACTGAATGCATCAATTGGCTGCCTACATATCCCCCCCACCCCCTTGTTCATTTCCTATTGGTCCCTTTACCTCTCCTTCCCCCACCTCTCCCCCGCACATCCTCTCCGCTCTTCCCCGAGAACGCCTTTCTGAAGACGACAGCCGTGCTGTCGAAACGTAAAATAACAAATTGTGAGTGTCCTTTCTTTGTGTCTCTATATTCTAAAAATCTACATCTGTGTTATATATATATATATATATATATATATATATATATATATATATATATATATATATATAATATATATATATATATATATTGAAGGGGCTTGGCTCGAATCCCGGAGTGTCACCTCTGGGCACCCTTATCTCCATCGAGTCTGTTTGATTTTTCATAAGCCAGATCTTTCTGGGAAACCATAGACTGCGCAGGGAAAGTCCACCCAATTATTCCCCTGATGATGGGTGCATTTTTGAAACGGCACGTAGAGATCAGTACTAGGTGAGCTCAAACCACGCCTGTTAAAAAACTGTGGTTTTTTATGTACTTCTAATCGCCGCTTTCTCTGTTTTTCATAGAACCTTCATACCCTACAGGCGATTAGTATTTGTGTTTTTTGTAGTCCACGATAGTTTCCTTAGACGCTCCCACATCTGGATCGATACGAATCCAAGATTAGGTTAAGTTGATGCAAAAACGACGCATTTCCGCTTTCAATTGTTCCCCAGAACCATTCCGAATCGACTCGCCTCATGCATGTCTATGTCCGTCGGCCCTGCAATCAAATCCGCTCCATTTTCGCTGCATCGCAATCCCTATGAGGGACGAACGCAAGGGGGTTCCGATGTCCTAGTCTCATTCCCTAGCGTCGGCATTCGATATTCGCTTGTCCAACCACCCTCCCCCTTCCCCCTTCTTCCACCCCAGTCAGTAGCAATTAAGTTGGGAGGCACTTAAAGCCGTTTATATCGATGCGAGCGATGCGGGTTGTATTCTGCTGGGAAAATGATAATGGAATCACGAGAGAGCGGACTGTAAAAAAATTCTTTTAAATTCATTTTTTTCTACATATTCTTCCTTACATTCCGATTGTTGCAGAAGGTCTTCTATTTTTGTGCACTCTTGACCATGCTTGAGGAATAAAAAATAAAATGGACCACTTGCCCAGGGAAT